>NW_005435085.1:1579694-1645219 GCF_000147415.1 Chlorella variabilis | reverse complement strand
CCCGCAGCTGCGCACCGGGTCGCATTGGGGCGCGGAAGAGACCGGCCGCTGGACGCGGCGCCCCCGAGAGCAGCGAGTCTGCCCCCACTGCCACGACGGCATTGAAGATGCCCCCCACATGCTGCTCACCTGCCCCCTTTACGCCCCGCTGCGCCTCAACTTTCCTGACCTGTTTGCTGAGCCCCATCCTCCCCACCGCTTCCTCCGCCAGAAACCGTGCCGCCTCGCCGCCTTTGCTGCCGCCTGTCACCAGCGCTGGCTGACCGCCACCGTTGCGCTGCCTGCAGTCCCGCCCTGAACCCCCACTCTCATGTCCACCCCCTTTGCTCTTACCGCACCACACCTGCTCCACGACATGCAGTACTGCCTGCCCGCTCACACACTAAACGCTCGGTGACCTGTCAGTTGGCCTGTCCTGCCTGTTGTTCTACTGCTTCATCCCTCCTTGCTCGAACAACAAAGTCTGTGCTGCAAGCTTGTTCTTGCTGAAACCAGACTGTAAGCCCACACAAGCACAAGCAAGCCGTGAGGTACTCAGTCTGGTGCAGTTTCGGTGGGTCTTGAGGCCGTAGGGTGATCAGCTGCCCATTTTGGCTAAGGGTAATGTGCCTGTTTCTCCAATCAATGGTAGGGTTGTGTGCGTGTAGCAAGAGCCGGTTTCTGATCAAGCGCAAGCACAGCCCCACATTGGGCACCAGTTTGTAAGAGCAGGCAGCGGGTCTAGTCGAAGTCTAGTAGCAGCCGGAGCCCGGCTGCGGCCAGTCAAGTCAAGTCAGTTACAAAGAAGAGAGAAAGGCCCCGGAATGACCCGCATTCCGGTTATATAGTCGCACAAAGGTAGTGCTGTAGTGCTGCCAGCCAGGCATGGCTGGTGACTAGTCGATCGATCAAGGCATGATAAGCGCAATCAATCATGCAGTTGTGAGTAGAATGAAGTAGCGAGAGTGTAAGACTCAGTTGCTGTCTCGCAGCTGGCACAGCAGGGCGCCGTCTGCTGCTGCCGCTGCTGCAATTCTTCCCAATTCCCGTTGTGAGTAGAATGAAGTAGCGAGAGTGTAAGACTCAGTTGCTGTCTCGCAGCTGGCACAGCAGGGCGCCGTCTGCTGCTGCCGCTGCTGCACCATCCCACCATAGGTGGGTAGCAAGGCCAGCCTGCCATGGCCGTGCAAGCTCATTGTGCACCATGTGCATAGGCAAACGGCTATCAGCAGGCATGAGCGCCAGGTAAACAGGTGAGTGCAGAAATGGGGTGACCCATCGGGGACCCGCCTGGGCACCTGGGTAGGCGTCGGGACCTGCAGGCGCCCCGCCTCCGCTGCCCTCTACCTTCCTGCCTGCTGCCGTCTGACGCCGCAAGGCGCCCTCCAGATCCCCTGCTGGCTGTTTTCCGTCTCTGTTTGGAGCCGCAAGAGAAGCTGGGGGCATCGAGAAAAAGGAAATGAGGAGGGAGAAGCCAGCAAAGAAGTCGACCGCGGAAGCAGCCACACCCGTACACCCTCCCTCTGACCTCGCACGACGCATCCGCAGATCACCTTTACTAGCCATCAATAAATTGCGTCTAGGGCTCTGGAAGCGTTTTCTCTGAGTTTGGGCACAGACATGGCCATGGGAGCAAGGACGCTGACAGCATGCTGGCTGGTCGCCGCTCTGGTGGTGCTCCAGAGTCACGGCAGGCAAGTAAAATGGGCTAATAATGAGCTCACATACGCTCTCGGGCGGCAAACAGCCGAAAACAAGCACCGCCTGGGCAGCGCTGACCTCTGCCAGCAGAGCGCATGCCCTACCTGAGCTCCCGACGGCCCAGGCTGTTGCAATGGGGCTGTGGCACCTGTAAAAGTTCCACCACCCGCCTGGAAGGCGGTGGGAGCGCGCCCAGCCCGCTGTGGAGGACTTTGCTGGCCATGGCACCGAGCAAGACCGTGGCTTCCTCCGGCTGTGCCTCCGGCCGGTAGTCTCTGAGCCTCTGAGCCCTTGATTTCGTCCCCTGTGTCCTGCAGCACGGCGAAGTCGGTTGATGATTTCAGCCTGGACTCGGATGACGACAACCACGGTGAGAGGGCCCGTCAGTGGCCAGGCTGCCGCCGCGTACCGCACGATGGCTGGCGCCGCCGCGCAGCGGTGCAGCCTACTGGTCTACATCCCTTTAAACTAATCCCCCCTACCGCCCTGCCTTCCATGCGCGCATGCAACAGGCTTCAACAAGAAGAAGCCCAATTGCCACAAATACAAGAACTGCACCGACGTCGTCCACTCGCCGCCCCCCAAGCCGCTCCCTTGCCCGACCCCCTTTGTCACCTTCATCGGCGTGATCCCCCGTAAGAGCAAGCACGCGTGCAACGGCAAGAAGTGCGACGCAGAGAATCGCAAGTTCCCGCTCAAGGCAAGCGCCGGCGCCGTGGGCGGCCAGCATCACCGGGGCCCGCCATGTGGCGCCCGCCTCGGGCGGGCAGCGAGGAGCCCCTTGCCTCCTCCCACTCGCACGGCGACGCCGCTGCCGCCTGCCCAGCCCATTCTGCCAGCCAAGCAGACCAGCGGTCAGCGACTCGAAGCGCCACTGCCTCGCCTCCTCCCTCCCTTCCACACTCAGCGCCGCCTCCTTCCCCTTTCCCTGCTCCCCTTCCCCTGCTCCCCGCCTCCACCGCCGCCGCCGCCGTTGCAGGCCGAGTTCAACGCCAAGGACATGATGGAGTACTCCGCCCTGGTGCGGCAGCAGGCCCTGGCCGCGGGCGGCACCACCGTGCAGGTGGCCATCAAGGGCGTGGAGGACCGCCCCTCCACCCTCTCCCTGCGCGGCATCAACATCCTCACCGAGGTCCGCTTCCCGGGGCCCGTGTGCCAGCAGTCGGCGGCTGCCGCCTTTGCCTTCTTCCTCAACATGAACCAGGCCTGGATCAAAGAGGTGTACGGCCCCAGCGCCGCCGTCATCGACGTCGAGCTCGGGTGCGCGCCGCAGCTGGCCCTGACAGCGGGCAGCGTGGCTGCCACGCTGGCGTATGCGCTGCTTGGTTTGGCAGGCTCCGCCAGCGGTGTCGCTGAGACAGCAGCTGCAAGCCGTGCATGCATGTGTGCCCGCCAGGCGGGAGGGCGGAGCCGGCTCACATGTCTGGCTCTGCTGCCCCGCCTTGCCATCTGCAGACCGGTAGAGGATGATGACGATTATGACGCCACAGAGGCAGCCCGCAAGAAGGCGGAGGAGGAGGCAGCCAAGAAGAAGGCGGAGCTGGAGGCCGCCGCCAAGAAGCAGGCTGAGGAGGCGGCGAAGAAGGTGCGGCAGTGGGTGGCACACGTGCCTGGGAATGACTGCCAGCCATTGCATCTTGGCTTGCCTGCACAATTGCACCAGCGCCCGCAGGGCTGGCCTGCACCGGCACAGCAGTGGTGCTGCAGGCGCCTGCCTGGTGACTGTCTGCTGGCACTCTGCCGCGCCGCTGCAGGCCGAACTGGAGAAGAAGGCAGCAGAGGCTGCCGCGGCGGCAGCTGCTGCAAAGAAGAAGGCAGAGGAAGAGGCGGCGAAGAAGGCAGCAGAGGCCGCTGCCGACGCGGCCAAGAAAGCGGCAGAGGAGGCTGCCGCCGCCGCCAAGAAGGCTGCCGAAGAGGCCGCGGCCGCCAAGAAGGCTGCCAAGGCCGCCGCTGCCAAGAAGGCTGAGGAGGAGGCAAAGCTCAAGGTGCGGTGGCGTGCAGTGTGTCCTGGGGATGGAGGCCCTCCCGGGGAGGGTGTGGTGCCACAGGGTGGTGGCTGTTCGAGGGGTTGGCATCTGCTGTCCAGCTGCCTGGGTGCGGTGCATGTTGCCCCATGTGCTAGCCATGTGCTGGAAGCAACATGTTCGCCGCCTACACGTGATGGCAGGCTTCTGACTGCTTGCTGGATCCCCGCCTTGCTGGTGCCAGGCTGAGGAGCTGAAGAAGGCAGCTGAAGTGAAGAAGGCTGCTGAGGAGGCCAAGAAGGCGGCTGAGGCGGCCAAACGCAAGGTTCGGCGAGTGGGATGCTGCCTGGCATGCTGTGGTTGCCGGCGTGGCAGAAGCAGCACGAACTACGGCGTTGCTGTTATGGCACGGGTGGCTTTGTGCAAACTGACAATAATCGCATGCTCGTGCATGATTTGCAGGCTGAGGAGGAGGCTGCAAAGAAGAAGGCTGCGGAGGAGGCAGCCAAGAAGAAGGCCGAGGAGGAGGCAGCCAAGAAGAAGGCCGAACAAGAAGCGGCAGCAAAGAAGAAAGCCGAGGAGGCCAAGAAGGTGAGAGGGCGCCCATGGCTTCTGTACTGCTTCATTACATTGGGCGCCATTATGCAGACAACACTACCGCCGCACTAGATGGTCATTTTTTTTGTCATTGAATGACACTGCTGGCTAAGGTCCACAGCATGCTCCAACCCCGCCCGCCAGCAGAATGGCAAGAACACCACCGCTGTCAAGACGCCAGTTAAGCCCACAAAGAAGCCCCAGAAGACCGTCAAGCCAAAGCAGACGGTCACGCCAAAGACCACACCCGTCGCCACCACCACAGCCACGGCTGCCACCCAGCCGCAGAGCGCACTTGGGCGGCGCATGGGCAAGAAGTAGGAGGCAGCGCCAGCTGTCGAGCTTTTGCCACTCTTCAGGCGAGATCCCGCTGCTGCAGCCATTCTGCTGCTGCTGCTGCTGCTCTGCTGCAGGGGTGTTGCTGCTGCGCGCGCTGCCTTGTCACAATGCCAGGTGCAGGCTGCAGTGCAGCGCCGCCGGTGTCCCACTGCTCCAGGTCTGGTGTGTACTGCCTGTCATCCGTATGCTCCACTACCCCATGTGCAGGCAGCAGTACAAAAGGGGCGACGATTGACTGGACCCCATTTTACTGCACTGTAGTTGATGCGTTTCTAAATTCCGGCTTGCCGCTCTTCTTGTTCTTGGACTTGATTTGGTTTGGCGGCGCGCCGCTGATGTTCCCATACGCCCTGCAACGTTAACACAAGCAGACGCCTTGCGAAATTGAATTATCTCTTCAACCCCTGTGTGCCCGACCGCATTTGAACCTCACGCTTGAAGCACTGGTTGTTTTGCTCCTTTGCCGCCGCCCGCCCTTGGTGAAGGGCGGGCAACGTTTGCGCCATCCCTCCTGCTTTCGCATATTTCTGCCTGCTGCCCGTACTGCGCAGTGCCCACAAGCAGAAACAGCACACCTGGCATCCGCACTCGTGCCACCCCTAGCATGCGCTCATGAAACACAATCCCAACTCCCCCACCGCAGCATACATATTCATGGCACCACACTTGAATCCGCACCGCAATCTAGTCACCACTTGATGTGTTTGAACTTGTTGCATGAGCCACAATAACTTTGATGGCATTGCACTCCCTTTTGTTTGGTCAAGTCGTCTGCCTGTAGCCTAGCGCCTAGGCTCCCTGGCATTCATGCCCCTGGATGCCTCCTGAACCCGTGTACCCGCATCCCGCCGCCACCGTGTGGCTTTGGCTCTCCAGCAGCATCCGTGTAACGGTATGGATGTCTCCACCCCTCCCGTCACGGCACAGATGTCTTGCCCCGGGCGCGATGAATCAGGCTGCGGCTGTGAGGGAGCTGCTGGCCGCCGCTGGCTGCCGCCGCCTCCAGGCGCCGCCGCACGGCAGCCGCTCGCCGGTAGGTGGGGCTGGTGGCGCCGTTGTCGGTGCAGACGAGCCACAGCAGCAGCCAGAAGGTTGCCAGCACGACGAGGCCGGCAGCTAGGGTGAAGCTCCAGCGGCCCCGCCACCTGCGGTGCGCCTGCGGCAGGCAGGCAGAGCGGGCGGGCGGGCAGGCGTGTGACAGGTTGGCGGTGGCGCAGGCATGGTTGTGCGCATGGGTGAGGCGTGCCCAGTGCCTCCCACCTGTGCCACCGCCAGGGTGCGGGAGCGCTTGCGCCGCGTGTCGCACGTGTGCGCCTTGCACAGCCGGCCGGCCAGCAGGGCGTGCAGGCGCTGGGCGCTGCCGTCGCCGCCGTGCGGAGGGAAGCAGCGCGCCGCCAGCTCCAAGCAGTCCTCCTGCAGCTGCGTGGCTGCCGCGGGTCAGCAGGGCAGCGGGTCTGTCGCCCAGCTGCCATCGCCGGCAAGGTAGGCCGCCAGCTGGCCAGCGTGCAGGGCAGCGTGCCAGTCGGCCAGGCATCCGGTGGAGTTGGCCTGCTCGGCGGGAGGAGGGAGGTACGCAGCGGCGCTCTGCTGTGGCGCATGGAAGATCCAGGTGCGTGGCAGACTAGGGCTAGGTGCGCTGTTGCAGCCCCACAGCCAGGGGCTCTGCCAGGCGCACCTGCTGCTGCTCCTCCAGGTGGGCATGGCGGTTGGCCAGGTGGAGATCGATGTGCCGCTCTGCCGTGAACCGCTTGCCGCACAGGATGCAGCGCCACCGCCCCTGCGCCAGCGTCTCCTTGGCTGCCTCCTGGTGCCGGTACCTGCAGGGAAGAGAAGGGGCCTGTGGCGGCGGTGGTGGTTTGCATGTGCTGCAGGATTGGCAAGCCTGCGCTGGGCAGCCACATGCGCTGCCGCACCTGTCGGAGGCTGGGGACAGGGGACAGCCCGCCGGCATCTCTCCAGATTCCGGGACCAGGAACTGCAAGGGAAAAAAAGCCGGGCACTGCCACCGCAAAGTGAGCTTCACAAATGTGCGTCGAACATGGCGCCCACAGCAGTTGACCATAGCATGTGCACCCGCATCACCTCTTGCACCATCCGCCGCACGTCTCGACTGGCCGCCCTATCACATTGCGGACTGCTGTGCAGCCTGCAGGCGAGGTGCAGCCCCAGGTGCTGCAGGCAAAGAGCGTCCACAGTGTCAGGCGCAGCGCCGTCCCCATTTGCGGTATCAATGACGTTTTACAGCTGTAATAAAATGTGGGCTGCCTCTCAAAGGGTGCGAAAGCATGCATTGTGGTTTCGGCGCGTCCACCGTGGCGCTTCACCTTTATTGCGCCGCGCCGCAGCCATAGAGTAGTGCATATTGACATCTGGGGTGAATTTGACAGCATCTGGCACCCAACGCCTGGCTCTCTGGGTGTTTGAGTCGGGCGCCTCGGCCGCTCCCAATTCTGCATCGCCCGACCATGGCTCAGCTGGGTGCCGGAGTGCTGCAGAGCAGGCAGACACTGCCGCCGTGCCCCATGCAAGCCTGCGGCCACCTGACGGCAGTCGCTCCACCCGCAAAGCGGCAGCGGCAGGCCCACAGGCAACGCAGTTGTCGGTGCAGAAGCCTGGAGCAAGGTAGGATCGCGGCACAGCCGCTCCCGGGTGGTGTGCACGGCAAATGGCAGCGGCAGTGGCGGCGTGGCCGTCGGCAGGGCACGCTGCCAGCAGGTGGCTTTTGTGAGCCCTCCAAACACGTGCACCAGCCACACAGCACGACTGCCAACCCCACCTCGTTGCAGAGTACCTGGATCTTACGGGCCTGGCCGGCTGCAGCCCAGAGAATGCTTCTGGCGCCGACGAGGCCGCCGCCGCCGCCGCCGCTCGGGATGGCGACACGATAGCCGCCATTGTGACGGGTGCAGCGCAGGGCGCGGTCAGCATCATCCGCGTCAGCGGAGCAGACGCCGTGGCCATTGCGCAGCAGGTGTTCGCGCCCTACTCTGCACAGCGGCGGCACGCGGCCGCGGCTGGCCCTGCCGCACGGCAAGCGCCCGCAGCGGGCCACCCAGATCCCGCCACACACGCGGCGGCGTGGCAGCCGGAGAGCCACCGCGTGTACTACGGCACCGCGATCGATGCTGGCGGTACGGTACTGGACGAGGTACTGCTTCTCACCATGCTGGCGCCCCGCAGCTACACGGCGGAGGATGTGGTGGAAGTGCACACGCACGGCGGCGGCGTCAGCGCGGCGCGCGTGCTGCAGCGCTGCCTGGAGGCCGGCGCGCGGCTGGCGCAGCCCGGCGAGTTCACGCTGCGCGCCTTCCTCAACGGCCGCCTGGACCTATCGCAGGCGGAGAGCGTGGCGCAGGTGCGCGGTTGTGTGTGCCCGTGTGCAGGGGACGGGGATGGAGTAGCGGTCGGAGGTTGGTGGGCTTTGGAGGGGCAGGGGCGCAGCCGCGGTGGCCAGCCACCGTGCCTTCTGCCTTCCAACGAAGTTCCATCCAACGAAGTTTCGACGGCCCCCGCTCTCCTCTTTGCCTGCCCGCCTGCCTGCAGCTGATTGATGCCCGCACCGTGGCGGCCGCCGACTCGGCGCTGGCTGGGCTGTCGGGGGGCCTGGGGCGCGAGGTGCAGCGTATGCGGCGGGAGTGTGTGGACTTGCTGGTGGAGATGGATGCCCGGTGAGCGCTGGGAGGGGGAGGAGCAAGAGCAGTACAGGGGATGGCTGGGTGCATGCCCACAGCATCGCCAAGGTTGGCACCACACCGGGCGCGGTGCTCTTGCTGGCGCGGCAGGCAGCTGTTGGCGCTTACGGCGGCGTGGCGTGGCCCCTCGCCTCCCGCCTCTGCCTGTCCAGGCTGGACTTTGACGAGGACCTGCCGCCGCTGGATGTGCCGGGGCTCATCGATCGCATCCGCCGCCTCAGCCAGCAGCTGGAGGCCACGCTGCAGACGGCGCGCCACGGCCAGCTGCTGCGCACCGGCCTTCAGGTGCGGAGTCGTGGCGGCCGCGGTTGCGTGCGGAACGCGCCTGTGGGCCCCCCTTCCCATCGGCCGCCTGCCGCGGGCCGCCTGTCTGAGCTGTGATCACATGCGCCGTACCCAGCCGGCCGCCGCTGTTGTTGACGTACTCACAACACCATACCGTACCTGCATTGAACCAGGTTGCGCTGGTGGGGCGGCCCAACGTCGGCAAGTCCAGCCTGCTGAACGCGCTCAGCGGCACGGAGCGCGCCATTGTGACCCATATCGCCGGTACAACGCGGGACATCGTGGAGGCAGGTGTGGTGCAGCTGGGCAGTACGGCAGCTACCAAACCGTCCACTTGCCCACCGCTCGCTGTGCATTGCGCCACAGGTCGCCTCTGCTGTTGTGCCCGCCCGCTCACGCCACACGTTGCTTCGTTTTCGCTCCCTCTGTTTTGGCAGGGGTGGTGATTGGCGGCATCCCCATCACTCTGCTGGACACCGCCGGTCTGCGGGAATCGGTTGACCTCGTGGAGCAGATTGGGGTGGAGCGGAGCATGGCAGCGGCCCGGCAGGCCGACATAGTGCTGATGGTGTTGGATGCACAGGCTGGCTGGACGCCCGGTGACGCTGAGATTGCAGCCCAGATGTTTGGCGGCGGCAGCGGCCCGGGCAGCCCAGAGGTGGGGGAGGGCACCGGCTGGGGCAGCGGCGGCGACGCCGGCGAGGAGGGCGGCGGCAGGCGGGGCATGCCGGCGCTGCTGGTGGTTAACAAAACCGACCTGGCCCGGGAGCAGGGGCAGCAGCCAGGGCAGCAGGAGCCGCAGCAGCAGAATGGCAGCACGCCGGCAGCGGCAGGCGCGGATGCAAGCTCGGCGGCGCGGCAGCTGGGGGTGCCACCGGCGGTTGGCAGCCGCTTTGCTGCGGTGGTCAGCACATCGGCGGCCACCCGGGAGGGGCTCCAGGACCTGCAGCAGGCTGTGCTGAGCCTGGCAGGAGCACCGCAGGTGAGCAGCAGGAACAACGCAGGCTGGGCATGCGCTGGCGGGTCTGCGAGGCGCCATCAGCAGCAGTAGCAGCACAGCAGAAGCATCTCCTGGTGCCCGCCACTGACGACTTGTGGGGCGTGCTGCCTGCTGTGCAGCTGGCCCCCGGCGGCATCAGCTGGGCTGTGAACGAGCGGCAGGGCGAGGCGCTGATACGAGCCAGCGAGGCGCTGCAGCGGGTGCAGGGCAGCATCGCAGGTGGGCTGCCCCGCCCTGCTGCGTGTTTCCAGCCTGCCTGCGGAAGCCTCCGCTGCCTAGCCTTTTCTATGGCTGTGCCACGCCTCCTATGCCCGCCCTGCCTGCAGACGAGCTGCCCGTGGACTTTTGGACGATCGACCTGCGGGCGGCGGTGCTGGCGCTGGGGGAGGTGAGCGGCGAGGATGTGACGGAGGAGGTCCTGGATTCCATCTTCTCCCGCTTCTGCATAGGGAAGTAGGCCGGTGGAGGTGGGAGACGGTGCGCAGGGGAGAAGCCGGCGCAGCTCCCCAGCAGCCAGATGGCACCATGCCGCCCGCGTGCGGCGCGCCGCCATCGCTGCCGGTCACAGCATGGCGCGGGCAGCACCCCACCCAAGGTGTCTGTGCCTTGCGTTGTACTGGGTTACACTGTCGCACGGGGTATGCATTTCATTCATTGATCACTGTGTGGATCGAATTGGCCGAAACAAAATCAGGAAGCGGATTATGCGGAAGAAGTTGTTCAGGAATGTGGGGAAGCCTGGACACTCAACTGAAAGGCGCAAATAAGGGTGCAGCAGGGCCAAAAACGGTTACCGACGCTCTGCCTGACCTGCTGGAAGAACATCAAGAGACAGCGCTAGTGCCTGCTGCAGCGATCAGTTGGACCTGCCAGGGCCGCCAGCGGCCGCCTCTGGCGCTGCTGCTGCGCTGCCTCGCCGCGTCAGCGCCGCCGCCGCTGCCCGCAACTCTGCTGCATATGAGCTGTGGTGGTGATCCATCACTGCTTGCATGAGCGCCAGCTGCAAGGCCGCAGAGCAGGCATGCGGGAGCGGCAAGCGGCTCGGCGCAGCCATGAGAGATGCATCATGCTGGGCCGTACACGCGTCTCTCCTTCCCATCTTGCTGGCCCGCATCTCTGCTCTCTTCCCCAGCCCGCGCCACGCAACACAAACCCCGCCATACAGAACGCCCGCCCTACGCAGCCCGCCCTAAGAAAGAAAGCCAGCTGCCGCCGCCCACCCACCGGGCTGGCCCTCAGCGCCTGCACATCCAGCTTCAGCTCCTCCTGCAGCGTGTGGGGAGCCAGCAGGCGCACCGAGTGGCCCGCCTCTGCGCTCCACCTGCGGCGGGCCGGTCGGCAGCAGTGACGGAATGGGGTAGAGAGCGGGGCGGCCAGTGGGAGGTGCAAAATGGAGCTGCAGGACATGGGAAAGGCAGCGACACAAAAGAAGGCTGGGCAGCCGGCAGCCTCCGCAGAGCGCCCACCGAATCAGGAAGACGTCGCCGGCGGGGTGGAACAGGAAGCGCGAGGGGCTCAGCACGCCCTGCCCCAGCCACTGCACCCGCAGGCGCAGCAGCCCCGCCACCACAGCCGTCTGCTTCAGGGCCAGGAAGGCGGGGTCCGCACTGAGCAGCGCCCGAGGCACGGGGTCATCCTGCATCCAGGCAGCGGCGGGCGCGGTAGGCAACGGCGCTGGTGGCGACAGCAGCAGGCGGCTCGGTGCGAGGCGATGCGAAGCACGGCAGCGCTGCCGAGGACGGTGATGCTCAGCCTGCCAGTGTGGCGGCGGCATGGCGCCCCAATGTGCCAGACATGCCAGTAGCAGGAGGCCACCGGCCCAGATCCTGGCTGCCAGCCGACGGGGCGAGGCCCCACCACACACCTGCAGCACGTAGTTGCGGACTGCTCCAAGGGGCAGCTCGAGGGCCTGCAGCAGGGCAGAGCAAAAGGGGCTCGGGTTTGGCAACAGGCAAACAGGCAGAGGAGGCAGCTATCGCTGCCCACCAAACAGGAGCAAAGAGCAGCAACCAGAGGGGTGCCCGCTCGCTTGCAGCTGGGCAGCCAGCCAGCCGGCCTGCGCTTGCCTGCAGGATCGAGCGCCCATCCTCATCGGCCCCCTGCGCCAACGCCAGCACCGGCGGCGACCCAAACGTAGTGCACTGCACTTGCAGGCGCTGCTGCTGCCCGGCGGGGCCGCCCCTGCTGCCGCTGCCAGGGCCGCCGCTGCCTCTGCCGCTGCCGCCACCGCTGCCGCTACCATCGCTGCTGCTGCTGCTGTTGCTGCTGCTGCTGCTGTTGCTGCCTCCCAGGCGCAGGTGAGCGGTCAGGGCCACCATCGTGGCCAGGCTGCCTCCCAGCGAGTGCCCAGCCAGGTGCAGGCGGCTGTGGCCCTCCATGTGCGGGTGCAGCACCCCATACAACTCCTCCGCCATCTCGGCCACCCCGCTGCACAGCAGGCGGGCAGGTGGGGCAGGGAGGGAGTGCCTGGAGCTGTTCGATTCAGCTGGGCGCGCACACAAGGCCAGCGGAAGGCATTGCGCTTCGATCCTTGCCATGCATGATGCTTATGGGAATCTGCCTAGGCGGCTCTCGTTTCAAGGGAGGCGCGGGGCGACGCAGGGCCGGCAGCCGGCGGCGGCCCTTGCCTGTGCGCCACCAGCAGCTCCGGCGGCGAGGTGAGGTGCGGCAGGAAGGGGGTGGGCAGGGCGCGCATGAGGCCCTGCCACACCCGCAGTGCGTCCAGGTCAGCAGACCGCCAGGACACGCCGCGCAGGAAGATGTACCGCTGGGACGGGTCTGCTGCGCCCAGCAGGCTGGCCATGGCCGCCGCCGCCGCGCCGTGCGCGGCCGGCGACTGGCGCGCCACAAACCAGCGGGTGAAGTGGGTGGAGCCGTGCGCCTGCGGCCAGAGGGTACCGCCGTCGAATGGTCACGCTCCGCTATGCAATATGTGTGCATACTATGGCACATTATTGATGGCATAACATAGGTTGAGGTGCGACAGCGCAAACCCAACCTGCAGGTCCAGGCCGTGCTGCTGGAGGCGGCCGCTCAGGTCGCCGGGCGGAAGGTAGGCGAGCCCGCTCAGCGCCGCCAGGTTGGAGTCGCGGAGCAGCTCCGAGGAGGTGGGCGGCGCATTCGGCGGCGCATTGGGGCCCGTCAGAAACGACCTGACGCGCAACTGGGGCCGGGCGGGCCCTCGGGACGCTGCAGCAGTTTCAGTTTGAGGCAAGATTGCTAGCGAGACCCAGCCAGTCCTTTGACTGACAGGCGCGATCGGCAGCGATCCCGCAGCACTCACCCGGAACCAGCCCCCTCTGCAACCACATAAATTATTAGCGTTTGTCACCAGGAAGCCCAACCAGCAGCAGGTGGCGCCACCCTGATCTCCAGCGGGACGGGGGTGCAATTGCGCGTCTGAGGTATGTTTGCACTGGGAGGGTGACGGGGCGCCCAGCGTGGCAGAGCGCGCCGCCACGCTGCGCCGCCACTTCAGCCTCCCTATTCTGCATGCGGCTCATCGACACTGCGCTCCAGTCAGGTCCATTCAGCTCAAATGCATCTATTTACCGCTGCTCCAGGATTCACGGGCGCATGGAACGACCGAACATTTACTTGTGTAAAGCAGTTCCTTGTGTAAAGCAACGTTTGTCTGACAGGCTGCCCGACACAGGGCTTTGCAGTCAGTGCAGACAGCTGGGGCCCCGCTTACTTGCCGCCGCCGCCGCCGCCCACACGCTGTGCCAACTTGAGCAGGTTCCTTGCTTGTAGGTAGGTGGGCTGGTCTATCATCTTGTCCCTGCAAGCCAGCCGCGGCAGAGGTGGCGGGTGGCGCCAGGCAGGATGGGAGCAGGTGGTCCACCCCATTGTGTGCCCAGCACGCAGGGAAGCACGAACAGCCATGCTCTGCCCAGCCGCTGCCCAGCCTCTGCTCAGCCTCTGCCGGACCTAAAGGTGAAGGTGCCCTGGCCCTCCTCCTGGTGCTTCTCAAATGCCTCCACAAGCTCGCTAGCCTCCTCCACTTCTCTTGGGTCTGGGCTGTAGGCCTCCTGTGAGCGGGTAAGGCCCAGCCAGGGCAGGGCAAAAAGGAGAGTCATCATCTGGAGACCCTGCCGCTGTGGAGGAGGGCAGGAGGGACGCGACAGCAGGGTCCACACCACGCCATGCACGAAGCTGGGCGGCGGCGAGCGCCGGTGATCGCGAACAGCGGCACTCGCACACCTGCACAGGCCCAATCTGCGAGGGGTGGATGACCTGCTTGCCGGCCATGCCAATGCCGCGCCCCTCCAGCGCCTCCGCCCCCAGCGCGTGCGTGTTCTTGTAGTCGATCTGTGGCAAGGCAGGGCAGGGCAGGGTGGGATGGGGTGGCAGGTGCACAGCACAGCAGCAAGAGCAGGGGAGCAGCTGACGTCTTGGCGCCAACTGCTGCTGCCCAGTTCGCTTCTCCCAGTCAGCAGGCACCACAGACTCACATACACTTGGTCGATAGGTTGCAGCCCAAACGCCCTGGCATGCAGCGCCACCCAGCGCCGCGCAAACAGCGTGTCATCTGTGGCAAGGCGAGGCAGGGCCAGCGCAGTAGCAGGTAACTATACTGGAGTGAGGCTGCTGCGCGACGGGCGCTGCTGCCCCTGAGACGAGCTCTGGCTGGCCGCAGGGAGGGCGCCGCACCTGTGCCTGGCTGGCGCTTCATGCCCAGCGAAGCGCAGTAGTCGTCTGCCCCAAAGATGCAAGCCTCCAGCCGCAGCAGCTGCCTATGCTCGTCCGTGAGGCAGGCCTCGAAGATGTGCCTGGGGCATAACCAGGGCAAAGCAGGCGGGGGCAGGATCACTACCCTTTTGCAGGCGCACCCAAACGCTGCTCCATTCTCGATTGAAATGGCCTGGCGAGGGGAACGCTTGCCCCCGTTTCATTATTTTTTGTTTGCCCCCTCCCCCGAGGCCCGAACCGTGCTCACCGCAGGTTGAGCAGGCCCATGCCCGACTCGCACATGGTGATGAGCGCCACTGACGCGGAACCCTGCTGCTGCTGCTGCTGCTGCTGCCGCTGCCGGCTTCCCAGCAGGCCCTTGGCTTGGCCGAACAGCCAGCGCACGTGGTCAACTGTGTCCACCTGCACAACAAAGGTGGGGGCAGCCGCCCCTCAAGTGACGCCTCTGCCAGCCGCTGTGTGGCCACGGGTGATGAGGGCTGACTGTCTCTCGCCTCTCTCTCTCTCTCTTTGTCACACACACACACACACACACACACACACATGCACAAGGCTCACCTTTGGCACCACCAGCGCATCCGGCAGCGCCTCCCCGGTCAGCACCGCCCGCAGGTCATCCTCGCACAGCCCAGACTGGATGGAATTGACCCGCACCGCGCGCTCGCTGCGTCCAAAGCTGACCTGGGCCAGCGCCTGCAGGGCGTGCAGGAGCCGTCGAACAATTGAAGCGGCGGCAGCGGCCAGCCCCGGTTTGGCATGGGATCGGCACGGGAGGCCAACCATGCCTGGCCTGCTGGCTGCGTGCCAGGCAGGGGTGGCACGCCACCCCTCCAGCCGCTCCTGGCCCGCACCTTGACGGCCACGTCCCGTGCAGCTTCCTTTCTACTGCCCGCCACCGCATCCTCCAGGTCCAGGCAGGTCACATCAGCCCCCAGGCCGGCGGCCTTGCAAATCTTCCTGTCGCTGTCTCCTGCAGAGGCGGCATGGAGGCGCGCCGTGTAGCAATGAGTCAGCCGGTCAAGGTGTGCACCAGAGCCGGCGTGGAGCTTGTGCATGCGTCCGGCTGCCTGCACCGCCGAGGCCGCTGCACTGTGCACGTACCTGGCACATAGAGGAGGGATCGTCGTGGCGGCAGCTCCAGCACAGACCTGCGGGGCACGTGGGGGCTAGCCGCAGAGGCTAATCCCTCAGCCAGAGCGCGAGGGCTCCCACACACCCCGCACAGAACGGCGGCAGTCGGCGGCAGAGGGCGGGGCACCCCCGCTCGGGAGCGCCGCCGCTGCGGCTCTATTGGCTACTTGGCTGATCCAGGTAGGAGGCACGCCTCACAAGCTCACCCTCCAGCAGCAGTGGCAACTCCCCTCAGAGGCCAGAAGCTCCCCAAGGCCCTGTTGGCCCTCTCAATCATCCCGGCATGCACCAAGGACCGCACGCATCCTTCCGAGAAGCCAGAAGAAGATGGGTGGTACTCCATGGCGCCCGCTGATGTGGACCTCCGGAGGCATCCATCTCCGTGATCACGAAACGCCAATCAGCGCGGTTTGAAATTGTCGTAGCCTTCCGGGTCACCGTGTGTTATCGCCGGCAGGGCAGCTCTCGAGCAAATTCAGAGTTTCCCGCCATTCGCTTTCGCCGCCACCAGAGCCTCACTCGCCCACATCTTTGCAGCATCACCCTTGCAACTCCCTCCCAGATTATTTGGGACACCTCCCGCCGTCCCCCGCCTTCACTTCGCTGCAACCGCAAACGATCGGCAGGTGGGTAGTGGCCGCAGCTGAGGATGTGGCGTCCCCAGCGCGCAAGACATGCATGGCTGGGCTGCATAGACGCTCTGGGGCCGCCGCCTGTCTGCCTCGTAACAGCGGAACCAGTTGGGCTTCCCGCCGCAAGCCAACGGCGCCGCCAGCCAACCGCTGCCGCACCACGACCCTTGCTGCAGGGTCTCTGGTTCGGGGCATGACCCCATCCAAATTCGTGCAATTCGTCTCCATCGGCTTTGGAGTGACTGTGGGAATCATATCTCTGGCTGTCGGCATGTGGCTGCTCTCAAAGCGTGCGCAACAGCGGCGGCGAGAGCGGCAGCAGCAGGCGGCGGAACTGGCAGCAGCGGCGGCTGTGCAGCAGCCAGACCCGCGGCGGCGGCGCACTGAGAATGTGCAGCGCATGATTGCGGAGAAGCGCAAGCAGGCGGCCGTGGCACGCAAGCCCTTCCTCGTGGTCCAACCAGGCAAGTGTTACAAACCACTTCAGCTGGCAACAGCTGCACCAGGGGGCCTCCCAGCCAACCTGCCCGTCCCCAGTCTGGCTTGCTCGACGCATCCAGGCATGCACTCACGCCCCTGCAAACCAGTCGCCATGGCATAGCGTCGACATCCCAAACCAACTGCCTCGTCCTCCTCTCGTGCCGCAGGCGGCGACGCCGTGGTAGCTTACAAGGAGCAGGCCCTGCCGCCGCGGGCCAGCATGGACGGCAGCCAGGGCGGCCTCATCAAGGCCCACATGTTTGTGCACACCAGTGCCGATCCGACGGCTTATGCGCAGGACATGCTGAGCCGCAGGGCGCTGGTGGCGGCCGCGGCCCTCAGCGGGCGCACCACAAGCGGCATTTCGGATGTGCTGGCTGATGCCAGCGAAGCAGCAGCAGAGCTAGCAGAAGCAGGGGAAGCGCCAGGCTCGGAGCGCCAGCAGCAGCGGCAGCAGCAGCACTGGCACCAGCGGGATGGCGGCAGCTCGCAAGCGCCCTGCGAACACTCCCTTAGCAGGCAGAGTTCTCTGGCAGCCTCAGTCGAACCGCTCCTGGCTGGCCAGCAGCCCAGCAGCAGCAGCAGCGGGGACAGGGCGGGCGGCAGCAGCTTTCCACTGACCCGCCTGGCTCGCCACCATGCAGCAGAGGCCGCGGGCGGAGACGTTGGCAACGTGTGAGAACGAAAGCGAGAGCGAGAGCAAGAGCTCCTTTCATCAATGGACTTGTTGTGTGCACATACCTGTACTTGTTGCCCACTTCCTCTTAGGTTAATCCTGCTTTCAACACTCGTTGTATCCCTGCGGTTTAAACATGCAGCCTTACACTTAGCACTTGTCAACACATTGGCACACAGCTTCCCACATGGCACGGGGCACAGATAGCATAGCAGACGTTGATGGTTGCACACACAGGGCTGCAAGCCAGGACGGGGCAAAACAGGGCGGGTGACAGGGCGGGTGGATGTGGTTACGTCTGTTGTACATGGTGCGATTCTCTGAGCAACACCTGGCGGTGCCTGGCAACTGAGGAAGAGGCCAGCAGCCCCTTCTCCTGCTCAGCCGGCGGTGCCGGCAGTAAACCCTGTGTTGTCGCTGGAGGTCCCGGTCCGGGCTCCCTGAGGGCCCGCCACGCTCACGGCGCTGGCCTGCCCTGCAGCAGGGAAGCGGTGCGCCGCTAGCACCGAAGCAAGGTGAGGGCCTGCTGCACCCTACATCAGGCCCAGTCCCAAGCCCTTGTGTGCCAGCAGCAGGCGCAGCTCGCCCAGCTCACTCTGGCCGGTGGCGGCGCTCTGGGCACGGGTCGCCTGCGGCGTCACGCTGCCGGCCTGGAACTGGGAGCCGGTGGGGGTCTGCAGCGGGAGAGGGGTGGCACACAGATGCTGCAGCAACAGCTCTACAAGGGGCAGAGCTCGTCAGTTTAGCGCGTGTGTGATGAGGGCAGCTGCTGCATGACAAGCAGTAGGCTCCCTTCTCCTCGTGCCTGGAGGCCATACGCATAGGGGTTGGACGCGAGGATGGGCTGTGCCTCTGCCTCTGGCGGCGGCGCCTGGAGGGCCGCAGCAACCTCTGTCGGAGCCGGGGCTGCAGCAGGCTCGGCGGGCGCCGCGGGCACGGGCGTCGGAGCGGGGGCCGCGGCCTGGGCAGCGGGGACCATCTGGGCTGTTGTGATGGGAGTCGGCTGGAAAGTGGGGAACTGGAGCTCGGGCGCCTGGAAGCTTGGCAGCCCCTGCGGGGCCTGGGACAGGAAGCCCTCGCCTGCTAGGCCGGCAGGGGAGTCAGGAGGGCAAGCCAGCTGAGGTTTGCTCATCTGTAGGGCCGGGAGCATGGGCAGCTGGCCATCCACGCGTTCTCGGGCAACCTCATTCCGCCAGCGCAGGATGCCGCTCACCCAGGCCGCACGAGAAGGAGCCCACGGCGGTCAGGCCCTGGGTCCAGGAGGGGCTGGGCACCTGCAGGTTGATGGCGCTGCTCTGCTGGCAAGGCGAGGAGAGCAGGAAGGCGCTCTGCACGCTGCACTGGCCCTGCGTGTACACAACAGTGCTGATCCCCGTGCCCCTGCAAGGCCCAGGCGGGCAGGGGAGGCGCGGGGGCAGTCAGTGCTGGACACATTGACCAGCAAAGCGAAGGAGAGCTGCTCCGTGGCTGCCACAGGGATCTCCTGCACTGCATGCTGGCATTCTCCGCACCTGCCAGCAATCTGGACGTCAGTCGACGCGGGCTGCAGGTAGACATCTGAGATGCCCGACAGATCCACATTCACTGCCTGCGGGGCACGGAAACGGCAGGCAGGCAGGCAGGCTCACCCACGCTGTGGCGTCAGATGCATGCTGGGTTGTCCGCCTCGTGTTGGGGCAGGGCACAGGATCGGCGCGTCCTCAGCCCAACACCCAAGCGAGCAAGCAGGCATGCTGCAGGCGGCAAGCAGGCAGGCGTGCATGCCTCCGTGGCACCAGCGATGTACACGGTTGAGATGCCAGAGGCAGTGAGGTCTACGTTGCCATAAGAGCCGGTGAGCACAACCTGGCCGTTGCTGCAGGCCGGCAGGCAGGAGGGCCAAACAGCAGGCAGGGCTGATGGTCACGGCATTCCTGCAGGGCTCAACAGATCTAGTGGCCGGGCCAGGCCAGAGAAGGGAAGCTCCACCTCCCACCTCTGCGTCTGCACGCTGGCGTTCGCCGCCGTTATGTTGAACACATACGCGCTGCCGCCACCGGTGCCCAGGCGCAGCGTGAAGCTGTCCACATCGAAACCTGCAGGCGGATTGCTGGTGCGTGCCTCGGATTACTGCTGGGCATGCGCAGCACGGCGGCTGACCCTCCCCCGGTTGGCTCGCCTTGGTTGACATAGATGCTGCCGCCAAAGCCCAGCAGGTCGAGCGCGGCGAGGCGTTCGGGGGGCAGGTAGACCACAACCTTGGACGGTGCAAGTGGGGTGGTTGGGAGGCGGGGGAGACGGGCAGGCACACTGGCATGAGCGGTAGGCAGCTCGGCAGGAAGCCAGGTGAAGCAGGTGGCGCCCACCCACTTTCCTTCCGCGCACACATGCGACACACGCCCTGATCACCTTGATTGGCTCCTGGGTCACGAAGGAGTCGGTCTCAAGCAGCAGCGCCTCGCCCTGAACAATGGCACTCAACGCTTGCTCCACCTCCGGCGCGGCGTCGACTTGAAGGCCGTAGGCGGGGCCATCCGCCAGCGAGGGCTGCACCAGCACGTTGAACGGCACGCAGGCCTGGAGGCGTGAGAAGGCTGGCAGCTCCTGGATGGGCGCTGTGCTGCTGTCTGCAGGCTGCTGGGCGTGGGCCAGGCCCAGCACCAGCGCCGCGGTGCACGCGAGGAGGCAGAGTGCACGCATGGTGTGGTGGGACGAAGAACAAGGTCTCGGAGAGTCAACTGAGGGGTTTGGACCTGGCAAAGTAGCTGGTGCAGTACGATGTACCGCGTCCTGGCTGCAAGCCTGCCCTGCCAGTCTCTGCATTGTTTGTATGCTCCACATTGCGTCAGGCCTCAATCTAACCCGCACCCCTGCGTTCGCACCCACAAGTACTCGCTCGCAACTGGGAGCAATCCAGCAAACGTTTTGCTGTGCCGAGGAGCAGCCCGAGCAGTCTCAGCATGGCCGTGCTGCGGGCAGCGCAGCTCTGGCGGCTGGGTGCTCTGCTCTGCTCCCTGCTGCTGATTCAAGGTGGGCGAGCCCAGGACGAAGGCTGGCAGGAGGGCACGCTGGGGCAGCTGGGCTTTGGCACGGTGAGCAGAAGGGATGAGCAAGCTGCGAGTTGAGCAAGCCGCGCTTGCTCGCTTGAAGTTGCCGCGCCGCCGCCAGCCGCCGGGCCGCAGGAAGTCTTGGACGCAGCAAACACAGCCGCCCTCCGTCCTTTGCCTGCCTGCCTGCACGCGCAGAGCTACACGCCAGCGCAGGGCGCCTGCGGCTATGGCGACCTGCCAGAGGAGGAGTGGCCATTTGGCGGGCTGGCAGCGGTGGATCCTGCCGCCAGCCCCTTTGCCGCGGGCGTGCAGCGCGGCTGCGGCGTGTGCCTGGAGGTGCAGTGCGGCGACGCGGCGCAGTGCGGCGGCACGCCCAGCCAGCCGCTGGTGGTGCTGGTGACAGACCACTGCGCCGGGTGCGGCGCGGACGCCGTCTTCCTGGCACCCTCTGCTTACCGCCAGGTGGTGGCCAGCGGCCTGGGCCAGGTCGCCGCCCGCTTCCGCAGGGTGGGTGCCGCCAGCGCCGGGGTGCATGCAAGCGCAGTGGTCATGCAAGCGCTTGCTGCCGCTGCGGGGGAAGGGCGGGCTCGAGCTGTGGGCACCTGCTGCACTGCAGGGCCAGCCGCCCCACATGCGCAAACCGCCCTGTCCGCTCACATGCCTCCTCGCCCTAAATCCTGCCCCTGCTTTTCCCATCCCCCAGGTCAACTGCGCCCCGCCTGGGAACCTGGCGGTACACGTGGACCAGTACCGCGCCACTGCCGGCGGCTGGTTGCGACTGGCGCTACGGGATGTGGCGGGCGATGGCGACATCCAGAGCGTGGAGCTGGCCAGCAGCGATGTGAGCGGAGGGGACGCAGCGAGGCCAGCTTCCCAGAATGTTTGGGTCGGGCGTGGGCAGGCAGCCGCAAGGAAGCCAGCAAGGTCGGCAGGCAGGCCGGTTGGGACTGCGGAAGGTGTGCGCAGGGCAAGCACGAGGACGGGGCGGCAGCGAGGAGTGGGGGCATCCGGTGCCGCTGGCTGATGGAACACCGTGCGCCGCTGCGCGCGCGCGCCGCGCCCGCCCCGCTCATGCCCCCCCACTGCCCACAGAGCCCCGACGCCTGGCTGCCGATGCAGCGCGCCTTTGGAGCCTCGTGGCAGCTGTCCTCCCTGCCCCAGCCACCGCTGGATCTGCGCGCCACCGACGGCAGCGGGCAGCAGGTGGTGGCGCGGTGAGCATCAGGCTGTGCACCAGGCTGTGTGCGTTATGCTGTGTGCATCAGGCTGTGTGCGTCAGGCAGTGTGCTGCACGAGGCAGGCACCGTGTGGTGCTTAACGCCGGCTGCGGGGCTGCCAGGCTGGGTGTGGAGCGGCTTGCTCACTACCTCGTGCTGCCATCATGTGCCGGGGAGCTGGTCATCCTTCCTTGCATGCTTGCCGGCCCCGGTGCAGGCGTGCCCTGCAGCAGGCGGGGCGTACCGGCAACTTCCCAACCAGCGCCCAGTTCCAGGCCAGCCAGAACCTGGCGAATGCTCTCCGCGGCGGCGCCACGCCTCCGCCGCCGCCCAAGGCCGCCCCGCCGCCATCGCCGTCCCCGCCTGCCACCACCTTCGAAAGCATCTTTGGGTCGCCTGCGCCGGCGCGGCCCATCCCGCCGCTGCCCGCCGCCATCCAGGTGGGCTGGTCCCCGCCCTGTCGCCATTGAGGGCTCAGGCTTGCAGTGTTTGCCAACTTGGTGGGCAAGAAGGTATCGCATCGCCCCGTCATGGTGCCTGCAGGCCCCACCGCCAGCCATCCCCGCCCCAGCACCTGAGCCTGAGGCTGCGCCTGTGGCACCACCTCCTTCGCCTGAGGCTGCACCTGCGGCACCATCTCCCCCGCCACTTCCCAGCCCGCCCCGCGCTCCTGCTCCAGAGGCCGAGCCCACTCCAACCGTGCAGCTGGTCAGCCCGCCGGCACCCGGAGCGCCTCCCGCCACCCCCATCCCTGCCGCCGAGCCCACACCCAGCTCCACGGCAGCGCTGCAGGCCGCCCTCACCCTGCCCGCCCCGACCGAGGCAGCGCCTGAAGTGGTGGACACACGCCCGCCACGGCCGCCGGGCGTGGGTCCCTCGGTGACCCCGGCCCTCGTCGCCTTCTCCCCCACGCCCGGCCTGCCCACGCTGCCGGCGCTGCCGCCGGCGCCGGGGCCGGCCACGCGCCAGCAGGTGGCGGCAGCAGCAGCTCTGGATCCCGCCTCCTGCCTGACCCTAGGCGACATCCTAGCTCGCATCCCCGAAGCATCCAACTGGACGCAGCTCATGCGGGCGAGTGGGCCAGCCGGCTGCCCGGCAGCAGCCCCTGGCTGCTTGCTCTTGCCTGCTTGCTGGCGTGGCAGCCCAGCTGGCTGGCAGCTTGCCCTGCACGCGAGCGGCTTGCTCTTGCCCACGGCGCTGTGCGAGTCGCTTGCATGTTGAGCTGCTCCGCCCGCCCTCGTCTGCAGAGCGTGGGGCTGGATGTGCTTCTGCGGGACAAGAATGCACGCGTCACGCTGCTGGTGCCAGTCAACTCAGGTGGGGCTGCCTGCCTGCCAGGCGTGCCTGCATGCCACGCCCGGCTACCGCCGAGCGCTCTACCGCCCGGCCGCCTGGCACAGCATGGAAACGCCTCCTTTGCCTGCCTGCGTACCAGCCGCGGGCCCAACCTCGCTCCCGCATGTGTGGGATGCAGCCCTCAACGCCGCCATCGACGCCCGCCCTCTGCGCAACGAGTCCACCCTCACTGAGCTCATCCTCAACGCCCCGGAGCTGGTCAACCCGCTGGTCGGCTACCACGGTGCGGGTTGCGCCGCTGGGTTGAGCGGCCGGTGTGGGCATAGCTCCGCAGGGCCGGGCGCCCGCTCGGCTCCCGGCTGCCACCCGCTGCGCTGCGCTGCGCATGCCCCCGCCGAGCCTCCCTCCCCCTGCGCCTCCATGCCCCTGCAGTGCTGCCGGGCCTGTGGCCCTCCTCCACTCTGCAGCCGGGCGCCAAGATCGACACCTCCGACACCATTGACAAGGTCAACAGGCTGCAGCTCACCGCGCAGGGCCCCACCTCGGTGAGATCCCGCCAGAGCCAGTGAGCCTACAGGCGGGCTGGCGCAGACACATGCACCGTAACTGCCTGGAACAGCCTGAACCAGCAGCACGGGGCTCGAGCTTTCCCTGCATGCTCACATGTGTGTCTGTGTGTGACGCTTCCCCGGCCCTCACGCAGCTGCAAGGCATCGGCACCAGCGCCGCCATCCTGCAGACTGACATCGTGGCCTGCGGCCCGTCTGTGGTGCACGTCGTGAACCAGGCAAGCCTGCAGCTTGCCGTGCCAGCGCTGTGAGGGTTGTGAGGGTTGCTTATGGTGGTGGCATCAGGCTACCTCCTGCTGCATCTCAGCTCGGCCATGTGTGATGCTAGCAGCGATGCCGGCGCGTTGGTGTGGCCCCGGCATGTTGCCTGCAGGTGCTGCTGCCCTTCACCTTTGATCAGGCGGCGGTGGATGCCATCCTCGGTACCCAAGTGCCGGCGGGCAGGTGACCCTCGACAGAGGCTTGCCACATTGAAATGATACCAACAGCCCATCAGCAAGCCGTCCCCCGTCCTGATCCCACATTACAGCCATCCTGAGCACTTGCCCGCCATGCACCTTTTGGCTCCAAACCTGCCCCTGCCTTGTGTCGACACTTGCCCTGAACCGCCACCCCCATGCTGTGGCATTGCCGTGGCGTGCCCTGGTTTGAATCGCTGCTTGCTTTCACAATAACTGTACATGCGAACATGGAATGCATGAAGAACAAGCCTACATGGAATGGAAGTGCACGTGGGCAATGAAAACACACACCCATGGGGCAAGGCATGGCAGGATGCGCTGGGGAAAAATGTGGTGCTCTCCATGGGGCCAGAGCTCGGCCTATACCCAAGTTTCTGATATTGTGGTTGCTGCTCAGGCCGTCTTTTTCAGCTCCTGCATCTGGATGCCGCCTGGCGGCGAGCTCCCTCCGGCCGCAGACCCCACCAGCTCTGCGGCCGCGGGGTGCGCCGCGGTGGCAGCAGTCTTGTTGGGCGAGCCGGCGGTGGGGGTGCGGTCGCGGCTGGCGGCGGCGGCGGCGGCGGCCTTGGAGGTGACCTCTCGGCTGACAGACGGCTCGCGCGTCTCGGTGGCTGTGAAGTCTGCATGGCACAGCATGGCATAGCATGGCAGGGCGGGGCGGGGCAGACGCGTGTGGGAGCGACATTCACCTTCTTTCCTCAACCGATTGGGGCAGACAGGTCGCTCCTGAGAGGAGGCCCGGGCCATGCTCTGCCGTGGCATGCCGCGCCGCGCCGTGTCGCGGCATGCCATGCAGCGCGCCGCCGTGCCCACTCGGGCTCTCCATCCCGCACACGGCCCACCCACCCACCCGAGCGCTCCATCTCCGACAGCCGTGCCTCCAGGTCCAGGCGGCGGGACGCCTCCCGATACAGCGCAGCCAGGAAGACCTGCGCGGCAGCAGGCTCGTTGCAGGCTCAGGGCGGCGCCGCGGCAGGCTGCACTGCAGGCTCAGGGCGGCGCCGCGCAAGCTGCACAGCACCAGTGATGGCGGCAGGGCGCCTGCTGCACGGCGAGGGGGGCCTCACCCAAGCGCAGAAGGCGAATGCGGTCATCCAGAGGTTGCGCTCGGAGCGCCAGCGCTTGCTCAGGTGGCTGATCTCCATGTTGGGAGTGGTCCACACCGCCTCCTGCCCTGCCGTCTTGATCATGTGCGCCTGGCGCGCGCTGCCTGCACCCGGGGGATTGAAAGCAGCAACGGTGGAGGAGAGAGGGCAGGCTGGAGCTGGACCACCTGCAAGCAATCACACGCACGGCATCGGTGCCCGCCCACCCCCTAGGTGTGCCCGCTGCCCACCTAGGAACGCGACTGCCGTCAGCCACAGCATGACGTGCAGCAGCTTGAAGGCGCCCACCACCGGCACATCAAACACTCGCTGCGTGAAGATGAGCAGCCCGCGGCGCATGTTCCTGCAGCGGGAGCGGCAGGAGAGGGCAGGCGACGTGGTGGAGTGTCGCCTGCTAGCGCAGAACTGCGAAGCCAGCATGCATCCACCGGAATGTGCAATGAAGAGACCATTCCTTGCAGGGTCCCATACTGGACGCGGCCGCCCCCAGCGAAAGCGCGTTGCGGTAGTGGTTGTGGCGCCTCACCGTGGGAGTGGCAGCGTGAGCAGCGTGAACAGCACCAGCGGGATGGGCAGGATCCAGAAGGCGATGATGCTCCAGATGGTGGCCATGGTGTGGCAAGACGGAAGAGGGCGGCCAGCGGCGGCGGGACGGCGACGGGACGGCGACCGAGGTGGCGGTGGGGCGGAAGGTGTGTGGACAAGGCACGCCGCGGCTTCGGGAGGGGCTGCTGGCGATGTGCAAGCACCTCAGATCACTCTGGGATGTGCTGCAGGCGCGCCTAGGCTGCAGCCGCGTTGCGGGCTCGATGAAGATGCGAGACTCGGCGGCACCGGGCGGCGCCTGGCTGCGATCCCTGTGGGTCGGTTTGCAACTCGGGAAATGGGGACCTTCAGCGGCGATTGCGGACTCTGCTGCCCATGACACACGAGTTTTCTAATTGAGCGCGCGCCGAAACAGGGAGCTAGAGAACCGGGACTCTCATCATTGAAATATCATCGCCGGCTGTTCCATATCAATCGCCGGTTGTTCCAAATGCCTGAACGTCCAGCGCCATAGCTTCGAACAAGCAGGAATTTTGATTGCAGCTTGATCGGCGCAGCGCCTGTCCGGCCAGCAGCGGGTCGAGATGCTGGCCACCTCGCAGGTGCTGCAGAGCCGTCAAATGCGCTGTAAATTACTCGGCTTGGGCTGACGCCTCCCTGCCTGCCCGCCCCTGCAGCAGCAGCAACGGGAGGTGGACAAGGAGCTGCGAGGCAACATCCGGGGACTGCTGAGCCGTGCCAAGCGTGAGTAGGCCCGCGGCCGCCCGTCCGCTGCCGCCGCCGCTGCGTAACCAGAGCACCCGCTCCACTCCTCCCCCCCTTCTCCCCTGCAGATGACAAGCACAACCTGGTCAGCGTGGAAAACAACCGCATCGTGGAGATCGTGCAGGAGTCCAACCAGTATGTGGAGCAGGGTGAGGCGCGCAGCTTGCAGCCAAGGCACGGCGCCCACCGCACCCACCCGAACAATGCAACACCGTCGCTCAGGGCGCCGCACCAGCTGCGCCTAGGCTGCCCTCCCTGGTCCCAACCCCCTCCACTCCCGACCCCGCCCCGTCGGTGCAGTCACGCGGCCCCGTGACCAGGCGGTTGACGCCGAGCTGTTCAGCTTTGTCACCGAGGCGGGGCTGGAGTATGTCAGCCGGCTGCACCAGGGCGGCCTCAGCTACACCGCCGGCGACTTCATCCGCCGCCTCAAGGCGCGGCACGTGGCCGACACGGATGCGCAGGTGGCGGGGGCCGAGGACCCAGAGGCCTTCCACTGGTGGGTGGCTGGGTCTGGGGTGGCTGGAGATGAATGTCTCCATTGTACTATGCACCTCGCCAGCATGCCAGCCGGGCTTGCGGCTGTGCATAGTGGCCAGGGCAGCGCAGGCCCGCCCGAGCTGCTGCAGCTGCCTGGGATTTGCCAGCCGCCTGCCGGTTGGCTCCCCACCTGCTTGACCTGATGCCCCCGCCTCCCGCGCCCGCCTGCAGGGCGGAGCTGGGCCAGCTGCCGGGCGTGGCGGTGCTGTTTCGCAGCGTGCCTGTCGTGCACCACATGCTGGGTCCCATGGACGCGGCGCCACGTCAGCGCCGCCAGGTGCAGCGCCAGGCCAGGCGCAAGGCGCCTGTGGGTGAGCGGCGGCCACAGGAGGGGCCGGTGGCCTGCAGGCTGCCGCACTCCCATGTTTGTTGTCTGCCAGGGCGACGGTACTGCGGCTGTGGCTGCATCAGCGGCTTCTTGAAGCGCCTGTTCTCCTGTGCATCTGCCGACAGTGGGCTGCCTGGTCTGCTGCAGGCGAGGCAGTGCGGCCCGAGGAGGTGGAGGACCTGGAGGATGCGGAGAAGCAGGAGACAGACCGCAACATGGAGGACATGTGGAATGTGCTGCGCAAGCACGGCGGCAGGCGCGTCTGGAACCAGGCGTGCACGCTCCGTGCGCGACATCCTGCTCCCGCCTCTCTCCTCCTTTTCGCCCAGCATGCATGTTCTTCTTCCCTCCTCAGCACAGCAGCCGAAGCCTGGCCTGCTCTCCTGCCTTGGAACCGAGGGCCGGCGGCCAGCCGTTGAGCGCCCACCCTGTCAATTCGACTCGACTCGCCCTCGCCCGCCCGCCCTCCCACCTGCACCTGACGCCCTTCTCATCTGCTGCAGGCTGTCGCTGCTGGATCTGGTCATCAACCACGCCAGCTTTGCCCAGACAGTGGAGAACCTGTTCACGCTTTCCTTCCTGGTGCGGGACAACAAGGTTTCGCTGGAGGTGAGCCGCTGCACTGGCTGCAGGCCGGCCGGCAGGGGGGCCGTCCTGCTTCTGGCCTGTGTCAGTTTTCTGAGCGGAGGCCCCGTGGGTTGCTCGAGTTGCTCGAGCTTGGAGGCGAGCGGGTTGCTGGGCAAGGGAGTTTGGGTGTCATGAAGGTGTACCATCGTGGAAGGCGTCTCTCTCTCTTCCCTGCCCGGTCACCTGTGCACGCACTCACCTGCGCGCCTGCCTGCCCGCCTGCCCGTGCGCCTGCAGGAGAGCGAGGAGGAGGGCATGGCGGTGGTGCAGCGTGCGGCCGTCAAGGCAGACCCAAAGTGAGGGCTGGAGGGAGAGGAAGGGCAGGGGCAGCCGCACTCTCCTGTCCCTCGCTTCCTGAAGGGCCTGGAGCAGGGGCCTGCGGGTTTGTGCTGCCGTCCTGCTGGTGCCTTTCTGAACCTGTCCTGCCCTGACCTGTCCTGCCCTGCCCTGCCCTGCCCTACCCTACCCTGCTTGGCTGCAGGGACAAGAGCCACGAGGCTGAGCGCATGCAGTTTGTGATCCCACTGGACATCGAGACCTGGGAGCTGTGGAAGAAGGTGGGCGGCATGCACATGGAGCGGCGGGCAGCGGGGGTGGCCAATGGCGGTCAGGTTACGCTGTGCAGGGCAGCAGACCAGCGGCGCGCAGCCCTGCCTGCCTGCAGATGAGCGTGGGCATTTGGCGCCGCCTGCCATGCATGCATGCGCCGAGTTTGAGCCAGCGGCTGGTTGCACCGTTTCTTTTATCATGGTGCAGGCCACCGATGGTAGCAAGCCGCCGATGATGAAGCACCGCAAGGAGTGGCGGCAGCACGTGCCGATGCAGCAGCAGGAGCAGGAACAGCAGCAGGAGGAGCAGCAGCAGGAGGAGCAGGAGGAGGAAGAAGAGGAGCCTGAGCAGCAGCGGCCGGCGCAGCGTCGGCGCAGGTCCCGCGGCCAGGAGCAGCAGGAGCAGCAGCAGGAGCAGCGGCAGGCCAACCAGCAGCAGCGCCAGCAGCAGCAGCCGGCGGTGGTGAAGCAGGAGCCGCGCGCTGCGGCTGCTGCAGGAAGTGATTCAGACGTCGTGATAGTGGAACCTGAGGTGATTGTCCTGGGCACAAGCTCAGAAGATGCCACGCCGCCGCCGCGCCGGCAGCAGCAGGCACGCCAGGCCCAGCAGACCCAGCAGACGCAGCAGACGCAGCAGACGCAGCAGGCGACGCAGAGCACGCAGCGAGGGTCGGGGCCACGCATCCCCAAGCGCGGCAGGCGAGCTTAGCGGCGAGGCGCTGACGTGTTGCAGAGGCTGCAGCGCAGCCGGAAACTGGGCCACGGCTGGCCGGCCCTCCCCAGCTCTTGACCTGCTGCCTTGAAATTTACATAACACTCTCTTCAATATGTTCCACATAAGGCTTGCTTGCAACTGGTCGCTGAGAATGGGAGCCGCTGTCGAGGCTGTGCAGCACGGCCGCTCCAAGCACCCTCGCATATGCTATCCCGCTATTCAGGGCAGCCGTCGCTAGCGCTCTTGATCATCCCTTGCTGGGCCCTACACTTGCCGCGCAGTGGTGCGCGTGTGGGAGCATTCCTCAACTCAACCAGCACCACCACTCAGGCGATCTGCACGGTACGGCCTTCGCGGCGGGCCTCCCCAGCCTTCTTGGGGATGACCACCTGCAACACCTGCAGGCAGGAGCAACGCAGCGGGACCGCATTGTTGCGCGTGCAGCAGCCACTACGGGCAGCACGGGCTGGGCGGGTCGGCAGATGGTCCCGGGTGGCAACCCCCCACCCTGGTGGCAGCCCAGCCCAGCAGCGCCCAGCAGCGCTCACCCCATCCTCATACGACGCCTTCAGCTCCGCGCTCAGGTCGGCATCGTCGGGCATGCGCAGGTTGCGGTTGCGGAAGGTGGTGACCTAGGGGCGCGGGGCAGGCGAGCACACATTGTGGCCGTGGCCTGCTATGCTGTGGCCTGCCATGCTGTGGCCGGGCCGGCGCGGTGGCCCTGGCCCAGCAGCTGACCAGTGTTAGCGCCCGCCGCCAGGTGGCAGCACTCACCCTTTCGGCGCGATGGAAGATGCCTGCCTCCTCCACATCCTCTTTCTCGCGCTCTGCGGGGAGGCGAGGGAGGCAGGCAGGGTTGGTCGCAGCCACCTGCCTCCCAGCCTGCACGAGCTGCGGCCAGCCTGGCGTGCGGGCCGGCCCCGCGCTTTGCCCCAGGCTCCCAAGCAGCTGCCACAGATCCCCCGCGCCTTGCTGCTCGCACACTCGTCCCGCACACACCCTGCTGCCGTGGCACCTGCCCCGCGCGCTGCCCTCCAGCCCTCCCAGCCTGCGGGGGCGCCACCCACCCGCCAGCGGGTTGTGCCCAAACCTCAGTACATTGCCGTCGTGCACCTCGACGTGGATCTCGCTCTTGCGACACCCCGGGATGTCGGCGCGCACCACATACTCCTTGTCGCGCTGCGGCATGGGGCGGGCAGGTAGAAAGTTGGGCGGGCAGGCAGGCAGGCAGGCAGGGTGGCAGGTTGGAGGGCGGGCCGGCAGGCGGGGAGCGCAGGACGAGAGGCACCAGGCGCAGGGCTGGCACCGAGGGGGCAACAGCAGCAGGTGCGGCGGGAGCCGAGCGGGTACAGCGCGTGGGGAACTGAACATTCCGGCGGTAAATGCCACAGCTGCATGGTGCAGCTGTACACTGCAGCACATCTGTGGCTGTTGTGCAGCTCAAAGTGCCTCGGCAGCGGCGCGCCTCAATGAAGTCACAGGGGATGGAGCGGGTCCAGCCGGCAGAGCCCTGCAGGGACGGGAGCGCAGCAGGGCACAGGCCTCTGTGTGGGGTGGGCTCGGCGAGATTTGGGGGGGGGGGGGCGCTCAGCCGAGGTTGGTGGCCAGCGCTCGGCAGATGGCTTGGAGATGCAGTGCACCCCCCTGCATCTGCTGCACCTGTCCCGCCACCTGCCCCTGACAGCATCCCGATCAGCAGCCTCACCACGACGTAAGGGTCGCGAGTACGGCGCCTGCCCTCCTCGCCGGCCCCCACCTCGCTGGTGCCCGCCGCGCCAGCGCCAGCACCGGCCCCAGTGCCGACCCCGGCGCTGGGCGGGCCGGCCAGGCGGCGGCGGGTGCCGGCGGTGGCGCCAGGGGCGTAGAAGGGGTCGAAGAAGCCGCCCAGAGGGGCGGCGCCAAAGCCGGGAGCGGCGGCGCCAAAGGCGGCGAAGGGGTCCCACGCCCCGCCGCCCATGCCGTAGAAGGGGTCGAAACCTGCCGGGAGCAGCCAGGGGACAGAGAGCCAGGGAGTGACGAATCAGGGGGCAGAGAGCCGGGCAGTGCTACAGCAGAGCTGGCGGGGTCCGAGGGGCGGGTTGGCGGAGCCGCGCTCGGTCTGCCCGGCGAGCGGCGTGTACGGACAGCGCGTGCGGCGTGTGCCGGACCGGGTGCTCCCCACAAAAGGCGTGTTGCAGGTGGGCCACCTGGCGGGCACTGGCCAGGCCACAGCACGGCCTGCTTGCCTGTGGGCCACAGAGCCATCCTGCTCAACTCGCGCTCAAGTGTGGGTTGTGCACCGCCTTGCCTTGCTGAAAACCCTAGGACAGGAGGCTCCTAGGTTGGCCACGAGGAAGACGAGACTGCTGGAAGGCGTGCCGAGGCAGGAACCAAACAACAAGCCGCCCGCCACACTGCGCTGCGCTGATGTGGATCAGAGCGCCGCTGCGCTGATGTGGATCAGAGCGCCGGCGCTCAGGAGAATGGTTTTGCATGTGGATGCAATCACGGAGGTCAGCAGTCATTCATTAGCATTCTCTGGCGATGCACGCCAATAATGGCAAAAAATGGCAGGCTGGTGAAAGAGGGAAACGAAACCAGTCACGTTCAAAAATTGCAATTGCACGCAGGGTCGTCCATTTCAGTTCTGTCAATGTCGGCACCTGCCCATGCGCGGCAGCCGGCGCAACTCGGGCCGCCGCAGGCCCGCTGGCGGGCGCCAGCCAGCCTCACATCATGCGGCAGACGTCGTCCTTCTGGCCCGCCGGCTTGCGGCCGTGCTTGGCCACCACGGCCCGCAGGTCGCGCTCTGCAATCTGGTAGCTCTCCACAAAGCGGGGCCGGTCCTGGGGAAGGGGAAGGGGAAGGAGGGCAGCGGCTGCGGCAGCATAAGGGTATCGCCACGGGCAGCGGAGGGCAGCAGGGGGCTGGGCTGGTGGGGGGCAAAGGCGCAGCCCGGAGACCGGCGCCGCGTCACAGGAGGGAGCCGCTGCCCAGGTGGGCGCCCATCTGGGCCCTGCTGCGCCCTGGATTTCCTGACTCACCGGGATGTGGTGGAAGTCTCGCTCGTGCACCAGCTTGTTGCGGATGGTGGCCAGGTAGCGGATCTTCTTCTGGAGCGGCTGGAAAGTCGGATGGGAGTGCGAGGCATGTGCGTTAGTATCCCGATGGGTGGTTGGTAAGGTGGTGGGGCCCTGGGACTACCGCAGCAGGAGGCGGCGCTTGCAGCTGTGTATCCCCAGGCTAGCCGATAGGCCGCATGGCCTCTACCCTGCTGCTCACCTGAGGTATAAAGCGCTGCACCGACGTACACTTTTCGTGCAAGCCCTTCCCCTGTGCACCCAGGTAGGCCTCCAGGATGTACTCGAGATCCTTGGAAGCACGGATCACCTGCACAGCACATCGAGATTTGACGTTGTTTTCGGATTGCACAGCGCTGTTGACGAGGCGTGCAGCAGCGGCGGTAGTGGGCAAGTTTACAGCAGGGCAGCCGAAGCCCCAGCCGTACGCTCACCAGCTCGTAATCGTTCCGGGTCAACACAACTGTGGGACGAAGCAGGGAGGAAAGTTAGGGACAGAGAGGGGAGGGGGTGTGCCGAGGCAGTGGCAGGCGGCGGCGGCGGCGGCGGGGCGGCAGCTGCAGGGCCTGCGAGGAAGACTGCAAGCCGGCCGGCTTACCATCCTGTGTGCCATCCTGTGTTGTGAGCAGCGTTTGTACGCTGTTGGCGGCCGACAGACACTGCCCCATCAAGACTTGAGGCAGCAGCACAGCAACCGATCCTCCACCAGACTCCAGGCGATGTGCATGCTGGGGCCGTGGATCGGCCTGCCAAAAATGGGAGCAGAGCTGGCACGCAGCAGGCGGAGCAGGCGGCATCGCCCTACACGCAAACGCCAATCGATTATCGCTGAGCGCTTCCTAATTGCTTCTCCATCACCTTATTTGATCCCCCGGCAGCCCCCACCATGTTTGTGCTGCACATGGATGTGGACGCCTTCTTCGTGCAGGCAGAACAGCTCAAGCACCCGTCCATTCAGGTGGGAATGCCCTCTGAACATCATTGGTTCGCCCTGCGGGCGCAGGCGGCGGTGCTGGCCGCCGCCCGGCGCCCCGCCGCCACCCACCCACCCGCCACGCCCAACGACCTCGACACCTGCCGCAGGGCAAGGCGGTGGCGGTCCAGCAGCACCAGGACATCATTGCGGCCAACCACGCCGCCAAGTGCGCAGGCGTCACCAAGCACATGGCGCCTGCTGAGGTGTGTAACGGCCGGTGTCGCGCGGGCGCCTGCCGTTCCTGTTGGCGGCATGCCTGTGCCACTCCCCTGTGCAGCTGCAACAGCCCCTCCCCCCAGCCCCCTAACCTCGGCCATCTTGCAGGCGAGGCGCCTGCTGAAGGCAGTGGGTGGCACTGTGGTGCACGTGCACCTGGCGCCCGGGGGCCGCGTCAGCTACCAGCCCTACCGGTGAGAAACGGAGGGGCGTGTTCCTGCCGCCTTTGGCAGCCCATGCTGGGCCAGGCACTGCGACGAGGTGTTTTTTCTCCTGCCTGCTCCCAGCCAAGCACCTGCCGTTTATGCTACACGACCTCGTGTGCCGGCCCCTGCAGGGAACTGTCCGCTCGCATGATGCGGCTGCTGCGTGCGCTGCCCTGGGCGGCGGTGGTGGAGAAGGCATCCATAGACGAGGCGTACCTGCTGCTGCAGCCAGGGCCAGGCGCCGCGGCAGATGCAGACGAGGAGGAAGAAAGCGTCAGCCCACAGGCGGCGCTCCAACGGGCCCACGAGGCCAAGGCGGCAGGTGGGGGAAGGGAGGCTGGCCGCCTGATGCACCACCGCTCAGGCCAGAGGAGGCAGGCGCTGGCAAGCGCAGGCTCTGGCAAATGCAGCAGGGAGGGCGGGGCCTGGCCGAGGCGGAACCGGTGGCAGGTCATGTGTGCTGTCGCTGTGGCCGCCTCCCCGCTGTGCAGTGCAACAGCAGCTGGGCATGTGTGTGTCGGTGGGTGTGGCGCCCAGCCGCCTGCTGGCCAAGCTGGCCTCTGCCGCCGCCAAGCCAGACGGAGTGAGGCTGGTGGCAGACCAGCAGGCGGCGCTGCACCTGCTGTCCCAGGTGCCGCCAGGAGCCTGCTTGGAGCAGCGTGCCTGCAGCCCCTTGCGGCGTGAAGTCGTGCTTGCTGTATGCGTGGTGCGGCAGCGTGTCGGTGCACCAAACTGCCTGTTTCCATTGTCCCTCTGGCCTGCCACCTGCGTGCAGACGCCCGCCCACAAGCTGCCTGGGTACGGCGGCAAGGCAGCCGAGGCCTTTGAACGCCGTGAGTGGGCAGCAGCGGTGCCTGCCAGGGGCGGCCCTCCCCCCTGCAGCCGCCTCTGGGCTCCGCGGAGCGGCGCTGGTGCGTGCCAAGCCTGGCTGCCAGCCGTTAGCCGCCGTCGACGCTGCTAGGGCGCCCTCCTGCTGGTGCTGTGGCTGCAGATGGCATCGCCGCCGCCACAGACCTCCAGCGCTACAGCCAGCACCAGCTGGAGCAGCTGCTGGGGCTGAAGCCGGCGGCGGCTGCGCAGCTGGCGCAGTGGTGCCGTGGCGTGGACACCACCCCCGTGCAGGCAAGCTGCTTCGGCCGGCTCCAGCACCGGACCAGCTTGCGCCAGCGCTGCTCGGCAAGCATCGCCTGGCGCGCTGCCAGTGGCTGGCCAGGGCTGTGCGGCTGCCGACGGGGGCCACCCCGTTGCCCCGGGCCTGCAGGAGCGTGGTCCGCCCAAGACGCTGTCCGTCCAGATGAGCCTCACCCCCCAGCTGCTCCCGATGCACCCCTCCCAGGGCCGCACCGTATCGGCCTCAGGAGGCCCGCCCGGTGAGCAGCCCGCCGAGGCCGCAGCCCCTCCCAGCACGGCTGCCGCTGCACGGTTGCGCTGCTGCTGCTCCCCTCACCTGCACACCTGCCTGCAAGGCTACCCATGCCTCGCCATCCGCCAGTGCCGTGCAGGCGTGCTGGAGCCGCTGGTGGTGGGCAAGCCCGGCTTCCGGCGCCGGGTGCGGCAGCTGATGGAGGCGATGGGGCTGGACCTGGTGCAGCGGGTGCTGGAGGACAGCGCAGAGGAGGGGGGCAGGTGCGGGGAGTGGCGGGGGCTGGCAGGACGCTGAGGTGGCGAGCTTGCCGGCAAGGGGGACTCGCTCATATCGGGGAGATGGCGCCACATGCGCTGTGCCTGCCGCAGGGCACCCGCAGCAGCCACTGACCATCCATTCCCTCACGAGGTTCGCTGCTGCTTGCCCCCCCACACACCGTGTGCCCGCAGGTGGCCCCGCACCCTGACAGCTTCGCTGCGCGCCTTTGGCGCCGGCCGGGACCACACTTTCACAAGCAGGAGCGCCGCCTTCCCTGCGAACAGCCTGGCGCAGCAGCATGCGAGGCAGCGCGTGCAGCAGGCACAGCAGGCACAACAGGTGCAGCAGCAGCAACAGCAGCAGCCTGGCCAGGAAGCCACGCAGCAGCTGGGCCTCCTGGAGGAGGCGGTGGTGTGTGGGCTGGAGGCGCTAATCCACCAGGCAGCCTCCGCCTGCCCCGCCACCGCCACTGTTGTGGAGCTGCGCCTGACTGCCACCAGCTTCCAGGCGGCGGCAGCCGCAACAGCTGCGGCCCCAATCACACGCTTCTTTGCTGCAGCCCAGCCAGCCCACCAAGAGCAGCAGCAGCAGCAGGAGAGCCAGCAGCAGCAGCAGGAGAGCGAACAGGAGCAGCAGGAGGAGAACGAGGGCCAGCCAGCCGGCCAGCCGGGGCATGCAGAGGCAAGCAGCCAGCAAGGTGCGTCTGGGCCACAGCACCAGCAGCCAGCCGGCACTGCCCCGCCCGGCAGCCCTGTGCTTCGCGGCACCAGCGCCAGCAGCAGTGGTGGAGGGAGCGGTGGAGAAGCGGGGAGAGTGGATCTGAGTGGCATTGATGTGGCAGAGCAGGAGAGGATTTTGAAGGACATACAGCAGCAGCAGCGACGCCAGCAAGAGCAGCAGCTGCAAGGACAGCAGCCGAGGGCCGGTGCCGGCAGCAAGCGGCAGCGCATGGGCTCAAGCCCCCATGACTCCAAGCAGCCAAAGATTTCTGCTTTCCTGCGGCGATAGCAGGTGTCGCTGCCAGGCTCATTCGCCTTGCCTTGCCCGTTACAGCGCCAGGCAACTTGTAAGCATGGTTAGGCACTGTAAGCTCTAATAGTATGCGGTTCTTCTACCTTGATTCATCTAGCCACGTTTTTCAGGCTGGTGGTGCAGTGCAATACAATTCGCGCCGGCGGCGCCGATGGTCCCGCCGTTTGCCGCTGCGTGCCCCCGGCTCGAGCGCCATCACCACGGCACCTCTTGCCCCTTGTAATCGAACCACCTGCCGTTAATTGCTTCCTCTTCCTTCTCCAGAACCTTTAGCAGACCTGCACTCGAGCGCATGGGTGTTGCAGGTGAGCGGGAGACGGACAGCCGGGGAGGCTGGAGGCCGGCGGCGGTGCACAGCCAGGATCGCCACGGGGGGTGCCTGCCGTACCTGCCACGCAGGTCTTTGTGTCGATCAATCCCCGCCCGCCCGTCATATCTGTGACCACGTACCCTGAACGGAAGATGCGCAACTCAACTCAGCCCCGGCAACACAGCAGGCCAGCTGAGCAGCCATGCTACCGGGGCATATGGCACTGTGCGACACCGCAGCCGGCAAGACGCGGGGCGAGGCAGCAGCAGTACCCGGGTGCAGCAGCACGCAGGTGATGCCCTCGCCCGCCAGGTCGATCGACAGCGACTTGTTCACTGCACAGCATGCACAGCATGGTGCGGCACAGCGGGACGGAGCATGGCACAGCACGCACAGCATGGGCCTGAAGCGCATGCCTTCACACAATCAAGGCGCAGAGCGGACCTATGTTCAGCGCTGCTTTGCTGGCACGGTATGCATAGTCGCTGCCACTGCCATTGTCGTCGATGCTGCCCATCTGCAGAGGGCAGGCACGATGCCAGGCAGCACATCAGGGCAGCACACCCCCGCCGCAAGGCAGGCCTCCTCTCGCCAGCGCACAGACATATCACCAGCCGCGCTGCAGCATCAGCACACGAGCAGCCCAGCAGCCACCCAGCAGCAGGCCCAGCTTGCCTTGGATGACATGTTGGCCACCAGGCTGCCGCCCCCGCTGCCGCTGCCCAGCAGCCGCTGCTTGTGCAGCTGCTGCGTGACCAACAGCGGACCAATGGCATTGGTTTGGAAGCAGTGCAGCATATCCGCTGCTGTGACCTCCTCCAGCCCGCTCCACTCGTCGCGGACGCCGGAATTGTTGACGAGCAGCTGCAAGTTTGGGGGGGCACGGACGGCTTGGTCAGCAAGCAATGCCGTGTGCCTCACCTGACACCACCACCCTCACGCCCTCCTCTAGCCACCAGCACGGCGCACGCACGTCAACGTGTGGTGTCCTGGCCTTGAGGGCGGCAGCCCACTTCTCGACTGACTCTGGCGAGGCGACATCAAGCTGCAGCACGGTCAGTTGACCGGAGCTGCCATCAACCAGCTTTTGAAGCTCATCTGCCTTGCTGGGCTGCCGGGCCGTGGCAAACACGGTGTTGCCCCTGCTCAGAAGCTGGCGTACGAGCTGCAGGGCAGGAGGGATGGGGGAGAATGGAGGCCAGGGGGAGCGGCACCGGAAAGGGGAAGCGGCGGCAGCGAGACGGCCGGGCGGGAAAGGCGGCGCAATCACCTGCAGCCCGATGCCTCTGTTGCCTCCTGTGATCACCACTGTTTTGCCCTCGAGCTTCATCGCTGTCACCGCCGCCGGTCGTACCCTGCCGGTCCTCAGAGGAAGGCTGTGGGTGGCACCTGCGGTCTGGGATTGAGGGCCAAGGCATGCCGTGCAACAACAAAGGCCAATCGAGCGCTCGAATGAACACGATCATCGATCCTGATCGATGTTGCTTGGCAGCAAGCGGCGCCAGCCTGGCGCAGCGCCGGCGGGCAGCGAAGTCGCTGGCGGGCAGCAGCGCCCGCCAGCGACTTCGCATTGGTGAGTATTAAATGCTGCGGCGCCATGCCAGCCTCTTCCCCAACTAACATGGGCGACTCTGCCACCAGCCGCCGTGGTGCTCGTTGGCCACAGGGGATGCCACACAGGGGGGAGAGCTTCTGGCCCCGGGCGAGGCGCTCGAAGGGTGGCACCGGGCTTGACCTGGCAACAGGGGTGGGGGACCTGAGGGTGTCGCATGATCGGCACATGGCGCAGGCACCATGCGGTGAGACGGCGGCCTCGCACACCCAGGGCATGCTGCTCTGCCAAGCTGCTGCTGCTATGCTGCGTCTACTGCCACTAACTTCAGAGAAACACCTCCGCTATTAAAGCTTACAATGGAACAGGGGAGCGTGGGCTAAATGGAATCAAGCGTATCAGCTAAACGGAAGGGGAGGGCAAAGGGGGGCAAAACAAACGCTACACGACCGACGCGCTACAAAACTGGTGCCTGGCGGGTGGCAGCAGGCTGGAGTGGGTGTACAGTGGCTCAGAGGCAAAGGCATATATTGGGGCAAAATTGGGGCGGTGGGGTTGCTACACACTAGTCACGGCGCTGGGCCCGGCGGCAGCGGGGAGATTGGGAGCGGCAGCGCCGGGGGGCTTGCACGCCAGCGCCAAAGCGAACAGCAGCGATCATTGGTCGGCAGCAAGGTGCTGCAGCCCTCACGCCGTCTTGAGCGCCGCGGCGGCGCGCCTGCGGCCCCAGCCCGAGAACAGCGGCGCCGGCAGCGACGGGTACAGCATGTAGCAGTTCATGATGCTGGCAATCACGCCCAGCGCGCCCACCGTGCGCGGCTTCCACGGGCGCAGCTCCAGCAGGCCCATGGCCAGCGCCGCCTGCGGGGCAGGGCACAGCGCAGGGGCCGACGTGGCTGACCGGGCAGGAGCGGGGTGCGGGGACGGCAGCTAGGGGCAGCCAGCGGCACCGCAGATGCATGGAAGGTGCATGGAAGGTGCACGGCGCTGCCGGTCCAGCGAGCACGGCCCGCCCGCGCCCACACGCAGCCAACCTGGGAAGCAGGCGTGGATGAGGGTGAGGAGGCGCTTGTTGATGTCGGGCCGCGCCTTGTCCAGCCGTGCCTGGTAGTCGGCGCTGCTCTCCCCCGGCTGCCGCGCCGCCACCGCTGCACAGGCAGGCGGGGAGGGGCAAGCGGCAGCACAGCTCAGCACCGCTGTCTCGCACGGGCAAGGCAGCTGTACAGCCAGGGAGCCTAGTATTGCGCCCACGGCTGAAGCCGCAATCTACAAACCACCGCCTTGACGGCCCGGGACCACCAGGGACGACCGCACCCACACATCCCGGTGCAACAGCAACTGCATACACGGCCACCTGGCCTCCACACCCGCCCCCCTCGCCCACCTGCCAGCTCATACAGCTCCAGCACGATGGTGCACAGGCTGCCGCCAAACCAGCCGTACAGGCTCGTCTTCTGCGCGCGGTCCGTCAGCGACTTGTTGCTCATCAGGCCCGCCTGCATGGGAGGACGGCCGGGGGTGGGGTGGGAGCACGTGCGCGGGGCGACGGTGCGCAGGTTCCGGGGTGCCGGCGGCGGCTTGGCTAACGGGGCCCACGCCAGCCGGCTGAAAGGGCGCAGCTCCGCTGCCCACGCGTTGCCAGGCCACACGCTGTGCCTGGCCCCACCTGCTGCGCCCACACCACGTGGTCAGCCCCAAAGTAGATGCTCATGAGCAGCGGCTTGAGCTTGATCAGCGCCTCCACCCACAGCGGCTTGCTGCCCAGGCCCGGGCTCTGCAGGATGGGGTTCAGCGCCTCCAGCGGCTGCAGCGGAGCGGGGGGCATGGGGAGAGCCGGGTGGGGGGCTGGCGAGGGGCAAACGGATGGTGCTCGTGACACAGCCGCAGCTGCCTGGAGCCTCAATGTTGCTGGGGTAAGGCAGGCAGCAAGCTGAAGCAAGTCGAAGCAAGGAAGCAAGCCGCAAGCGCGACTGCTGGATGCGCGGGGGAGGAGTGTGGCACCGCAAGCCGCACTGCAAGGCCGCACTGCAAGGCGCACTGACCCGCATGATGCGGAAGACCTTGCGGGCTGTGGCCACCGAAGCCTGGATCTTCTTCACGTCGCCCGGCTGGCCCGCCGCCACAAACATGGCAGCATACTGAAGGGTGGAGCAGGGAGGGAAGGGCTGGTGGGCAGACGGCAGGGCGCATGGGGTGGGCGGGAGGAGCAGGGTAGGGCCGCAGCGTTTGGCGCCGGCACGTGGGATTGGCACGCGGTGCCTGGCCCACCTGCACGGCTGCCAGCAGTTTGTCCCTGCCATCCGATTTGTCCAGGAACTGGCTGAGTAGCTGCAGAGTTGGCAGTCAGCGGGGGCAGCCAGCGGCTCAGTTGGCGGCGGCAGCGGGCGGCAGCAAGTTGGCGCTGGCACGCGGCGTTCTGCGGCAGCAGGCTGGGCAGACCGACTCCAGCAAGTACGCTGCTCGCCCACACCGCCGTCTCGGGGCCCGCTGCCAAACTTCGGCAGCCAAAAGGTGTCGGGCGAGGGCCGATGCGACAGCTGCCGCCGCTGCCGACACAGTACCTTGGCATGTTTCTTCAGGTCAGTCATTTCGCTGGTCTCTGGCGAGCCTCCGCCGAGCGCACAATCGAGCACGCGGCAGCAAGCAGCAGCAGGGGGTCCGTGGACACTTGCAGATGACAGGATCTGACAGGGTGAACCACAAGGCCGGCTCCGGAAGAGTTTGAGCTTGAACGAGAGGAAAACTCGCTGACTTGGCGACGAGAGGCAAGGCCCCTCTGCTGCCTCTGTGCATTCCTGGACTGCCTCTTATTGCTGGCTGGAGCACGTTGCCCTTCACAAGTCACGCTGTGAGAGTGCGCCGCATGTCTTGCAATCACCTCCTGCTGCAGCTGCTGCACGTGCGGCTGAGCCACGATGTCTGCACAATCAGCCCCGCGCTGCCCTGCCCCCGCCCCTGCTCGCCGCCAACCCCCCGCCGCCCGCCGCCGCTCGCTTGTAGGCTCCGCCGCTGCCGTCTGCGTAACCGCGCGTGCCACTGGCCAGCAGCAGCAGCGCCAGCAGCAGCAGCGCCACTAGCAGCATACAGTCAGGTATGGGTAGGCCCTTTGACATAGTCAGCTCGCCGCGCGATGCGGCAGAGACCGACAGCAGCTCGGAGGAGGAGAGCGGGGACGAGGGCTGGGTCGCGCCCCAGGAGGGTGACGAGGAATGGGACGACCCGTCCGGCGGCGTGCTATCCCAGGTGTTCGCCGCCGCCGAGGCCGGCGACGCGGCGGGGCTGGCGGAGCTGCTGCAGGGCTTGTCTGTATCCATAGACACACGGGTGAGCTGGCGCAGGGTGGGGGAGAGGCCCGGCCGCACTGCGGCGCTGCCTTCGTGCTCTCATGAATGGGGAAGGGTGGCAAAGCACACCGAGCGAGGGGCACTCAGCCAGGCTCGGGGCCACCTCTTCCCTCACGCTCTCTGCACCTGTCTGCGCTTCCTCCTGCGCCGCAGGGCGCCGATAGCGACACAGCCATCCATCTGGCTGCTCTCTACGGGCATGCAGAGTGCGTGCGTCTGCTTCTGGACAGCGGGGCGAGAGCCGACGTGGCGGACGCGGACGGCGCGCTGCCGCTGCACGATGCGGCAGGTGCGGGGAGGCCACGGTCGGCGTGCCAGCCTTTGCCCAGCAGGACTCAAGGGCTCCAATGCTGCTGTCACGCCAGATTACTGCGCATGGGCCTAAACACGCACCGCATACGCACCTGCCCTGCTGGCACTGCAGCCGGCGGCTACACCGAGATTGTGGAGATGCTGCTGGCGGCGGCTCCCGGCACAATAGACCGCGGCGACAGCGAGGGGGACACGGCGATCCACAATGCGGCGCGGGGCTCGCATGTGGAGGTGCTTGAGCTGCTGGTCGGGCGCGGCGCCGACGTCACGCTGCAGAACGACGAGCTCAAGACGGCGGCGCAGCTGGCGGAGCGCGGCTCGCGGGCGCGGGAGATGCTCGAGGAGGCGGCGGCACGGGCCGGGTTGGCCGCGGCGGCGGCGGGCGGGCCGCTGACGGCGCCGCCGGCGGCCGAGGTGGCGTGACGCGCCCTCGCCGCAGCCTGACGGGCTCCACGTGTGGCGCCGCATCGGCGTGACCTGCTAGCCTGGCAACCTTGACCCCGCGCTTCCTTGCCCCGCCCCTTGCCCACTTGAGAGCTGCCCGCTACAGCCTTTCGCTAGCAGCCTCACACTTGCTACCAAACTCTGTGTAAGTCGCCTGGAGGGAGCCTAAAACTACTGCATCGGCGCCTGCTACGATGCAAAACCGAGGATAGAAAAAAGCGAAAAAAGCGATAGAAAGCGACGAAAAACGCGGAAAAAAAGAAAGAAAGAAAAGAGAGAGAAAAAAGTCGCTCTTTTATTACCCAATTTTCTAGTCCACGCCAATGCTGCCAAACATCAAAAAGGCAGTCAGTGTGGCGATGGCCAGGCCCAGGAAGTGAGCTGCCTGGTAGGCAATCGCCATCAGCCCTGCCGCAGTGCCCTTGAGCTGCAGGAGGAGTCGGAACGCAAGCAAGCATGCTTCGGCGGGAGGGTGTCCCCAGGTCTGTGCACTATAAGTGCACTATATACCAAGGTACGGCAGGCCAAGGCAAGCTGAGTCTGGCCAGCAGCTGGGAGCGGCTGGCGATGTGACAGGGTCTGGCGGGCGCACCTGAGGCGGGACCAGCTTGGGCGCGAGCATGTTGCTCATTGTGTTGATGTAGCCTCCCAGCACCTGTGAGACAGGTGGAGTGAAAGAGGAAATGGGGAGGCAAACAGGTAGGCTGCGGCTGCAGATGGCCGGCTGCTCCCAGCTGATTTAACAACCCCAGCCACGGTACCGCCAGCCTCACCCAGATCATCGTCACAAACAAGACTGCAGGAGAAACAAGGGCAGTGGGCAGGAGTAAGGCGAGGGAGTGGGCCGGCGAGAGAGCCGGGCTGAGCTGCACAAGGCCAGCCGCTCCCTGCGTGGCCACCGCAGCGAGGAGCATGAGCAGCCCCGGCCGCTCTCTCACCCACTGCCACGTCGCTGTGCAGGTGCTTGGGGCTCTTGAGGTACAGCAGGAACAGCGGGACGCCCGCCAGCTTGAGGGAGGCTACCGCCAGCGGGGTGTAGGGCGAGCGGGAGGCCAGCAGGCCCAGCCGCGGCAGGAAGCGGCCCAGCACATCGGCAAAGATGCGTACAAAGAAGATGACCTGCGTGTGTGAGGAGCAAGGGGCAGAGGGAGGGGTACAACGGGGATGCCACTGTCGGTGGGTTGGTAGTGATGGTGGTAGGGGACAGGCCAGGGAACTGCTTCCGTGCAGAAGCGCCGCAAGGCCCACCCCGCACCTTTGGCAGCGTCTCTCCCAGCAGCCCAGAGGTGGGCACATAGGTGAAGAGCGGGAAGAGGATGAGGGCGATGGTGCTGGAGAGGCTGAGCGCGGCCAGCGGCGGCCACATCAGCCGCAAGGCCTGCCAGCTGGCGCTGCCGCCCCCGCTGAGGCCCTCCTTGTGCAGCTCGCTGTCAGCCGCCGCTGTATCGGCCTGGTTGTGCACTTGGAGGGCTAGCGCCTGGCCAGCACTTGGCGCTTTGGATGTGTCGTGTCCGCCGGGGCTACCAACCGCTGTAGTCGCCTCTGGGGACGAGGCCTCCGGCGACGGCTGCCATTCGCCGGGCCCCTGCCGCTCCCGCACGCTGACGTACGCATCGCCGCCGCCGCCGCCTGCTGCCGCCGCGACCTCCCCTGCCGCCTGCAGGGCGGCGTCGCTCCAGGAGATGGGCAGCTCGGAGCCGATCTCATAGTCCGCTGCACAGCAGGCGCAGCAGGCGGGACAGGAGCTCCGCTGGTCGGCGCAAGGGCACGCACGCTGCGGGCGGCAGCAGCTGCATGCTCACGTGCCCGACAGCGACAAGACGCGCATGCACTGCACGCATGCTGCGGGCGGCAGGCAGCTGCGCACTGGACAGGAAGGTCTGGTATGGCTCCAGGCTGTTGTAGGCCGCCAGGGGCGGCAGCGACCGCTGCTTCCACACCGTGGCAGCCAGCAGCTGCAGCTGGCCGCCGCCGCTGCCGCCACCGCTCGGGGTGCTGGGCAGGTCGCCCGAGGGGATGGGGGACAGGGGGAGCAGCAGCAGCATGGGGCTGTTACCTAAACACAGGCATGCCTCGACTGACAAGCGCTGGACGTAAGCCCGCAGCTGCTGGTCAAGCGGCACCGCCGACGCGGGCCACGCCCGGGCTGCGCTCACCAGCCTGCTGGCGTGGGCCTCAATGGAGCGCCAGTGGCGCACCAGCAGGCTGACTGTGGCCCACAGCCCGCCCGCGATGATCACCCCGATGATCTCGAAAAGAAAGATCTGCGATCAAATTTTAACGAGGGACCAGCACGCAACGATGGAGCCCGGCAGGCTACCCAACCTAGGGCGCCGCAGAAGGGCAAACAGGCCGGCACACACTCGGGCAGCCAACGGCAGCACCGTGCCCATCCGCGGCTGCGCCGCCCGCCACCTACAGTACCGCAGCGCACCTGCTGCCGCCGGGTGGGCGTGGGCCCCATGTTCAGGGCCAGCTGCAGCAGCAGCACCAGCGGTCCGCTGGCGGAGCAGCCCAGCCCCAGCGCGATGACGTTCTTGTTGGCAAACCGCGCCACCAGCTGGTAGGAGGCGGAGAAGGCGATGCCACTGAACAGGCCCAGCGCCACCACCGCGCCCAGCAGGAACCTGCGCCAGGCAGGCGGGCGGGTAGGGACAGGCGCCCCATGGCAGTGGCGGGCACATAATCACAGCCGAAACAAGCCGCAGCAAACAGGGGAAGATAAGAGTCCCATCCATGCGAGTGTGAATACTGCTGCTGCCAACCCACCAGATCTTTTCGGGCATGAAGGGGAACCAGATGCAGACGGCGGCGTATCCCAGCAGCCCCACCAGCAGCCGGCACAGAATCGTCTTTGCCACTCCTGCAGGCCAGCCAGCCGCGGCAGGTGCCAGTCACGTCAACTTCTTCACGGGGTTTGCTCGCCTCCTGTCTGTCTGGCTTGCTGCCACTGCACCCGCATCCGCCGCACCTAGGCGTTCCTCCAGGGGCTTGTCCAGGAAGGCGGAGAAGATGAGGAGGGGGATGGAGGGCATGAAGTAGGCGATGTTGAGCTGCAGCAGCACCGCGGGGCCGTGGATCTGGCGGTAGTAGCCCAGCTGGCTGGACACCGCCACCCAGGCGCTGGTGAAGGCGACGGAGACCAGGAAGAAGCGGAAGACGGTCCATCGCCCGCCCTTGATCTTGTTGCCGCTCGCCACCACAAAGCCGCCCGCCATGGCTGCAACGCAGCACCCGCCTGCGCCTGTCTCAGCTCTTCTGCGAGCCTGCGGCGGTGGCAGCGGGTGGGCGCTCGTTGGATGGCGGCGGGAGGCGGCGGCGGTGGCGGCGGCATTAGGCGGGGCCACCGATCGACTGGATGTTGGGATTATCTCCCCAGGATGCTCCGACAGGCGCCTCGAGGGCAGCAGCGCCCGGAAAGACGAGGGTTGAAGGCCAGCAGACTTGGCGTGCGAAAGCGAGCGGCTGAGATTAGGCAATGGCATCAGCCATGTATCAACCCACCTGGAGTGCTGATAAAAGGCGCGGAGAGGTCAGCTGATCACACGCGTCTCATGCACACGAGTGCTTGCAACTCTAAATGCCTCCCGCAGCAGCAGCAGGATCCGAGGAAGGCAGGAAACCCGCCAGACGGCTCCTGCGCTTCCAGCATGTCCGCCCGCCTTTGTCCGCCTGGCGGTCACGTCCTTCCCGCCGGGCGCCTGCCGGCTTGGCAGATACGTTCTCTCGCTTGTCCGAAGAACATCCCATATAGTGGCAAGACGTTACAGGAGCACAAAGTCTATAAGCCCTCCAGCCAGTCTTCAAGCGACTGCTCCTGCGCTTGCGGCGCCCGCTCCATGCTGCTGCGACCTGCACCACCAGATCTGGCCGGCTGCTTCCCAACATGCTCTGGTTTGGTGGTTAGGCCCAGCAGCATGTCTAGTTCATCATCACGCTCCTCCCCGGGTGCCTGTTGTTGCGCCGGACCGCTCTGCTGCTGCTGCTGCTGCTGCACCGGGCGTGGTGCGGTCGCCGAGGGTGTTGCTCCCGCTGCATGCTGGCCTGGCCGGTATGGCGCCACAACCGCCACGGGGGCGCTGCTGGCGCCTGCTTCCGAGCGTGGCAGAGCTGCTGCCTGAAGCTGCTGCTGCTGCTGCTGTCGTTCACTGCTGATGGCTGCTGTACCTACCAGCAGCTCGCTCAGCAGGCCCTCCACTCCTTCCTCTGACGCGGCCATTGCTGTGGCTACGGCTGGTGGGGTCGCTGGTGACGCAGCAGCGGCTGCGCAACCCGCCCCTGCTGGTGGCAGCGCCTGCGCTGCATCTCCATCTGCTGCAGGATGTGCTGCTTCTGGCGGCCTGAGTTGCAGCCCGCTTCTCACGGGAGGTTCTGTGGCTGACTGCTCAAAGTCTGGCAGCTCGTCCTCTGCAGCATCGTCGCTGCGCTCCCCTGCTGCCCACTCATCCTCCTCACCGCTGAATGCTTCAGTGTCCAGCAGCTGGTTCTTGGGCAGCAGGTCCAGGCAGGTGGCTAACCCGTTGAGGTCGATGGACAAACCCTGCAGGACAGAGACCGCGACACAGGGAGGGGAGACAGGCAGGGACGTTTGAAAAAGGTTCAACCGACGACAGGAAGTGGAGTGTGAGCGCACATTCACGCGGCTGGCCGGCAGCTGGCCTCTCACCTGGTAGCCCCCTGCCTCTGCCTCTGGCGGCAGCCCAAACTCCTGTGCCAGGGTGACCCGCGAGCGGTAGTAGAAGGCCTGGTCAAAGGGCTCCACCTGGGACAGCAGCTGCGCCAGGTCGGCGCCCTGCGACTGGCGCACGGGGCCCAGCGCCGCCGCGGCAGCCGCCTGCTCCTCCGCTTCATCGTGGTACCTGCGCCAGGCAGGGGAGAGCGTCATGAAGGGTGCTGAAGGGGTGTTTTGCAGCCAAGGGACGAGGGATTGCAGCTGCGGCTTGCCTGTCTTCGTTGGTGCCCAAGTCACGGGTGGCGGCAGAGGCGGCGCCCCTGCCGCTCCTGCCGCCCCCACGCCCAGCGGCGCCTGCTCCCCTTCCCCTTCCCCTCCGATGCTTCTGTGAGAGCTTGAACTTGCTGCGGGCAGCGTCTTTTCCGCTGAACTCCATCGCCACTGTGTGGCAGTGAAGCGCAAAGTTTTCACGACAGACTGCAGCTCGCCTCAACCTTTAGCATACATTGGAACGATGAAGTGATGGGTGCCTCTAGGCTCAACCTGCTGACCTGGCATCCATGGGAAACCCTCTGTTCCTCAAACTAGTTTATGAGGAACCCTCTCTATACGAGGAACCTTCATAGAATCTTGATCAATCTACCATCACGCTTTCATGGCGGCACCGCAATTGGTGGTGGTGTGCGGAGGAGGCGTCATTGGCTCAGCAGTGGCGTATTACCTCGCTGTGAAGCACGGTACAAAGCCCATCGTGGTAGAGGCGGTGGCCCCAGCCTGCTCCGCAAGTGGCAAAGCAGGTGGGTGGCGGCGGCGGCGGAAGAGCCGGTGCCACCTTTGGCCGGCTGTCGACCACCCGCTTTGCCTCTATCCCGCAGGCGGCTTCCTGGCGCTCGACTGGTGCGACTCCTCTCCTGTCGGCCCGCTGGCGCGCCGCTCCTTTGCGCTGCATGCCCAGCTGGCAGCAGAGCTCGGGTGCGACACGGGGTACCGGCGAGTGAGGACGCACAGCATCAGCGTGAAGCAGGGCCAGGCGGGCTCAAATGTTGGTGGTGCAGGGGCCGGGGCCGCTGCCGACGCTGCCAAGCGCCTGCCTGGCCTGCCAGGCTGGGTGGCTCGCGACAACATCGGCCAGGCCAGCGTGATTGGCACGGAGGAAGACACGGCGCAGGTGCACCCCGAGCTGCTCACCAAGGCCCTCCTGCGGCGCATGGAAGAGGGCGGCGGCAGCCTGCAGATTGCTGCAGTGACTGGCGTTGTGGCCGAGGGCGGCCGCGTCACGGCTGTCAAAGTGCGGGACAGCGGCAGCGGCGAGGAGCGGGAGCTGCAGGCCGATGCTGTGGTGTTTGCCATGGGTGAGTGTGCTGAGTGAGGGCAACTCGCTTGAGCCGGCATGCCCATGGCTCTCAAGCCAACCGGCCAGGACCTTGTGGGGAATGCCATGCTGCCACGCCGCTCCCGTGGTCCCTGCAGGCGCCTGGTCCAGCCAGCTGCGCGAGTGGCTGCCTCAGCTGCCAGACATCTCGGGCCTCAAGGTGCACTCCATCGTGGTGGCAGACCCGCAGCAGCACACCACAGCAGACTGCCTCTTTCTAGCCTACAGGTACGCACAGCATGCAGCACCACAGCGGCTGAGAGCCTCCGCCCCGCTGCCGCTGCGCGGATGAGAGGGCGGTGCTTCTGCGTGTGTGCTCAGCTTGACCAGGCATGCCCTGCTGCCAGCTGAACCCTGCAGGGGCAGCGACGGCAAGAGCCTGGAGCCCGAGGTGCGAGGGGCAATGGCTTGCCTGCTGTGTCGTTGCCACACTCGTGCTGGCGGCAATGGCATCGCCTGCTGATGCGTCCTGCTGCAGGTGTATCCTCGGCCTGGGGGGCAGGTCTACATATGCGGCGTGTCTGAGGACAATGTGCCTGTGCCGGCCACCGCAGCAGATGTGCACCCGCGGCCTGATGCCATTGCTCGGCTGCAGGGCGTCGCGGCGTCCGTCTCGCAGGCAAGCGCATCGTTGCCGGCATGGCATGCCCCATGGCGTGCCTGCTGAGGCATGCTGTGGTCATGACGGAGCGGGAGGCCCTACTTCCCCATGTGGCCTGTCGCCAGTGATGGACTCCGCAACTCCCCCTGCTGCTTGCCTCTGCCTCGTGCAGGAGCTGGGCAGCGCAGAGGTCCTCAAGGAGCAGGCCTGCTACCTGCCCTGCTCCGACGATGGGCTGCCTGTGATAGGGCGGGTGCCGGGGCTGGAGAATGCGTATGTGGCAACGGCACACTCATGCTGGGGCATCCTGAATGCGCCAGCGACCGGAGAGGCGCTCGCGGAGCTGATCGTCCAGGGAGCCGCCACCAGCAGCAGCCTGAGCGCGTTTGACCCTGGTCGGCCCCGCCTTGGGGCAGGGGCGCGGCGGTGATGGCTCCTCAGACGGGCGGTCACCGACGTCTTCTTGACGAGCAGTTGCAAGTGTAAGCTCATGAAGGAATGCAAACATAGTTAGGGCAAGTATCAAGTGATGCACAGGTATGTAAACAAGGAGCAACGGCTCATGCCCCAAAGCCTTTGCCAGGGGACTTGCTTGCTCCCTTCTTGCCCTTGCCCTTGCCGCGCTTGCCAGCAAGCAGCACCTCGGCAGCCGAGGGTCCCTCCACGTCCGCAGCCCGCGGCCGCTGCTGCTGCTGCTGGCCTACCGGCGCCACTGCCGCTGCTGAGCTGCTGCTGGCTGCCGGTAGCCTGCCGGCCAGTGCTGTTGCAATGGGGTCCACCACAGCGCTGGACAGCCCCCGCGCAATCCATTGCTGGGTCACCCACTTTGTGTCCACAGCATCCTCTGCCGTGTGAAGCGACCTGCGGCAGCGCCAGCACAGCCACACACTCAGCTAGTACCCCCGCTCTGTTGAATCACAGCCAAACAGCAGCCCCAGCCCCAGCCCAGCAGGCGTTGTTGGCTTGCCTGGGGTCGGCGGTGCCATCCGCAAAGGCAGGAAAGAACAGCACCGCCTTGCCCTTCTCCGGCTGTACCGCCAGATTCAGCATGTCGAACCGCGTGGCGCCGCCCTGCACAGGTGGAAGGTTGGTGCACAAGGGTCAGCCCGAAAGGCAGGCAGCAGCGCCGCCAGAAGAGCTGTCGCTTGGAAGAGTCGTATGCTGCTGTCACCACCAGCTCCACTGGGCAGCTCTTGACCGTGCCTCTACCGCCAAGCCAGAGCACCAGCCAGACCTGCACCCTAGCCAGCAGCAGCCACACCAGCCACACCAGCACCCTCGCCTGCCGGGTTGTGTTGAGGTAGACGAGCAGCGTGGCGTGGCGCTGGAAGCCATTCTGGCGGGCCAGCGCTGCCGGGAACCCGTCCTGCATATCGAAGCAGCTGGCCGTTGGATTGAATACGGCACACCACCACATAAGCATGCCCACCACCATGCACCAGCAACCATCAGAACCACGTCTCATACACGCTCGCCATCCCACCCCCCGGCAGCGTGCCTCGTGTGCCAGGAAGTGCTGTCCCGCCTCGTACCGCGCCATCTGCAGGCTCTCGTAGCAGTACTGCCCCGGCTGCGGCAGCTGCCCCGACGCGCCCCACCCGCTACCGTCGCCGTGCCCCACCAGCTGCAGCGGGGAGGACAAGCAGCAGGGCCAAGCTGAGCCTCTGCACAGCCACCTCAGCGCCGTGCATCTTGTGCTGCGTCGGGCACAAGCAGCCGGCAGCCAGCCCTTCAACACCCCAGGTTCGCCGGCGGGGCCCACTCACCGCCAGCCCCTTGGACTGCAGCGCCCTGGCCATGGCGCGCAGGCGCGGGTGAGCGGCCTGTACTGCGGCGTCCAGCAGTACGGATTTGGACGTGCGGTACGGGTTGGCCTCCGCGTACAGCATGTCCCGCAGGTTGCCACCGCCGACCTTGGACGGCACCAGCGTGCCCGAGCCCAGCGCCGCCGCCACAAACTCGTCGCACTGCTCCTCTGCACGCGGCAGGGCGGGCAAGGCGAGCGGGTTGAAGGGGGGAGCAGAAGCGTGCGAGGCGGGGGCACATGGCGGCTGCGCCAGCGGCCGCATGCACGGCGAGGGGGCCGCTCAGCCTGCCGCCCAGAATCTGTGCCCCAGCCACCTGTGAAGAAGGTGGGCAGGGTGAAGATGGGCGGGTCGAAGTGCATGATGCGCAGGCCGGGGGTGTCGAGGTTGACGGGCAGGAAGCGGTCGGCCATCTGCGCCTCAAACGCGGCTCGATCGTACGCAGAGGCGTCGCCTGCCGGCAGGCCGCCCGCTGCCAGGTGCTCGGGCGGGATGGGCCGCATGCCGCCCTGCTGCTGCATCTTCAGCCCCGCCGCCGCGGCCCGCTCCCGCTCCCGCCGCGCAAAGTGGCCCTCGGCGGCCGGCGGCGGCAGCAGGCCATCCGGATCCCAGGCCATGGAGGCGGGCACCTCGCCGGCCAGCTCCGCCCCCTCCTGCGACGCTGCTTCCGCGGCACCGGCAGCTGTGTGACGCAGGGGTGGTGCACGGCAGGCAGCTGGGCCTGCAGGCGACAGGTTGGGGGGACAAGCGGGCGGGAGGGCGGCGAGAGGCGGTGGCGGCGAGGTTATCGGCCAAGCGGCAGGGGGGCGCTCGGTCCGCGCCCCTTTTCCGGCTGCTCTAGGGAGGGAATGCGGGCCGCAACCGCCCGTGCGACCGCCGCGCCCATCACCCTCGCCCACGGAAGGCGTGCCTGTGGTGCGACGAAAGGTTCCGGGCGAGGATGCCGAGGATGCTGCTGCACGCCTGGGTGCACCGCGCAGCGGGAGCCTCAGCATGGCGAAGGAGGCTGGCATGTGGCGTGTTGGTCGTTCAAAAAGGTATTTACCTACTGCATGAAAGGGCTCATGCACAAAGAGCATTGCATCACAACATGGCAAACTGCACCGCTGGCATGCGGGCGCCGGCGCCGCCACATGTGCGCTGGCCAGCCCCCTTATTACTCCCGCACGCATGTTCCACCAAAGCTGTCCATATTTTTGGGCGACTCGTCATCCTCCACAAATCTCCAGCCTGGTAGGCAGCCCTGACATATCTCCAGGCCATCTGGGTCCATAAAGCAATGCGCACAGCCCTCCTGACACTGCGGCAAAGGTCGAAGCAGAAGCTCAGTGTGCCTGAGCCTGCACCTGCCTGTGTGCAGAGCAACAGCCACTTCCGTCAGCACCGACTCACAGGCTCGCATTGAACAGTGATCTTTTTGTACATCATGGGCCCTTCGCAGAGATTGCACTCGGATGAGTTGTCAAGGCACATTGTGCATTTCGCTACCTGGCACTGCAAAGTCCACGAAGAGGGAGCGGCCAGGCAGGCTACTCGGGTTGTGGGCAGCCGAGAGGCGGCCTGGTGAGATTTGTTTTCCTCACAGTGCATCTGCCAACAGAAGGTTGCTGGCAGCTGCATGCAGGAGCGGTTGTGAGCACCTGTTCGCATAGTCCAGTTGCCGGGTTGGGGCCAAACCCGGATTGGCACTCATGGCACCCAAACGCATTTTCCGAGCAGTCCAAGCAATGCTGGTCTTCACACTGCAAGCCAAACAAATCAAACAACATGCAATATAAAGGTATACCAGCACAAGAAGCTGGAATGGCAACCGGTACAATGGCAGTGGGCACACTCACTGGCACACAAGCACCAGCCACAGTGTCGACGCCGTGGGTGTTGCGGCCATCGGGTCTGGCAAGATAGCAAAAAGAGCAATTGCTTGGGCTGTAATGGCAGTCTGCGCAAAGAGGGTCTGTGCACTTCGCACAGGTCCCATTCTGGAGGGCAAACTCGCTGTCGCATTCGCCGCAGGCATCAGGTGAGGATGGGCAGTTCAGGCAGTTTTGATGGGAACAGGGGACACAACGCCCCGTTGTGCCATTCAGATATCCGCCCATGCACTCCTCGCAGCGCTCTCCTGGGGAGCTGCACCTGATGCAGTCACCCTGCTGGCACTGCAGCAGCATGGCCACACAGTGGATGGCTCAAGCAGCGGGTGGTTGGGATCCATCGCGTGATGAAGCAAGCTGTTAACAGCATGCAAGGACCCGCTCTCCCTTACCGGCAAGCATTCGCCTGTTGTCTCCTCAATGTAGTGGCCCCACCCGCATTCCGTGCAGTTGGTTGGGGAGCCCTTACAGTTGGCGCATGTCTCTTGCGCGCAGGGCTGGCAGGAGCCGTTGAAGAGTCCAAAGTTGTACATGCACTGGGTGCATGTGCCATCGGGGCACGCTGTGCAGTTTGGCAGCATGCACTTGGCGCATAGGCCCTCTTCTGTGGCATAAAGGCCAAACCCCAGGAAGCCCACCACGTCCGCCTGTATGTCTTCACACTTCCGGCAGAAGCTTGGGTTGTCGCCATCGCACTCGGTGCATGACCAACCAAACTCTCCCGTCACGTTACACCTGCATGCGCGGGGCGGATGTCCCAGCGCATCCCTCATGTGGAGAGAAGAGAACGAATCGATCATGGCAGGGTGGGCCACGGGCGCTCACTTGACACACTCGCCCGCCGAGCTCAGGCCTTGCCACCTCCAGCACTCGTTGCATGTGTCGCCGCTTGGAGAGCAAACCTTGCATCCCAAAGGCAGATAGCCTGGAGGTATGTGCATGTTAACTGATGTCTGCACGCACACCGCTACTACTCCTGCACGGCATGCATGTAGGTGAACTGATGAGAGATGTGGACGCACCAGGCACAAGCATCCAAACAAGCAGGGCCGCCGCTGCCGCCGCTGGGCCGACGGAGGGGCGTGTCGGCCCCAATTTTCCTTGCAGATCCCGGTGCGCAGCTTCCGCGCGACACAACTTGCAGACCTACCCACCCTTCAGCAGCAAGAGAGAGGCGGAGGCAGCCAGCAGCAGCAGCTGCATGGTGCTCGAGAACCCGCACACCGCGCACTGATTTTGCTCGATTCTCGACAATCACTCAAAGTAGCTTCGGTTCGGCGGCTGCGGCGCCGCCGCTTCGTTTCCCGGGACCCTCCGGTCACCTGCTGGGCGCGCTATGACGTCTGGCGAGCTCTGCTACAAGATGAGAATATCAAACATTGAATGCAAGGCAGAAAACCAGTTTATTCTGGCCACTCAACTATGGATCCCAACCGCCGCCATGGCTTCTCTGCTTGGGTACCAGGCACGAGCTCAACCTCATCAGCCACCCAACCAGCCTCCCAGGCACCGCGCCATGGGCGGGATGCTGCTTGGATGGTGCTGCCGCTGTTGTGCGCTTTGCAAATCCGCACATCTGCACTTAGACACATGGTGGGGGCACAGAGCAGGGCAGTCGTGAGCAATTGTGGCCAACTGCACAGCTTCCGCTCTCTAACCTGCTGGCACTGGTGCCAACCTGCCTGCCGACCCACCATTGGCACCACGGTGTGCTCGTGCTGGCGCATGTACATGAGGCGCCTCCGGATGGCCTTGGGGAGGCGGTGATGGATGGATGCCCAACGGTCGTGGTCCCTGAAGGCGGCTGTGCAGTCCTTGGCCAACGCCGCCGCGCATGCCACTGCACATGCCACTGCCAGGTCAGCTGGCCGCGCCACGCGAGCCGCATCCTCCTCCCCTACCAGCTCCCCCAGCAGAGCGCTGACGCCTGCTGCCTCCTTGCACCCACAGCAAAGCCGGCTGCTGTTGGGCGGCAGCTGCAGCATGAACACTTTGTCGGTGGGCTGCATCGCCAGCGCCAGCTGGTCAGCGCCGCTGGCCAGGAAAGTGTCTGCCAGCGTCTGGCAGCACCTGTCCTCCCGCAGGCGGAAGCGTCGAGGCGGCCGGCCGCTGGTGGGCAGGCACAGCACGGTGTGGCTGCCGTGCACCAGCACTGACGCTGCTGCCCTGCACAGCCGGTGCAGGTTGAGGGCCACAACTGCGTGGAGTGGCAGAGTGGGGTGGGGGCATGTGTCAGCAAGTCAGTCAACCAATGCAGGAAGGTTTCATGCACGCATCCACTGACCCCATGCTCCATGCGGTGCAGCCCCGTTCAAGGTTGCTGACCTGTGTGATACTGCCCTGCAGGTTTGCGGCGGCGCCCAATGGTCAGGCTGTCCAGGCGGTGGGTTGGAAGCGATCCCAGCGGCGCCAGCCAGCAGGCGGTGAAGTGCGCTGCTGGGGTGGGGGGCACCAGGGTAACCCTCTTCACGTTGGGAGGCAGACCTGCAGCCAAGCAGCAGATGGGGGGTGGTACTCACACTCAATCATGCCAACTGCTCGGCTTCAGGGACACCACTGCATCGAGCCTCCAGCTCTGCCTTCTTGTACTGCCACATTGGGCGGTTGTTGAAGGGCCTCACCGGCCAGCTCCATGCGCGAGTAGTCCAGCAGCCGCAGCGCCTCGAGGCACGGCAGGTCTGGCAGCTGGCAGGCTGCAAGCAAGGACCCGGGCAGGGGAGTGTGGCCAGCTGAGGTCAGCATTGCCTGGTGCACTGGTGACGCCAGCAGGCTAGTACTCCCTGCCAGCTGTGGGCTTTCATCAACTTGACGAACAGCGGCAGAGGCTCACCTTCAAAGCTGTTGGGCGAGCGACCCGGCACAGAGGTCAGCGTGAGACGGCGCAGCGACCGCAGCTCCACTGCCAGGTTTGGCAGGCGGGTCCACACCTCCAGCAGGCCGCTGCTGAGCCCCCGCATGGGCGGCTCTGCAGCCAGCACGGGCGGTAGGGAGTTAGGCAAGGGGCAGGCATCCCTTTTGAGAGTGGCAGGTGGCGCAGGGCGCTGCCAGCTGCGCGAGCAGTGCCAGGCAGCGGCTGTGCTCACGTGAGGCCACCAGCTGTTGCCAGGCTTGCAGGCGCGAGCAGGAGGGGTGGGTGAAGCAGCTTGGGGCCTCCAGCTTGATGGGCAGGCAGCAACTGCACAGCAGCTCTTCTGCCGCCTGCCGGTGTGCTCGGCTCAATGCACACACGCGGCGCCAAAGCTGTGCAGCCAGCCGCAGGTGCGACATGGACGTCTGCTGCAGCGGGCTGAATACCTCCAGCACATCCTGCGGTGCACATCATGCCGTCATTGTTGAGAGCATCAGCCAGCACTTGTTAGGTACCAAAACGGATCGAATTGGCTCACCCCTTGCGCAACAATACGCCGCGACACGTCCAGCGGGAGTTGGCGCAGGAGCGCCCACGTTTCCGCATTTGCCGGCACTGCAGACGCCGGCCGGGCGGGCACCGACGGCGGCGGTGCCTGCCCACAACCACCCACGACTACAGCATCCACCGATTTGCCATCTTCCACACCGTGCGCCGAGTCAATGTGCGTGAGGGGCGACATGTTTGGAGGTGTGCTGGCGAACTGGGCGATAGCAGAAGTGCGAAGGTTGACTTTCCCGTTACTGCGCCCCACACTCCCGATTTACTCCTTTTGGAAGGAAATCTAACACAAAATGGGTGGCTAGCGAAATGAATGCGAAGCGGTGCTGCTCTCCTATCCTCCTACACGTGCGCCGCCCTCCCGGCTGGCGGCAGCTGGTGCGACTGGAGGCCACGCCGAGGGATGAGACATGCTCCTTTTCAGCAACCATTTGCATCAATCGCGCCTTGAAATCAAACCTGCCAGGCCTGGCAGCGAAAGGCGCCATCGAAGAAAAGGAACTCCAAACGGCAGCCTTGCTGGAAGACCGCCCGCATGCGCTGCCGCTGCAGGCAGTGACCGGGGCAGGGCCGCTCAGCAACCACCCAGCTCCACTGGGCCAGTCAGTGCGACACCACAGAGCACGTGGCAGCACTACTCAAGTCCTAGGCCCACCTGTGCCTCTCCTAGCTCCTCCGCCGCCTCATTTGCCATGCGCACCACCTCGAGAGTCAACTCCTCATACTCTGGCCCACCAAACCGGTCAATGAACCGCTGGACGAGAGGGTGCGGTGAGCCTGGAGCGGGGACACGGAGGGGGCGGCAGGCAGGCGGGCAGCGCAACAGGTAGACAGGCAGACGCGCTGGGTGGCCGGGCGATAGCGCAGCAGCAGGGGGGGTACTGCCGCTGCCAATGCTCGCATCGACTCCAAGGGCTCCGCTGCGTCGAGGATGTAGGCCCACCCTGCCGACTCACCCTGCCGCAGCAGCGCCTTGCCCACTTCCAGGTAGACGACGAAGCAGGGCAGCACGGCCGCCAGGGCTGCAGCAAGCGGCAGCGCAACAGCGGCGGCTTGGGGATGGGGCGCGGGCGTGCGCCATGGGCGAGCCTGCTCCCGCGCGCGGCGCGCTGCTGCGATGCCGCCAACCCGGGAGCAGCCAGGCGCACCCACCCTCATAGAATGCCTTCTCATGGACCGTGGACAGCACAAAAGAGGTGTAGAGGAGAGAGTAGGGCGCCAGCACCGCGCTGGCCACCTCCCGCTCCACCGTCGTGTCAAAGTAGGCCAGAAACTCCTGCAGGCGTCACCAGCCAAGGGGCGGGACTCCAATGCCGCATGGGCTGCAAGTGTGCATGCAGCGCGATCGAAACTGCCCTCCAGCCCACGCGGCTCCTCCGTACCAAGGGTTGTGCACGCAGCATGTGGTTGCAGCAGCCGGGCAGCTCCTCTCCCAGCCGGCAGGTGAGCTTGCCTTGTGAAAGCTGCTCTCCTCCTGGTAGGCCTCGTTTGCACAGCGGCCAAAGAACGCCACCCACTCTGGTCTCGGCGCCTTGCTGGCCACCAGCGCCAGCGCGCGCGCATACTCCCTGCGGCGGTGGCGCGGCGGGCGGGCTGTCTGGTTACTTGCCAGCAACTGGCTCTTGGTTTCTCCACTCCACTGGCGGAATAAGGGCATGCTGGCTGGGTGCCACACCTGAGGTACAGAGCTCCCTGCACAATGTAGAACTTGAAGGTCTGTTCATCTAGGCTGCCATCCGCCAGCTGCGTCAGTAATGGGTGCTGCATGATGGCGCTGCAGGGGCAGCGAGCGCGGAACACATCGGTCTGACTGGCTCGCCTCCCCTGTTGGGCGAAGTGGCGCATGTCTGTGGAGGGTGGTGGCACGTGGCTGCCAGTGGGCAGGACTCTCGCAGCGAAGTCCCCTGGCCACTGATGCTGCAGCTTCACCTGAAAATCCCTCCGGGGCCTGCCACGGAGGCCCAAAGCTCGGCGCAGAAGCTGCCCGGCACGGCGGTCTCGAGCGTGCATGGCGGCAGAGGCGGGAGCGCCGTCGCCGCTACTGCCACCTTGGCGGGAGGTGCTGCATCTTGGCCTGTGGCTGTGCCTGATGGCGTCACGGTCATCGATCTCAATTGGCGACAGGCAGAGAGACATGTGCAGTGCCGGGTGTGGGCGGTGGTGCCAAAGGCAATGCCCTCGCACGCAGTGATCGCAGATGAGCTGCTTCGTCGTGTGGAAGTAATATATTATGATACATCGCGCCGCTGTGTTTTGTCAACGTGGTGCCAGCTGGCGGATCTCAACAAGCCGCAGCAGCGGACCGATCCCGGTGCAATTCCCTCGATCGCAGGGGCCCTGTGCATGCCCATGAGCCCTGCCGGAGAACCCTCTTTTGCCCAGCTTGTCTTTCGGGACCTGACTCGCAGCGTGGGCGGGCGCGTCATCATTTCCGATCTCACTGCTAGCATCTGCTCGGGTGAAACACTCTTCATCACAGGCCCCAGCGGAGTGGGCAAGTCCCTGCTGCTCCGCACCCTTGCCTTCCTGGGTGAGGCGCTGGCCGGGAGGGCTGCAGTGGGACTGCATTGATGCCCGACAGAATCTGGCATTGCCGGCACCTGGCACTGCCACCGCCGGTGCCGCCGCCGTCACTCTGCCCCGCTTGCTGGTGCATTGCAGACCCTTTCGACTCAGGGTCCCTCACACTCGCCGGCAGGACCCCCGAGGAGTGGGGCGTGCCCAAGTGGCGGGCGGTGAGCAGCGCTGCACCTGCGCCGGGGAGCGGCAACTAGCTGCGGGCGCGTGTCTCTTGCTGCTGTGCAAGATGGCTCTGCTGGGCCCTGCCTCACCTGCTGCCTGTTGTGCCCTGCTCGTTTGCAGCTCGTCACTTACGTACACCAGGTGCGAGGCTAGGACAACCATGTCCTCCCTTTCTCGTTGGAATCTGGCATTGTCGGCGTGGGCCCGCCACGCCGTGCTTGTCCCAGCCAGCCCTGCCTGCCTGCCCCTCCCTTCCACAGTCCCGCGTGCAGCACAAGGGCACCCCGGCCGAGCTCTACTTTGCTCTGCAGCAGTTCAAGTCACAGGTGGGGCCCGGCTGGGAACGGAGGGCGGAGGACGGGTGCAGGCATCATGTGCCATGCAGGCGGTGCACTCTCAATGGTTGGCTGTTGTACTTGCGGTTTGCGCCGTCGCTGAGCCTCTCCACATGATCCAGGTCTGCCGGTTGCTGCGATAATGGTAGCTCAACGTGTTGTTGCCAATTTGGACTGGCCCCTGTTCCTTGTGCAGCGTGGGCGGCCTCGCGGCGACTTGCCAGCTCTTGTGCACCAGCTGGGGCTTGAGCAGGGGGCGCTTAACCAGCCGTGGGTGGAGCTTTCGGTGAGGGAGGGCGGCAGCCGCAACCCAAGCACCAGCTGCACCGCTTCGCCGACTGTGCTTCCGGCCTGCCCGCTGCCGCTGCTCCACCCCGCCGCCGGTTGACGTGCAACGTGCGTGCAGGGCGGACAAGCGCAGCGCGTTCAGCTGGCCATTGCCATTGCGCTGCGGCCGCTGGTGCTGCTGCTCGACGAGCCGACGTCGGCGCTTGACACAGAGTCTACCCGCAGGCACGCCGCGCCGCTCCTGTGCGCCTCACGCTGATGTGGCATTTGCCTCACAGGAGCATCCGCCCCACGCCAGCACATCTCACCCCCACAGTTCCCCGGCATGTCCCTCGCAGCATGCGTGTCAGACCTGCCTCCTGGCAGCCGCCCCCGTCGTGCCTGCGGCACGCTTGGTGTTGACACCCGCTGCGGTTCATTCCCCTGACCCATTGTCCCAGGGTCGAGGCGGTGCTCAAGGGGTGCGGCGCAGCACTGGTCTGGGTGTCTCACGATCCAGGGCAGCCGGGGCGCGTGGGCGGCCGCATTCTCACCCTGCCCTTGGGCAACGAATCAGGTGAGGGGAGGAGGGCGGGGCCTGCGTGGCTGTCCCCGCTGCCAGCAGTGGTTGGCCACCGCTGTCGCCCCATCCCCTGGCGCACGCGCACCCCACCACCTCCAACAACAACACTACTGCCCACCCAGCCAATAGCTTACCTCCTGCGCCGTTGCTGCAGCGGCGCTGACCCCGCCAGCAGGCTCCTCGCCAACCCTGTCTCCCCAGTTTGCCTCGCCAGCCACCACCCTTGACGACACTCCCTCTCCTGAGAAGCCACGGCGGGAGGGAAAGGCTTAGGGCGAGCAGGGCCACGCCAAGCGAGGCGAGCAGCTGCAGCAGCAAGGAGGAAGGCAGCGGCAGTGCTGCCAGAGTAGCAGAGGCACGGCAGCTGTGCTGCAGTGGTACCGACAGACGCAAGCATGGCGGTACCTGAGGTGGAGCGCCAGCTGGAGCAGCTGTTTGGCGACGTGTACGCCGCCGCCGGCTGGCGCCCGCAGCGCCGCCTGCTGGCGCAGCTCCTGGCCAATGCCACCGCAGCCCTGCACGGCGCCGGCGCCGGCGCCGGCAGCAGCTGGGGCGCAACAGGCGCAGCAGACCTGGCGGCCGCGCTCCTGCAAGCGGCCGGGGCTGCCTCGGCTCCAGGTAGCGGCGGCGGCAGCGGCGACCCCGACCCCGGTGCCGGCGGCCCTGTGGACATTGGCTGGCTGGGCCTGATCCTGGCAGCCCTGGTGATCGGCATCAACGGCCTCTTCTCGGTCTGGCTGCGGCTGGGCCTGCACGGCAAGCTGGCGGTGGCGACGGTCAGGTGGGCCGGCCTGGCGGGCGGGCGGCCAGCCAGTGCCGCGTGCAGCATCCAGGCAAGCTCTGCGCAGGGCTTCCCGCGGGTGCCCGGGGCCAGAAGCCTGGGAGGGCACGCAGCCTGCCTTCGTGCCTCACCGTGTGCGGTGCGCCTTCCCTGCGCGGCCCACCCCCGCAGGTGCATTGCCCAGCTGTCTGTTCTGGGCTACATCCTCGTCCCCATCTTTAGAATCAACCACTGGTGGCTCACCCTGCTCTACACTCTCTTCATGCTGGCGGTGGCGGCGGTGGAGGCCGTGTCACGCCCCACCCAGACCTACCCTGGCATGCTGCTTCAGGCAATGCCGCCGCATGCGGGCCCTGCCCGGCATGGCTGCCTGTTCCCGCATGCCTGCTCACCTGCGCTGCTGCGGTGTGCACGCTTGCCCCGCAGACAGCCTGCCGCCCTGCTCGCAGCTTGCGCTGGTAAACCTGGCGCTGAGCATGCTGTGTGAGCCTTTACATCATTGCGTATGGCGTGTCATTTGCAGGTGCTGGGGGCCCTGGGCCTCGCCAGCAGCCTGGTGATCAGCTACGGCCTGGCACTGGTGGTACGGGTGTCTCCCTGGTACGACCCGCAGTACCTCATCCCCATGATGGTGCGCAGCTGCCTGGCTGCTGCCGGTGCCAAGCAGCCTGCGGCTTCTGGGTTCGCCGGCGGCAGTTGGTGGGCAGCCTGGCAGCCAAAGGGAGCTTCCGGATGGATGAGGAAAGCCTGGGCCCGTCAGCGTGCCGGAGTGCCATACTCTCCCGACTCCTGCGGTCCTGCCCGCATTCCCACCTGTGTGCCACGGTTGTGTGCAGGGCATGCTGCTGGGCAACGCCTGCTCCGGGGTGGCTGTGGGGCTGTCCACTATCCTGGATGAGCTTTCCTCTGGTGCGCCTGCCAGCAGGTGGCCGGCCGGCTCTCTCCTTCAGTGCGGACTGGCACTCTGCTCCCTTGCCTGCCACCCAATCTCGCCTGCCTGCCTGCTGGCCAACCATGGCCCTCCAGCCCTTGCCCGGCTGCCCGCCAACCTTTGCGCACCAGCCCTCACCTGCCTGCCTGCCAACCTTTGCCGTCCCTTGTTCTGCCTGCCTGCCTGCAGGGAGGGACAAGGTGGAGTTTTTGCTGGCTATGGGGGCCACCCGCATGGAGGCGACGCGCGAGGTGGTGCAGCGCGCCAGCCGCATGGCCCTCACCCCGCTGCTCAACACGGTGGGGCAGGCCGCTGAAGTTGTAGTGGGGTGCTGCCGCTGCTGCCGCTGCTGCCGCCGCTGCCGCCGCTGCTCCTGCTGCCGCTGCTGCTGCCGCCGCTGCCGCCGCTGCTCCTGCTGCCGCTGCTGCCGCCGCTGCTGCCGCTCCCGCTGCTGCTGCTGCTGCTGCATGGCGCCTCGATCGCGGTCCTGAAGCCGCTGCCCACCCAGCTGCTGTTGCCGACGCCTGCTGCTCCGGCCCCGGCTCCTGCTCCTGCTGCCGCAGATGAATGTGGTGGGCATCGTGTCGATTCCGGGCATGATGACGGGGCAGATCCTGGGCGGCTCCGACCCCGCCAAGGCCGCCCGCTACCAAATCATAATCATGTTCCTGATCGGCGCCGCCACCGGGCTCTCCTCAGGTGGGCATGGTGCCGCGCCGTGAGGGGCCGCCGCTGGCGCCGCCGCCGCTGCTGCCGCAGCGGCGTGCCACGGCCCGCCAGGCGCATGCCCTGTGTTCTGTGTTGAGCCCGCTGCACACTTCTCTCTGCCTCTCCTGTGCACCCTGCCTCCACTACCTGCCCCCCCACCCCCCGCCCACCCACCCTCGCACACCAGTAAAGCCGCACCCGTTCCCTCGCCGCCTGCCCCGCAGTGGCCACCATCTTCCTGGCGGTCGTGTCGCTGCTGGACGACAGGCACCGCCTGCGGTCGGAGCGGCTGGTGCCGCGGGACAGTGCCGCCAAGGGCGCGGTGGCGTGGCTTGCGGCGCAGGCCAAGCAGGCGAGCGGGGCTGTGCTGGGCCCTGGCCGGCGGTGGGGCTGCGGCCCCTCGAGCAAAGCAAAGCAAGCGGGGTCGCTTGCGGGCCTATGTCCATGGGGTGGCTGGCTGGAGAGGTGGTGGCAAGGTGCCGAGGTGGCGGCCTGGGGCGCAATACCCGACGGCGGCGCCCCATCCCGGCTGTGCTGCAGGGCTGGAAGAGCATGCGTGCCAGGGCCGCTCAGCTAGGCACCCGCGTTAGGCTGGCGTTCAGCCGCGGCCCCGGGCGCAGGCGGCGCAGCGGCGCCGGCAGCGGCGCTGGCGCAGAGGGCGGCGCGGCGCAGGCGGGCTACCGGCCCGTGGGCGGCGGCGGCGGGGAGGACGCTGGGGGTGATGGTGAGGAGGGCGGGATGGCGGTGCCCCACCTCCCCAGCCGCCTGCGTGAGGTGCTGGTGGCAGGGTCTGTAGAAAGCAGCGCAAACTTGGCGGAGGGCGCCTCGCCGCCCCTCCGCCGCCCCCTGCTGGCGGCAGACGGCTCTCGAGGATCCAGCCCGGGCGCCACCTGACCCCCTGCAGCACGCAGGCCGCTGTCATTGCCTGCAAATGCAAATGTGCATCCTGCAGTTGTGTTTGTCGCAACTTGAGTGTGCAGCCAAGGTCTTGGATGAGAGGGTCACACGGCGACTTGCGGGCGGGCCTGCAGGCACCGGGTGGAAGACCTGGGGGCACGGCTGAGGAAGGTGGATCGTGGCACGGATCGTGGTGTGGTTGACGAAGAGGGTGCTGCTAGTGCTGGTGCTGGTGGCATGGAATGCACCACCAGATGGTTGATAGGGGGGCCCTGATGGGTGATATGAGTGCGTTTGTTTGGGGTCTGGCCATGGCCGCGTCGCGACAGGAAAACGGGGCCGGCGGCGCCCAAATCGTCGGTGGCATATCAGCCGCCGCCGCCCCTGCCACGACCGTTTGGGGCTGCGACGGCCCTGGCGCGTTGTCATTAGTCTCTATTTGGGCCATTCAAGACTCTGGCATGTATCGCAGGCGTTTCCTTGCACAATTTCATTGGGGTAGCCTGGTTGTTGGGGCAGCAGCTGCTGTGACCCTGAGGCGGCTGACGCGTCCCGCCACAAGGTGTCGGAGCTCCCGCATCCGTCTGCATTACTTGTCGATTGCCCAATTGCCTGCTGCCCTCAGCCGGCCTGTCTTGACCCACTCCCGACACACTCCCACCGGTTGCCAACCATGCGGCCGCTCCTGCTCCTCTGCCTGCTTGTAATGGCCTGCGCCACAGAGGCCAAGTGGTGCCATGATCGCCACAATGGTCACTGCACGAGCAAGAGGTGGGTTTGGGGGCACGACATGGGTTGGGGGTTCCGGAGCCTTGAACAGGCCGTGTCGATTGCCAGCATCACCCCTGATTGCTGTTAGGGTCCGGGGCGCCGGCAGGTGCATCATCGGTGGCCGGGAAGGGAAGCTTCGAAGCCGCTGCATGGCGTGCATTCCTTGCAAGGGCGCGGGAGCTCCGCCTTGTTACGTCCCGCCCTTCATCGATGCTGCCTGCATTTCTGTTCAGCATCTACGTTGGGTGCGGGGTGTCGGGGTCCCGCGATCGTCGCATCCACCTGCCCATCTGACCGCTGCCGCCGCCACCGTGGAGTGACTCATTGACTCTCACTCCTTCCGGTCTTCCCCCGTAACCTAAAGCCACCCTTCGATCTGCTCCTTCTCCTCTGCAGCACATTCTGCTGGAACAACCGTGTATACAAGGTGAGTTTGGTGCCGCCCGCTTCTCCCGCTACTCGCGCCCGCCTGCGTCGCCCTCCTGCCTGCTTCGCCCTTCGCTCCCCCTCCCCACCTCGCCTTTCGCTCCCCCCCTCACTCCCCTGTAACCCTGCCACCTCTCCTCGCTCTCCGCCCTGCGCCTCACCCAGCTCCCACTCCCCGCTCCTCTTTCAACGTGCAGTGCGCCAACGGCTCCTTCCGCTGCCACAACGGCGCGTGCGTGTCCAAGACCACGTACCCCTTCCTGCCCGGCCGGTACCACCGCTACGCCTGCCTGAACAACCACGACTTTGCCAATGGCCCCGACGTGAAGACCTGCGCTCCGGGCACCCAGTGCTGGGGCCACGGCTCCTCCCAGTGGGGCGACAGCCCCTGCCTGAAGAAGAAGCACAGGGGCGTGTGCCCCCTGGGCAATGGCGGCTGCATCAACTACAGGTGGGACCCTGCACACCTCGCTCTGGGGCCTGATTCGCGAGCAGGCGCCCTCAATCCATGCAGCCGCTGTCTGTCATGAGCCAGCCATGCCTCGAGCCGCCGCCCCCGCGCCATGCGTGGAACCATGCGTCTGACTGCGCACCGCGCTGCTGCCTGCCTGCCTCCTGCCTGGCTGCAGTCAGTACTGCGAAAATGGTGAGATCTACTCTTGCCCCAGCGGCCTGAGGTGCGCCGGACCCGCCAGATCCCCGCTGTCTGGCGCCGGCCACGTGGTGGCGCCCTGCGTCAAGAAGCTGTGAGCCTCGAGCCACAGCCCAGCCGAAGCCTCCGCGCCCGCCGGGCAGCTGGCTGTTTACCGCAAACCCCAAGCACAGACCCCACGCATCCCACATCACCATTATCCCCACACCACATGCATACCCAGGACAGTGAGCCAGCAATCAGCGCATAGCATGAAGCCCTTGTTTTGACGCCATGTGCCGAGATGACTAGTAGGCGATACCCTCCAAACCCAATCACGGGCAGGCAGTCTGCATTAGCCAGGCCCTCGCCCCTATCAAACATCATCCCTCTCTCGCGGCGGCACTTGCCCCGCCAGTTTTCCCGACCCTTCGCTACCCGTGATCCTTTCGTCGCGAACGCGTGAACTAACCACCGCATCCTCTTGTCTGAATCCTGCGTACCTGCATCAACCTGCATACCTGCACCGGCACATCCCCCTTTGATACCCAACGCCCACATACCCTGGACTTGCGCTGCACCACGATGTGCCACGCAACCACATTTGCACCTGCGATGTTGCACCTGTGCCATCTCCCCTGTCCTATTCCCCCCCGTCTTGTGTTTCATGTACTGCACTGAGGGCCGACTTGTTTGTTGTAATCATTTCAAATCAAATGAGGCCTGACACAGG
>NW_005435085.1:1578836-1579107 GCF_000147415.1 Chlorella variabilis | reverse complement strand
GTTGGTGGAGACGGGGAGGCACGGAAGGAGGAGGGACGAGGCGGGTCGGGAAGTCGGCAGGGGCGGGGCATGCTGATGCTGAGGGACCCGCAGCCGACACACACACAGCATGCGCGAGGAGAGGGTGCAGGGCAAGGCAGGGCAGGGCAGGAAGGAGGCGCGGGGGGTGGGGAGCGCACCCGGGATGGAGTTGACGTTGACCAGGAAGCCGGTGAAGACGAGGGAGAAGAGGAGGGTGAAGTTCATGGCAAACGAGGCCTGGCCCGCGATC
>NW_005435085.1:1576120-1578439 GCF_000147415.1 Chlorella variabilis | reverse complement strand
GGGTTGGAGAGTGGTGGGGGCTGCGAGGAGAGCATGGGTGCGTACAAATGGGGCACATGGGGGAGGATGGGGGGCACGTGGGCTGCATCCACACCATCCGGGACGGGCGCACAGGCAGGGGCCGCGAGGAACACAGAGGGCAGCAGCAGACGCCCTGGGGAGCGGCGGCCCGGAATGCAGCACACGAGTCTACGCGCGCTTGCTGCTGCTGCCCCTGCGGCGGCGGGCGCCTCACTTGTGATGCACATGCTCATGGCCCCCACCACGCAGCTGAAGGTGACCAGGATGAGGCAGTAGGCGGCGGCGTACGCGGCGCCTGCAAGAAGAGGAAGGCCCGGCAGCAGGTGTGTGTGTGTGTGTGTGTGTGACACATACGCAGCAGCAGGGCGTGAGGGGAAGGGCGCTTGGCTGGCCTCTGCAGCAGCGCAGCTCCCGCAGCGGCAGCGGCGCGTGGCGGGGCGTCTGCCCTGGGTAGGCAGCACCCGCGGTACCGGCCTGCGCACCTGTCTGGAAGCCGGCCAGGTAGTAGAAAGTGAGGAAATACCAGATGGCAGGCAGCACACGCAGCAGCACTGCAGCAGCGGCGCCACGTGGGCGGGGCGAAGGTGAGACAGGTCGGGGGGCGGCACGGGCGCACGGCAGCGCCTGGCTCGCTGGCTAGGCCCGGTCCCAGCCAATACCCGGGGCACAGCAGCATCCACCCCAGCCTGCTGCTGCTGCTGCTTCCCTGCAGGAACCACGTTCTGCCAGCTGCTTCGGGCCCTGCCAGCCGCCCACCAGCCACACTCACTCGCATCCAGGGTCAGCTTGGACAGCAGGTAGGCGGTGGGCTGGTAGTAGCCGCCCCGAACCTCTCGCGTCACCACCTGCCGCTCGCTGATCAACAAGTCCACTGTAGGGCGGGCAGGGCGGCAGCAGGATCAGGTGTTAGGGTGTGGGGTTGCTGGCGGTGTTCTGGTGGCGCGGCATGGTGATGTGAGATGGGGGCACGGGCGTGATCAGGCGCAGCGCAGGAAGGTCCGTCACAGTAGGAGGGCTCGCAGGGCAAGGCCTCGGTGGCCGCCGCGTGCTTGCCCCAGGCAGAGGGCAGGGGCGGGACCGGGGCCGGGGCGCGCACCTGTGGTGAGCGAGGTGAAGGCGAGGAAGGCGAGGGCGAAGAAGGTGCTGCCCATGCGGTTCTGGACGCCTGCGGGGCAGTCGGGGGGGCCGCAGAGCGGGCAGGGAGATGCGTGGAGGCGGCGCCCAGGCAGTGCCTGCCCACCAGATCACATGCAGCACCCCTCCTCCTCCTCTTACCACTGCTACACATGCCTGCACACACAGCCACACACACACACACAGCCACACACACAAAAATAAACTTTTGGCCCCACCCCCCCATGCAGCCCCACCTATGTTTGTGTCGTCCAGGTTGAAGAAGACCAGCCCTGTGATGAGGCCCATGGCCAGAGCCACCAGGGAGTGCAGGAAGAGCAGGGCCGGGTTGCGCACTGCGGGCAGCGGCACGGGCAGAGGGGGAGTCGTCAGTCAACAAAGGGGCAGGGGCTGCGGCGCGGGCATTAAAAAAGCAATCCAAAACTTCTGAAGAGTCATTGCCGCGGTTGGTGCCAGGAAAGCGCTGCTGGAGCTGCCCTGGCAGCCAGATCGAGACGCCTAGCGAGGAGCCTGCGAAGGGCCTTATGCAGCAGTGGGCCTCTAGCTGCCTCAGCCTGCAAGCGTGGCCGGCCTCACCGATGTCGGTGTATGTGCGCCAGAACATGACCGACAGCTGGCGCCCGTAGGACGCCTTCCTGCGGGGCCACAGCACAGCACAGCACAGCACAGGACAGCACAGCAGCGGGTGATGATGGTGGTGGAGGCGTGCGGTGCGGCGTGTAGCGGTGGGATGATGAGGAGGGCGGGGGCCTAGCTGGCTGGGCTGCCCACAGCCTGGCCAGGTGATGCAGGCGTTGCCTCCCTCCTCCCATCCAGCTCCCAGCTCACCGCCGGTGGAGCACGGGGGTCGCCCCCGCCGCCGCCTTGCCCGCCCCATCGGCCGGCACGTCGCTGGCCTCGGTGCTGCTGGCGGGGCTGAGCTGGATGGGGCCGCCGTCGCCCGAAGCACCAGCTGGCGACAGCTTGGACAGACCGGAGCCCAGCGGCGAGGCGTCGAAGGGCGACTTGCCCAGGCTGGGCCCCAGCCGGCCGCCTGCCTCGCCGTCCTCGCTGCCGCCGCCGCTGCTGCTGCTGGCGCCGGGGCCGTCGTGGGGCAGCAGGGAGGCGCGGGAGGAGTGGCGGGTGGGGAGGCGCGGCGAGCCGGGCTCTCCCTGCCGCTCCTGG
>NW_005435085.1:1551287-1576070 GCF_000147415.1 Chlorella variabilis | reverse complement strand
TCAGCCGAGAGCTGGGGTGGGGTGGGGCTGACCGCACAGGCGGCGGCAGCAGCAGAAGCAGCAGCAGCAGCAGCAGCAGAGCAGCAGCAGCAGCAGAGCAGCAGCAGGAGCGGGTGGGGGGGCCCGCCACTCCACGCCCACCACCCCAGGCCACACACACACACACACACACACACACGCCACACGCCGACACACACACCGACACACCACGCACGCGCGCGGCCTCACCGTCGTTGGGCGGGCCCATGTACAGCATGCGACCGTGGCCCATGAGCACCACCTGGTCCAGCGAGTAGAAGACGTCGCGGGAGGGCTGGTGCAGCGAGGCCAGCACCACGCGCCCCGGCGCCGCCACATTCTTCAGCGCCCTCATCAGGTTATCTGCCGTGTAGCTGTCCAGCCCGCTGGTGGGCTCGTCCTGCGGGCACACAGCGGGCGTGGGCACGCGTAAGTGTGCGTGGTACGCGCGCGCGCGCGCGCGCGCGCGCGCGCGTGTGTGTGTGTGTCGGGTGGTGGCGGTGGCACGGCGGCGTGGCCGGTGGGCGACCGCAGGCAGGGTGTGGCTGGCAAGCAGTCCACCATGTTGCCTGGCCGGCATGCGAGGCGACGAAGCAGAGGGGCGGCCCAGGCGGCAGCCACGGCTCACCAGCACCAAGATGGATGGGTCTGTCACCAGCTCCATGCCAATGGTGACGCTGCAGGGGAGGGCAGCAGGGCAGGCGCAGCAAGGGAAGCATGCTCAGCATGCGGCACACCAGGCCCTGAGGCAGGCGGCCCGCCGCAAAGCCACGAACGGCAGCCCAATGCCGGAAAGGCGCGGCTGTGCAGGGCCTGGGGCGGGCGAGGGCCCAGGGCAGGGCAGGCAGGGGCAGGGGCAAGGGCGGGCAGGGGCACGCACCGGCGCCGCTCGCCGCCGCTGACGCCGCGGATGCCGCCGCTGCCTCCGACCTGGGCATCTGCGATGTGGCGCAGGCCCAGCTCATCCAGTACACGCTCAATATGCACCTGCACAGGGCATGTGTGTGTGTGTGTGGTGTTTGGTGGATGGAAGTGCAGTGGACGGTAGCGGAGTGGGAGGTAGCGGAGTGTGCGTGTGCGCTGTGCCCGTGCAAGGCGTGAGTGGCAGGGGCAGGGCAAGGTGGCGGGGGTGGCGGAATGGGCAGCGGGCAGCACATGTGGCGGGCAGCGTGCCTGCAAGTCCAGCGGCGACGTGTTCTGTGGCAGGCGCAGCAGCGCGGAGTACCGCAGGCACTCCTGCACCGTCAGGCTGGGGATCAGCACGTCGCTCTGAGGCACGTACGCCACCTGTGACTTGCGGCGCCTGCAGGGGCACGGTGCGGGGGGGGGGGGGGGGCTTCAATGCTGCCGCTGCTGCTGCTGCCGTTGGTGGTTTTGGTGGCGGGGAGGCGGCTCGGGAGGCGTGCTGTGATGGTGGTGGTGAAGCAGGCCAGAGCAATGTCTCGATGCAGTGCCTCACCTGGCGCCATCCACCTCCACCGCCCCGGTCAGCACAGTGCTCCTGCCCAGCTCCATGGCGGAGCCTGCGATGCTGCCCAACAGCGTGGTCTTGCCGCAGCCTGCGGCAGGGGGAGCGCCGGGGAGCGGAGGCGGTGGAGGCAGGCGCGCCTGCCGTCCTCCGGAGCAGCCGTGCGCGCTCACATGCGCCACCTGCCCCGCCCCCGCCCTGCCTGCGTTGGAGCAGCAAGCGGCGCGCCCGGCGCGGCACAGCGCAGCGCAGCGCGGCGCAGCGCGGCGCCCTGGAGCTGCTGCCGCGGCCAGCTGGCGGCTGGCGGCTCACCTGAAGGGCCCAGCAGCCCCACCACCTGCCCGCCGTGCACGCTGCCGGAGCAGCCGCGCAGGATGTACCAGCGGTCCGGGTGCTCCTGGGTCTGGTGCAGGCCCACCACAAAGTCGGCGGCCTCGCCCACGGCTGCAGCAAGGCCGGGGGTGGTAAAATCGGGGTGAGGTGGAGGCGGGGCCGGCAGGCCGAGGCGTCGCGTGTGTCGCGCGCATGGGACCCCGCCGCCGCTCCCTCCCTCCCCTCCTGCCCGGCGAGTGCCCGCCTCCCTCCCCCGCGCACCCGCCTCCTCCTCTGCCGAAGCGGTGCGGTCCAGGTGCGGCCCGCCGCTGCCCGCGCGCTCCACGTCGCCACCTGCGCCGCCAAACCCGAGCGGCACGTGCAGCTTGTGCTTGGCGGCGGCCACCAGGCGCAGCAGGCCGCTGCCCTGCTGCTCCGCCAGCGCCGCGCCGTGGCTGGCCGAGCGGTGCATCGCCTTGCGGCGTAGAGCCTCCGACTTGCGCGCGGCCTCCTTGGCGTTCAGCGGGACGCTGCGGCGGTGCAGCGGCGGGAGCCGGCGGGCGTCACACGCGTGCAAGCAAGCCAAGCAGAGGGAGCCGGGCAGGCAGACGCCCCAGCCTGCCGCCCGTGCAGCAGCAGCCGCAACCCCTCGACCACTCGACGCCGCCGCCAACCACCCGAGCGCCTGCTCGCCGCGGCACACGGCCCTGCGTCAGCGGCACGCACGGCTCTGCGCACCTGACGGTCAGGTTGTCAAAATCCAGCACTCCGACCTTCTGTGAGGCCAGCGCCGGCTTGGCCGCCAGCTCCTCGAGCTGCGCCAGGTCAGCGGGGCTGATGGCGTACCCCCACATGCTGCGCTGGCTGTAGGTGTAGGCGCCCGTGGCGACGGTGATGAGCAGCAGGACCATGAGCGGTACCGCGGCGATGATGGGGTTGGTGTCCAGGCTGCTGCTGCTGGCCTCGGCGGCTGCGGCGGCGCAGGCGCACGGGCACGCATGAGCAGGTGCCGGCTGGCAGGCAGAGGCGGGCGGACCAAGCAGGCAGGCAGGTAGAGGCAGGCGGAGCAAGCAGGCAGCAAAGGAAAAGGCAAGCAGGCAGGCCCCAGCGGCGCCCAGCCCCGGCGCCAGCCCTCTGCTCACTAGAGTTGCTGTTGGTGTCCAGCTCTGTGTCTGTGGGCACCAGGCACTCGCCCGCCTGGCAGGTGGCGTCCAGCTCGCTAATGGGCAGCCCCTGCAGCACGATGGTGCAGTTGCCCTGGGCGTCGCAGTTGAGCTGCGCCTCGCCGGTGGCAGACCCGATCAGGCTCTCGATGGTTGCTGCGGGGCGGGGCGGGGGCAGGGGCAGGGGAGGCAGGGAGGGTGGGTGGCCGACGGGAGAACCAGCAGGCAGCAGCAGCAGCAGCTGCAGCAGCAGCAAGAGCCCGCCGCAATGGCAGCAGCAGACAGAGGCTGCCGCAGCGGCAGCGGCAGCGGCAGCGACGCGCGCGGCGGCGGCGGCGCCTCACCGGAGCCGCAGCCGGCGACGTCGCAGTCGCAGTCTGTCTTGTTGCACCGCACTTGGCTGGAGCCGGCGGTCATCTCGCAGCCTGTGGCCACGCAGTTGACCCCGACGGCAGGGTCCTTGACCCTGAACCCAATCTCGCACCGCTCCTGCTCGGCCGCTTGCAGCAGGCCGCGGCGGCGGCCGCCGCCGTTGGCACCGTCGCCGCCGCCGATGGCGCCGACAATGTCGCTGATCGCCCCCGGCAGCGTCAGGTTGCCGGGGGTGACCGGCGAGGTCGCCGGAGGCGGCAGCCCCGCCGCCGGCGCCGGCGCCGGCGTGGCTGACGGCGCGGCGGGCGCCGCGTCGGGCGCGGCGACGGGGCTGCCGCCGCCACCGCCGCCGCTGTCTGCCTGCGTCAGCTGCTGCCCCGCCTGCAGGCCAGTGTAGCACTGCACCAGCAGGGTGCCTGGCACCAGCAGGTCGTTGAGCAGGCCGCTGCCTTTGAGCTCGCAGCTGTACGACTTATGCACCGAGTTGGGGGCAAAGGTGAGGTTGCGGCTGCACTTGGCCTCCTCGTCGCCCAGCCCCCCATTCTCCTCGGCCATGCAGGAGTAGTCGTTCTTGCACAGCTTGCAGCTGTTGCCCTCCCAGCCGTCGGGGCAGGAGCCGTCGGCAGGGTGCGCCGGCGAGGGCGAGGGTGAGGGGACGGGCTGGGGAGGCGGGGAGGACGAGGGCGCGGGGGAAGGCGCCGCCACGGGGGCCGGAACTGCGTGGGTCAGCAGGGTGGCACGTGGGGAGGCGGGCGTGAGGCGGCGGGCACCGCGTCGGTTTGCCTCGGCGCCTGCTGGGCGGGGGCATGGCACGAGGCTGCGGCGGCTGCGGCTGCGGCGGCTGCGGCCCCCACCTGGCTCGGCCCCGCCGGGGGCCAGGCACTCTGCCGCCTGGCAGGTGGCGTCGATCTGCCCGACGGGCAGGCCGGCGATTTTCATGACGCAGCCGCCGGTGGCGTTGCACGCCAGGCTGGCCTCCCCGCTCACGCTGCCCGCCAGGCTGGCGATCAGGGCTGCAGGGGCAGAGGGCGCCGGGGCCAGGCAGCGGCATCATGAGCATGCGGCGAGCGCCGAGTGGCGTGCGTGCGTGGCAGCGAGTGCCCAGCTTCCGCCAAGGCCACGGCAACAAGCAACAGCACGCTGCGGAGCAGGGGGAGCGGGCAGGCGGGGCGGCCGCCACTCACTGCTGTTGCCGCAGCTGGCGTCGCCGGGGCAGGAGCAGGTGGTGGCGGCGCACGTCAGGCTGCTCTGCCCCGCGGCAAAGGTGCAGCCGGAGGCGGCGCACTGGACCGCCACCCGGGGGCTCGCCACCACGAAACCGATGGAGCAGGTCTTGTTTGCGCTGCACTGCACCAGCAGGCTGCCCGGCTCCAGCAGGCCGCCCAGCAGGCCGCCGGGCGGCAGGCTGCAGGCGAAGGACTTGAGCTGGGTGTCGGGGGCAAAGGCGAGGTCGGAGGAGCAGGTGGCGGCGGCGTTGCCGGTGGCGGCGGCGCAGGCGGCGTCGGTCTGGCACAGCGCGCAGCCGGTGCCCCCAAAGCCCTCGGGGCAGGTGGCTGCAGGGCCGGGAGCAGCAGGCGGGGCACCGAGTCAGGACGGGGGCTCAAGGGACGCGCCACCCCCGATCGCCAGAGGGTGAGCAGACTTGGTTGTCACTTGTGGCGGGCGCAGCGCTGCTCACCATTCTGCTGTGCATGTGCACAGCTCGAGAGCAGCGCCAGGGCCAGGAGCAGCGCCGCTGGCCAGGCGGTGTGACGGCCAGCCATGGTGTCGGCACGCTTGAGCGCCTCAACTGCCGTTTATTTTCAATGCAGCCCGAAAGTCATGTGCCAGTAGTTCAGCTTCGAATTTGGTGCAATACTGGTGTTGCCTCGGGGTGAGCAGAGCGGCCACTGGAGCAGGGCTAATGTGCTTATTATTGCCCGGAACCAACCCTGGAGCAAAGCAAAGCACGTTGGACTGGGTCCAACGTCGGTTTTGAGAAGTTTTGGACGCGTCCAGTGCGCGCGTCCCACCAGCACTCACCGCATGGAGCGCAGTTGATGGAGCCGTTCGTGGGCCGCGGCCCCTTACGCGGCGCTTCTGTGGGAATTGTGACGTCATGGGCATTTCGATCACCCACCGCGGCATCAATTGTTGAGCAGTACCCGCCGCCAGTTGCCAGCACCTTGCCGCCAGTGCGGCCGACTTGTTCCACCGGCATTTGCAATTTGCGCCAGCAGTTACATCTGCAAGAAGCAAGCGTTCAACTGTTCACAGCAGCTCCTGCAGCTGCAGCGGCTCCTGCCCCGCCGCCGCCGAGGGCGCCCCCGTCTGCAACAGCTCCCGCAGCCGCGGGCTGATGCGCTTGGGTTTATAACTGCTGTCCAGCGATACAACCACCGCCTCGGCGCTCAGCACCAGCTGCTCCTCTTCTCCTGCCGCCGCTGCCTGCTGCTGCCCGGCGCTGCTGGCGCCATTGTGTGCTGCCACGGAGGCGCGGGAGCGGCGGGGCAGCAGCCAGAGCTGCTGCTCAAACACGAGGCGGGCGGCGGTGGTCTTGACGACGCGGCACGTGCCACGAAAGCGGTCCCCCGACCGCAGCGGCCGCAGGTATCGCATGTTGAGCTCTGCACCAGCAAATTTTCAAATGATTGGGAACTGGTCTACCGGCGGCACGTGGCAGCTTAGACGCAGCAAGCCAGGAGCGCAAGGTGGCCCAAGGTCAGCGCACCACACGCTCACCCGAGAGCGCCAGCGCGTCCCCCTGGCGGGCCACAGCATCTGCCGACACCCCCACATGCGTCAAAAACTCATGGCGCACTGCAACAGGACCGGGGAGGCAGGCTCAACGGGCACGCTGCGTGCACCGATCACACATGAGCGCCCGTAGACGCGTGTGCTGGCCGAGCGCAGCGGAGCGCACCGTGCTGGAGGTAGTTTGCATAGCACGCATTGTTCACCACGCTGTACTGGTCCAGCTGCAACCAGGGAAGTGAAGGAGTGACCGAACGCAGCGGGGCAGGGCATGCACCGTCCAGTTGCAAGCAAGCAGGAGCGTGTGGCAGTGCCCTTGGTGCAGCGGCTGCACGGAGCATGCGGGCGGCGGCGTAGACCTGCACCGCTGCTGATCTGATCTGACTGGTTTTAGTGCACCAGTGCCCACCCACCTCATAGTCGCGGACAGCCATTTCGCAGGAGAACAGGAATGGCTCAGGGCTGCCGCTGCCGCCTTCCGCCGCTACCGCCCCACCCGCTGCCGCTGCGGGCGCATTACGCTGACGTCGCGTAAATGACCGCCCTAGGTGTGCTGCTGCATCTCTGGGCCTGCGGTAGGGCCGCAGCGCTCGACAAGCCGTGGCATTCGATCGGTATGTGGCCTGCTGGGCAGGGGCGACGCTGCTAAAGCTGGCACGCATTGTGGTCGATGGATGGAAGCCCAGGGGTTGTGCAGCGGAAATGGAACAAGACGGAAACACACGTGTGCAGCAATGAAGCTGTGCCGGTTGCTGATCTGCTCTGCCCCATGTCTCTCTGCATGTCTCTGCAAGAGCCCCCTGACGATGGCAGGGCAACCGTGTGCCTGTTGCTCCTCTCGGGCTTGCCGGGCGCCGGCAAGACCACCCTGGCCAGGGCCCTGGCACAGGAGGCGGCGCTGCAGGGTGTCGAGGTGCGCCTCGTGTGCTTCGATGAGCATGGCTACCAGCCAGGGAGCGGCAGCAGAGGCGGTGACGGCGGCGGCGGCAACGAGCCAACAGGCGATGAAGACGCCTTCAGTCCCCAGGCCTGGCGGCTTGCCAGGAGGCAGTCCCTCAACCAGCTGCAGGCAGAACTTACCCTGGATATCACAGGGCAGCGCCAGCAGCAGCCCAGCACTGAGCACGGCGCCAGCACCAGCGACAGCAGCAGCGCCCCCATGCTGCCACACCTGTCAGGGCCGCCGCGGCCTCGACAGCAGCCACCGCAGCTCCCCACTAGCCGGTACCATCGCTTGGTCATAGCAGATGACAACATGCAGTACCGCAGCATGAGGGGGCAGTGCTACGCACTAGCCCGGGCCGCCGGCGCCGCAGTCGTGTTGCTTTACCTGGAATGCAGCAAGCAGCTGGCACAGCAGCGCAACGCGGCGCGGCCGGTGGCGCAGCGTGTGCCTGCCGCCACCATCAGCCGCATGGCGGCCCAGTTTGAGGCAGCCATCGGCGGCTGGGAGCAGCGGTGCTTGGTGACGTGGAGCAGCGAGGGGGCACCTGGGGTGACAGCTCTGTGGCGGCACATCTGGCGGCTGTGGGGCCCGCCTGCACCACCACCGCTCGATACCGAGGCAGCTGCGGCGGCCAAGGCGGATGCGCAGGCGGCCACCGCTGCCAGCCAGGCGCATGCCGCCGACCTCGCCACCCGACGCGTGATGTCGCAGTGCATGCAGCGGCTGGGGGTGGCGTCTGCGGAGCACAGGGCCGCAGCAGCGCAACGGCTCAACACAGCACGCCGCCGGCTGCTGGAGCAGGCGCAGCAGCGGGCGGAGGAGGCGGCGAGCAGTGCTGAGGGTCGGGCGCCTGAGGCGGCTCACTGGGCCGCCGCGTTTCAGCGGGAGTGCGAGGCCATTCTGGGAGAGGTTGGCTAGGGAGCTGTCTAGGTGCTGGCTTGTGGCAGTCAGCCGCATCACGAGCTCCAGCGACACTCTTCCTCGCAGCCGTGAGCAGCGGCACACCCGAATGCTGCCACTACTTTCAAAGCAGCTCGCCCACTGCCAGCAGCAATTTGGTGAGTGTGCAGGCCGGGTAGGGCTGGCTGTTGGGCGCCGCCCCGCGTCGATGCACCTGCAAGCATTATGCATATGGCTGTTGCGATGTCCCCAACTTTCTCCCCTGCCCTGCAGCTGCATCTGCCCACGTGGCATCCTCGGCCTGCCGGGACCGCCGCCACCAGTGATGGCTTCCATTTCCGCAAAGAAACTCATTGCTCTGCTTACACGCTCTCCAACAAATTGGCGGATCAGTGCACTGTCTTGATTGCTATGAATTAAAGGCGAAGCAATGTGAAAACTGCAGTCAGGAGAGAAGTCGAACACTCCACAGTTGGTCACTCCACTCCAGCTGCCGCTGATTGCCCGGCCGGGGCTGTGGTGGAAAGGAGAAGAAGCTCGCCGGGCCTGTCCCTCAACCCCCTCCAACCTTGCCATCCATGCCGTCCAGGAAGCCTCCGAAGAAGCCGTCTGTGGGTGGCAGCTGGGCAGCCATGATGCCCCAGGGGGGCGCACCGCGGCCGCTGCCCCGCACCCGCCCATCTAGGCGCAGGCTGACATACAGCCCGCCATCCAGCGTCTTGTTGGCCAGCTTGGCCTGCTGCTCAAACCAGCGGCGCCAGTCGTCCATGCGGATGGCGGTGGCTCGCCACCTCAGCTCGTCGGCGCCAGGTGGCGCCAGGCTGGCCGCCGCCGCGTCGCCACTGCCGCTGCTGCTGCCCTCGCCACCCTCGGTGCTGGTGCCAAAGGGCAGCGGCACCACAAGCACCCCCCGCTCCTGCAGCTGCTGCTTGTAGGGCTCTGCGCCCGCGAGCGCCGCCGCCACCTGCTGCGGCGTGCCCGCCATCAGCACCACCCGCGCAAAGCCCCTGCGAGCCAGGCACGGCCAGGCTGGTGTACACTGTTACCACCGACCAGTCGGGCAGTCGCAGCAGTGCCGCACCAGCCAGCTGCCAGCCAGCCTGCCGACCGCTCTGCTGCCCGCCCAAGCGACCACACGGCGCCCTAACCCCCACCTGAGCTGCGCCAGCCGCAGCACGCGGCCGTTGGCCAGCTCCAACTGGCAGGCCCCCAGCTCATCCTCCCGCATCAGCCGCGCCATCTGGATGTCCCTGGCCTGCAGGTCCCGGACCACCAGGTACCCCAGCACGCTCACGCTGCCGACCTGCAGCAGCACGCATTGCGAAGAGGTGCGCCCCTTTGGAAGTTTGAGCCCTCAAACTCGCAGACCGGCGGAAGGCGCCAAGCACGGCGATGTGAAGGGGAAGAGATCTTAGGTGTGGGCCAGACGTACGTTGATGGCCAGATCTTGCAAAGCCTCCGCAATCGACTTGGTCGCCCCCGGGGCACCCGACAGCGCGCCGATCAAGCTAGGCAGGCCAAAGAGCGTGGCCAGCGCAGCCGACGCGGCGCCGGCACCAAACAGGAACAGGCGCAGCGAGCGGAAGGGCGCCTCCGCCTCGGCACGCAGCGATGCGCCCTCTTTGGACGGCGCCCTGCAACCCAGGCAGGAAGCGTGCAGCCCACTTGACAGCGGCGGCGGCAGCGGCCCATCCCGCCCCCGCCACTTGCAGCTGGCGCTGTCGGCACTGCCGCACGCCCGCGCTACGGCCATTTACCTATAAGTGCTCATGGGGTCTGTGGCAGCGCTCCTTTGGGCAGCCTTCTTCTCGGCAGAGGGAGGCTGTGTTGCCCTCCTCCTCCGGGACTGCTGCGGACTGGCAGGTGTGAATGCGCGACATCCATTTTTCAATGGAGCCTGCAGCAGCACCGCCGACTGGTTCATGGAGGTCTGCGCCAAGGCTGCAACCCACGCACTAGGATGCCCTCCTGGATCGCTGGCAGTGATTGATCAATGCGTGGTAGAGTCTGATCAGGGCCCCGTTCTGATCATGGCCCCTCTGTGCTGTGCATTTGCTGCCATGCTGCCGCCCTGCCAAGCGGTGCCGCCCACACATGTCACGATGGGAGAGATTCAGAAGCAGCCGGAGTTGGTCACAGGGGATCAATACTCATTCAGTTTCACGATGGATAGCAAGTCGCAAGCAGATAGTAAATCAGCGGCAAGCCCCGCAACTCATCCGCTGCAGCCGCTACCGAATACAACTGCATGCCGCCTGCACACCCTACTGCCGGCTGAACACCAGCATGCACTCCCGGCCACCGCGGCCGGCATGCGACCGCTCAGGGGGGACCGGTTCCTCCCTCTCGCACACAAAGCCTGCAAGGAGGGCGGCCGATGCGAGTCAACAGATAGCAACAGCCAGTCAAATCAGCACAGGGAGCACATAATGCGTTACGTGACAGGCATGCAGGCAGGCAGCTAGCTACTGGTTTCGGAGACACATGCCAGAACAACAGCAGGACCCCACCCTGGCAATGCAAGCAAGCTAGTTCTTGCTTTACCAGACGTTAAGCCCACACAAGCAACAAGCAAAGGCAAGCCCGCTCACCGTGCGGCCGCAGCAGGTCCTTGTACTGCTGCACCGTCACCGCCCACGGCGGCCCCGTCTCGCTGTCGCTGTTCAGCGGGAAGGCCAGGCATACGAGCTGCGATCCGGGCTGGGCCAGGTAGCGCGCCCAGGCGGCCGCCCAGTCCGGCCGCATGGTGGGGTGCAAAGCGCACATGAAGGTGTAATCGTAGCCAACGTCCCAGCTGGGCACCGACTCGTGCTGCCACTTGAAGAAGTCGCCCACAAAGACCTGCAGGGCAGGGGGGCGTGGGTGTGTGCGGTTGTGTGTGTTTGGAGGAGGGGCTGGCATGGATAGGTCGCAGCCTTGCCCTCTCCAAGAGCAGCCGCCTCGCCAATGCTGAGCCCACAGCCCACCCGCCCACCTGCGCCCTGGCCCCGCCCTCCTCGCTCAGCTGCCCTGCAACATAATTGGCTGCCTCCTGCTGCGCTTGAGGGACCAGCTCCAGCCCTGCCGTGTACTGGGCCCCGCTGCGGGCAAACTCAACCACATCGTAGCCCCGCCCGCAGCCGGGGACGAGCACCCGCTTGCCAGCCACGCTGACGTCGCCGCTGGCAAGAGCGTGGGCGAGGGCGGGGGAAGCCTGGCTGCCATCAAAGGCCTGCAGGTTGCAGGCAGCAGAACACAGTGACGTCAGTTGAAATGCATCACGAGCAGCAGCTCATGCAAAAACACTACGATGGCGCCGTGGCGGTACTGATGTTCTCCAGTGCCGCCGGCTGTTGCTGGTGCCTACTCGCCTCGCCTGGCTTCAGACCGCCGTCTTTGCCCCAGAACTTCCGTTCCCAAATGCTCGAGTATTCATCCGGGCAGACCGAGTGTCCCGTTTCCATGCTTGCTGCATGTGCGCGAGGGTTGATGTAAATCGGGGGGAAGCACCGCAGACTACGCCTGGCCACGGCGGCGGCGGCGGTAGGTTGAAGCGGCCTTTCTGTGGCTCGGTCACCTACGACGAACGGCCATGGTTTCACCTGACGGACGAGATGGGTGGCTGGCGGCCGCCGCTGGCACCCTTGCTGGGGGAACGGACGGGTGGCCCAGTGGTCGGAGAGAAAATGCAATGCGAGACACAGAAGCGCAGCGCATGCAGAAACGATGAGTTATCTGCAGAGGGACATTTTACTGCAAGGAAAAGGGGGGCCGCCGCCTCTTACGCAAATCATGCAAGTCATGAGGTGAGCCGCCGCGCCAGCTGGCGGCGGCTACAGGTGGCGGGCACCCGCTGGTGACGCATCTGCTTATGGCCTGCCCCCGCGCCACGCTACTTGTGACCCTTGAAGGGAGCCCTAGTAAACCAGCAGGGAGGGGTGTTCCATTGTGCAAAGAAGCCGCGGAGGCGCATGGAATGTGAAGGGCTGAACAACTGACCGGTGCACGCGACAAACTGCAATCGGGGAGGTTCAGGCTGAGCCGTGCGCTTGATGGGTCAGTGCGCCAGCTGGAGGTCCGAGGTCAGCTGGCATAGCGCTTCTGCACACTGCTCCGGCAGCGCCTGCAGCAGCGCCGCCGCAGCCTGAGGCACCGCCAGCTGCGCATCGCCACCGGCCGCCGCCAGTCTGCGTGCTGCCGCCAGCGCCCCGGCGGCCGCGGCGCCGCCGGCCGAGCAGCTGCACAGCAGCTGCTGCAGCACTCGACTGCCGCTGTCCAGCACTTGCAGCAGGCGAGGCGTGCTGCAGGCCTGCATCGCAAGCCAGGCAGCTGCTGTGTGCTGCCGTGCCGCCGTCAGCACAGCGGCGGCGGCCGCCGCCACCGCCATCCGCAGCGTCAGGCTGCTGCCGCCGAGGGAGACGCCATAGCTGGGCTCCCGCTGCTGCTGCAGCAGGGCTGCCCCCACCAGCAGCTTGAACTGCTGCTGCTGCCTGCCGCCAACCAGATCCACAAGCAGCCCGGGCTGCCGCTGCACCAGCAGCAGGAGCAGCGGGGCCAGTGCCGGCAGCGCGGCCGCCAGGTCTGCGGCCGTGCTGCCTGCAGACGCGCACGCCTGCACCAACAGCTGCCAGCGCTCGAGCTGCAGGCGCGTGTAGGGCAGCAGCAGCGCGAGCGCAGCCGCCGCTGCCACGCCCTGCGCTGCATCCGCAGCCTCCAGCAGCGCTGCCGCCTCCGCCTCGCTCACGAGCGCCCGCGGCATGCCCGCCGCCTGCAGACCACCTCCTTGCTCCTGCTCCTGCTGCCCCTGCTGGCGCTGCTGGCGCTGTGCCTGCTGCGCGCTGTGGTCATCTAAAGCCGCCAGCACGCCCGCCAGGTCGCCCAGCGGCAGCAGCATGCGCAGGCAGGTGGACCAGACGCGGTGCAGCGGCACCACCGCTGCTCCCGCGCTGGCGGCTGCCCCAGGCGAGGCCGCAGGGCTGCTGCTCCCGCTCTCCCCTGCTCCCTCTGCCGCCGCTGCCGCCTCGCTGCGTGCCGCCGCTGCAGCGGGGAAGGCGCCGTCGAGCACCTCGGCCAGCAGGCGCAGCAGCAGCCTGAGCTGCTGCGCCTCCTCGGCCGCCGCCGCCAGCCGCAGCAGCGCCGCCTCGGCCGACTCGGCGCTGCCAAAGTCGGCGGCAGACAGGCGGCACTCCTGCATCGCCGCCTGCCACTCCAGGGCCAGCGCCGCCGCGGTGCGAGTGAACAACAGGACCTGCCGGTGGCTGAAGCCGCCGCCAGCGCCGCCGCCCTCATCGCCACCCGGCCCGGCTTCGACGGCGGGCAGGTCGTGGGGCGCCCAGCCAGGCCACATGCCGCTGCTGCCCACGCTGCCCAGCAGCTCCAGCACCTGTTGCCGCCAGGGTCGGGGCACGCGCAGCCTCAGCGGCAGAGCACAGCAGGGCGAGCATGAACACAACTGAGGTGAGGCCAGGACAAACAACACGCCAGGGCACGCCAGCCAAGCCAGGCCAGGCCAGCCAGCAATCAGACCTGCACATGAGCCTCGCTCGCCGCAGCGCCCCCGCTGCCATCGTACGAAGCGGCCTTGCGCTGCAGCTGCTGCCACACCAGCAGGCGCATCGCGGCAACTGCCTGGGCCACGGCCGCAGCCGCAGCCGCAGGGCTGCCGCTGCCGCCCTCGTCCGCCTCCGAAGCAGCGGCAGAGTGCAGGGAGCGCAGCAGCGCAAACAGGTTTTGCACCGCATCTCCCGGGGACAGCTGCTGCTCTTGGGGGGTGCCGCTGCTTGGCAAGCCTGACATGGCCCCCAGGGCCGCCGCCACCTCCGCCGCTGCTGCCGCCGACGCAGCCTGCTGCGCTGCCGCCGCCGCTACGGGCTGCGCAAGCAGAGCATCGGCCTCGGGCGGCGCCTGGCTTGGCTGCTGCTGCAGGGCCTCCAGCACTGCAGCGACCCGCAGCACGGCAGGAGCTGGGGTGCCTGTAGTCAGCAGCTGCTGCAGGCAGCTGTCCAGTGCACTGCTTGGGCCCTCTTCGCCTCTGCTGCCGCCTTCGCTGCCGGGCGCTGCCGCTGCCACCAAAGCTGCGCGCTGCACGGCCTCGGCTGCCTCCCTGGCAGCAGCCAGCTGCGCGCGGGAAGCGTCAGGGCACGCTGCCGCTATGCACCCCTTGGCTGCCAGCAGGGCATGCTGCTGTCGCAGCTGCTCAATCTGCTGCTGCAGGTGTGGGTCGACCCCCGCTGTCCCTGCGGGCTCAGCCATGCTGCTGCCATCCAGAACCTGAAGCGCCGCCGCCAGCACCTGCGCTTGCTGCTGCTCCAGCAGGGCGACGGCCACCGGCTGCTCGCGGCCGGGCGGCAGCGGCAGAGGGCAGGGCCCGCCAGCGGCTGCAAAGGCCGCCGCCGCGGCTGCGTGCGCGGGCGACATGCGGCGCAGACACTCCAAGCTCTGCTGCACAGCTGCTGCATCCAGCCCGCCTGCATTGCACAACACCGGCAGCAGCATGTTGCAAATGAGGGGAAGATGCGGGGCGCGGAGCGCCATAGAGAGAAGCACCAGGCATAGAGAGGACTGCGTTGAGCAAACACAGCATATGAAGCAGGTCCTCTGGCGTCCCACCCACCTCTTGCGGCGCATTGCTGGGATGTGCTGCGGCAGAAGAGCGCCATGAACACGGTGCTGCCGCTGCTCGGGTAGCCGGCTCCGCAGCCACCGCTGCTGCCGCCGTCCGCTTCTGCTGCTGGTGCTGATTGTGCGGCGGCTGCCAAGCCATTACATTGCCGCGCCAGCATCTCAACTGCTGATGCCAGGTGTGCCGCATTACTGCCACTGGCGTACGCCAGCAGCTGCCAGTTGAGGGCTTGTGAGCTGACGGGCTGGCTGTGCTGGCCCCGGGGCTGCTGGCTGCTGCCCTCGCTGTCTGCGCTGCAGCCTGGGAGCGAGGCCGCCAGCTGCTGCACCACTGGATGCAGGAACAGCTTGGCATCTAAGCCTGGTGCAGCCTGCAGCAGCTGCTCTACAGCAGCGTGGCAGGCTGCCAGCACCGCCGCCGCTTGCTGCCACCGCTGCCCGCCACCGCCATCGGCCGCCGCGGCTGCCAGGGCGGCCGCGCTGCGGTGCGCCAGCTGCAGGCACAGGGCCAGGTGGCGGGGGCAGCTGCTGCTGCTGGCTCTCCACACGCTGCGCAGCAGCACGCCCAGCAGGGCGGCCGCCGGCTGCGCGCCCGCCAGGAGCACCTCCAGCGAGGCGTCCAGGAGCCACTCGGGTGTGACCCCCGCCTGCTGCGGGCCGGGGTGCAGCACCGCCAGCGACGCCTCCAGCAGCTGCTGCATGGTCACGCCGGGCTGCTGCTGCTCCCACAGCCGCTGGTTGTGCACCAGAAGCGACTCTGCAAACGCCAGGTGCACCTCCCAGGCGGGCACCTCACACTTGGCAGCCAGCAGCAGCGCCTGCTGCATCGTGCCGGCGGCAGCGGCGGCGTCCAGCTGCCACCGTGCCGCGCCGCCGGCGTTGCTGGAGGAAGCAGCAAGAGCCGTGGCCGCGGGCTTGGGCTCATCCTCCGGACCCGGCGAACCCCATGCCTCGGATTTCTTGCGGCTGGGCATGCGCCGCACCGCAGCACTGCTGCTGCAGCTGGGGCTGGGCGTGCCCCACGCCGTGCTCTGCCTCCTGGCCGGCGAGGGCAGGGCTGCGGGGCTGGGGCTGGGGCTGGGGCTGGGCGGGACGCCGGCGCCCGCCGCACGCAGGGACGGGGGCATGCCGGCCGCTGCCGCCAGCTGCAGCACCAGCCGCCGCCGGCTGGCGGGTCCGCCCGACAGCGAGGCCGCAGCGTCGACCCCAGGCAGCAGCCCCTGCAGCTGCTGGGCAGCTGCCGCGGAGTCGAGGAGGTCTCGAAACCGCTCGGCGGCCGCGGCTGCTGCTGCCGTTGCCATATAGGCTGGGCTGATGGCTGCGATGCCGGCCCCCTTGGGTGGAGGCGTGGCCGAGGCCTCCGAGCTGCTGGCGGCCTCCCCCGCCTCTGAGGCCGTCTCCGACCGTGCCAGCCCCTGCTCGCCGTCGCTGCTGGCGGACTGCTGCAGCAGCTGCTGCTGCTGCTTGTCGCCGGCAAGCCCCGGCACTGCTGCCGTGGCTGCTTGCTGCTGCTCCTGCTGCTGCTGCTGTTTCTGTTGCACGAGGCGGAGCAGCTCTGCCGGCGAGGCCTCCAGGCGCGCCTCGGCAGCATCCAGAGCAGGGTCCAGGGCAGACAGATCGAGGTCAGCAGGCTGCAGCGCCTGCAGGCCCGCCGCAGTGAGGCCCAGCAGCAGCGCGCGCCTCCGCTGCTGGTGTGCCAGCGGGCGCTGCGCCTCCTCCTGCAGCAGGCGCTCCCACAGGGCCAGCCCCCGCGGGCCCAGCGCCTGCAGGCAGCCCAGGGCGGCGGCGGCGTCATCCCAGCCGGCGCTCCCGCTCCCGACGCCCACGCTGCCAAGGCGCAGGAAGTGCTGCTTCAGCTGCTGGGCCAGCCACAGCTGCTGGCCCCGCTGCGCCTCCTGCAGGCCGCTGGGCCCACCACCTGCAGCAGGCGTTGCTATGGGAGCCAGCTCCCAGCCGCCGCCGCCGTTACCGCTACCGCCGCTGCCGCTGTCTGCTGCCTCCCACTGCTCCAGCAGCGAGAACAGCTGCTCGGCGGGCGCAGAGGCCAGAGCAAAGACGAGCAGGCGCAGCTGTGTGCTGCCGGCGCAACCGCGCTCCGCAGCCACAGCGGCCGCCAACTGCCAGGCAGGCCTGCAGGGAGGGATGCACCCGACGGGGGCAAACGACTAAGAACTATGGGGCAAACAGATGAGTGGTTTGAGGCGGTGCGCAGGCAACAGCAGCGCCAGCAGCAGGAAGCATAGCATCGTGCGGGCTCGCCTGTACTGCATCATAGCATCGTGTGGGCTCACCTGTACTGCATTGCGGCCAGCTGGAGCAGCAGGCCCCGCGTGCGCGCTCGGTTCCCCGAGGCGTGTGCCGCCTCTGCCGCCCGCAGCAGCAGCGGCTCCGGCTGCTGCCTGATGCCCAGGGCCGCCGCCACCTGCATCAGCTTCGCGCTGTCGGCTGCCGCCAGCTGGGGGTGGTCGCCAACCAGCTGCAGGCCATGGCATGAGGGGGAGGATGGCACGACAGACGGCGGGGATTCGCGAAGACACAAACAGCAGTTGCAAATTGTAGCGAGGGGCCTTCTAGCGGGGGACCTTGCACAGCGGTGAGCTGGCTGTGACGTGTGGGCAGCAGCAGCAGCAGCACAACTTGCCTGCTCTAGCACCTTGCCCCCGCCGCTGGCCGCCTGCTCGCGCAGCTGCTGCAGCTGCAGGGGCGGCAGGTCCAGCCCCAGCTGCTTCAGCTGCTCCCCCGCCGCAATGGCCCCCAGCTGCTCTTGACCAGCAGCCGAGTCGGGCAGCAGGGCGAGGCACTCTTTGGCCTGCAGCACAAGGGGCAGCAACAACCGGTCGTGGCACATTCTACTGCTGTGAGGCTCGGCGTGCTGTTCTGTGCCGCTTCTTTTGGCACGTCTGGTGGCGCAGCAAGCATGCAAAATGCCACATTCAGGGGCGCCAGGTGCAAGCGCGGGAGGCAGCACACCTGCTTCACCGCCTTGTCAGCCAAGCTGGAGGCTGAGAGGAAGACCTCCTTGGCAGCGGCCAGCACCACCTGCTCGGCAGCTTCCGCGGGCAGGCCCTGCAGGTACGTCTTGCACAAGCGGTACTGCCCTACCCTGCAGTACAAGGAGCAACACGGGTCGCCAGGGGGTGGGAAGGTACCGAGCCTGTCCAGCAGCGTCGCTCCTTGTGCATGGGCCGAGATACTGAGCGCCACACATAGCCGGCAGCGCAGCACAGTAGCACACCTGAGCAGCGCTCGGCAGAACTCTGTGCGGACAACCTCCTCGCTCAGCTGCAGGCACGGCGCGAGATGGGGCAGCCAGCCACTACGGCGATTGAAAACGCCACAGCATTCAGTTTTGATCACATTAGCAGAGGGCGAATCGACAGATCGACGTTTAGGGCACTCTGCAGCAAACCAACAGGCCCAGGCTGCCGCACCTGCGTGAAGCCATGCTCCTGGATGGTGCGGAGGTCCATCCACATGTCCACCCACCTGCACAGCCAGCCAGCACCGCCATTAACTGCAATTCAACCGCCGCGCCGGTGCCCACAACACAATGTGGGAGAGAACGACAGGAGGCTCAACACAAGGGCCCACCAGGGCAGAATCCCACAGCCCGCCCCACTCACCGCGACTCTGTGTTTTTGGTGCGCGACACGCGGGCCAGCAGGGTGCGCAGCAGGCGCAGCGCGGCGCCTCGGTCGGCGTCGCGCACCATGCTGCGGGGCAGATGAGGTTCAGCGGAAAGCACAGGGTGGCGCCTGGTGGCCATGGGAGCATCTTGCCAGGCAGGGCAGCAGCGATCGGTGGGTGGCAAACCCTGGCAGCCTGGCAGCAGCAGGCAGGCAGGGAGCACCTGACAGGCGTGGTCAGGCCATGCTTGGTGAGCAGGCGGGCGGTGGTGACGTGGCCCCGCACCTGCAGCACACACGTTGAGACCTCATAGCTTGCGGCAGGCTTGTGCTACCAGAGGCAGCGTTCCGCAGCAGCAGGGGCAGGAGGTGAGAGGGGATCCACGTCTGCCCATGCTGCTCCCCATGCGCGTCACTCACCAGCTCCAAAGCCTCCTCAGCCGCCTCCTGCTCCTCCTCTTCCAGCTCCTCATCGCCCCGCACAGCCTCCCGAGCAGCTTTCAGCATTGAGCTCATCAGCTCCCAGGCATCACTGGCCTGCAACACCGTGGCAGCAGTGCGGTTTGGGAGTGCAGCGCATGTGCCAGCAGCGTGCATAGGCAGCAACCGCGATTTCATTCATGCAGCAAAGGCCAGGGCGGCGGCCCGCGCACCGTGCACGCGTAGCAGCAGGCGGCGGCGGTCTTGGCCAGCTGCGCGGCGGAGGCAAAGGCGGCGCGCTGCCGGGCCTCGCACTGGATTACGCGTACGGTCCAGGACAGCCGCCGCGCAGCTTCTCCCTCCAGCGCCTGCCGCAGCACCACCTGCGGGTCAGCTGCCTCATCACTACTGCCCCCGCTGTGCAGCCTGGCCAGGAAGGGCACCACATGGAGCGACAGGTCAGATGCCAGGGTGTCTCCGGAGCCCAGCAGGCCCAGCAGCAGCGCCAGCCGCTGCTGCGGCCCCAGGGCCCCATACTGACGCAGGCCTGTGCGCCACGTGCTGCTGCTGCTGCTGCCGCCCTCCTGCCGCGATGCCGCTGCACAGGTGGCGGGCGGGCAGGGACAGCCACAGTCAGGGCGACAGCCAGCAGGCGGGCATGCGAGGATGGGCACAGTCGAAACACGCATCCAAATTGCATTGGCGGCAAACGATAGCAGAGCAGAGCGCCAGTGTTCCCTCCTTCACAATGTGCATTGATTGTTGGCCAAACAACACAGCCGCCAACCCACCCAGCTTGACGAGCGACAGCAGCTCCTGGACCGCCGCCAGCAGGGAGGCGATGCCCGCCTCCCCAAAGTGAAGCGCTGCCTGGGCCGCCTCTAGTAGGGTCGCCGCATGCGGCAGCTGCCCTGCACATGGCAGACACCCATGGCACGTTTGTGGCAGCAGCAACAGCTGTGTCTGCTAGCAGCCAACACACCATGCAGCACGCCGCCGCACCTGTCACAGCATCCAGCTGCTGCGCCCGCTCGCACGCCCAGTTGGCCAGCTGGCGCTGCGTGGGCGGGTGCCAGCCGCCGCCAGCGGCGCACATGGGTTCCGTGGCCAGCAGCAGGGCATACTGGCTGTGCTCACGCAGCTCGGCAGCGGTTTCCGCGCTTTCCACGCTGTCTGCAGGGCGTGCCAGGGCGGGCGGCTGTTGCAGCGACGCGACCTGCAGGCAGGGTACAAGGGGCTGGACCGAGATGTGGAGCCTGCCTGCTCACGCTTGGGGTTGAACAACGACAGCAAGCCTCCCTCCACCGCCGCTGATGGGCGCGGGCAGGTGCCCACGGCAGGCGCCAGCACATTCAAGCACTGGACTGGCAGCTGGTGCTGCTGGGCACCAATGAGGCTCCTGATCACGGTGTAATGGTGAGTGACTACCCACCTGGCGCAGCAGCGGTGCGTACTGCTTGGGATCGAGCGTCTCGGGGATGGCGGTCAGCACCTCGAGCACTGACGGCAGCAGAGCGCGCGGGTGGCGCTGCAGCAGCAGCGGCAGCGCGGCCAGCCGCCCAGCCGACGCCAGCGCCGCCGCAGCCTCCGCTATGGTACAGTCGCGCAGGCTGGCGAAGGCGGCGGGGTTCCAGGCACTGCAAAACCACAACGGCACCAAGCAGGAGTGAGGAAGTGCACCGTTGCTGCCACACGAAGCTCAGCTACTGGTTGCCGGTGCATGCATGCACTGCTGGGACATGCGCAGCCGCTCACTCGTTGTTCAGTGCCAGCACAGTGTCCAGGCGGTCCAGATGCTGCAGGAGGCGGAGACGGGCTGCCCGAAACCAGCGTGGGCGATCGGTGTCCAGGCCAGCGCCGCCTGGCGGGGGACTGCCCCTGCTGTCGCCTGGCGGGCCTGGCGGGCCTGTGGGCGCCTCATCCAGGCGCAGCGCCTGCCCAGTGAGCTGCAGGCCGCGCTGCAGCAGCTCGCGCTGTTCCGAGGCGCTGGGCTCCACCCGCTCCAGGCACTGCTCGACCTGCTGCTGCAGCTGATCGACATCCCCATCCCGCTGACCATGCCCGGCAGGATCCATAGCGCCCAACGAGACGAGAGCGGCAGGCACCCCCGCCATCAGGGTCGGGGCGGCAGCATTGCGGCCCGCCTGCCCCTCCTCATTCTTATGTGCATCAACGTGCCTTGAAGATGAGGGGAGGGAGGCTTTTAAGAGCATTCATGCCACGTGGCTGAGTTCCACCCTGGCCGGATTTCAAATGCAGGGCTCTTCCTGACCGCTCCCGCACCCACTGCCGCCACTGCAGATTGGTCCGATCAGCTGCAGCCCGTCAAACGAGGTGGAGGCGCTGTTGGGCTCGGGCTGCAAATATGTCTGGCTTCGATGGTGCGCGCTGCAGGCTGCCAGGCCCAGCCCAGTATTCACGCGCTTCTACATGGCATGTGTGCGGCACCATGGGGCCATGGGAGCTCGCACGCAGCCTGCGATCAGTCTGGCCTCACTTGGTGGGGGCCGCCTGCGCCCTGCCTGACGCCGCCGCGTGGCCCTGCGCCGCCTGCAGAGGGAGGCGTGTACTACAGCGACCAGCAGTTTGTGTCGGCGGGCGCGGCAGCGGACGAGGCGGCGCTGCCCAGCCGCGCCCAAGCGCTGAGCAAGTTTGGAGAGTTCATCCGCACCTTCCAGATCGACCCCAAGAGCGGCGCCTTCCCCTATGCGTGAGTGGTTGCCCAGCAGCTTTCATCCGGCACGGCTGCACGGGGCTGGGCAGCAAGGTGGTGGCCAGGCGGCACCCAAGCACCTGATGCAGGCCTCCCAACCTTCTCCCCGCCTTGCCCCGCCTCAGCTGGCCCCTCCCCGCCTGCGCCACCCCGCCCGCAGCGACCAGCTGGCGCGGAGGAAGGACAGCTTGCGGGTAGACATCGGCCACCTCAGCCACCCGGTGTATGGCGCACCCGAGCTGGCCACCGCCCTTGTGGACAACCCGGCTGAGTACCTTCCCATCGTGAGCAGCAGCAGTAACAGCAGCAGCAGCAGCAGCAGCAGCAGCAGCAGCAGCCCCCAGCGCCTAGCCTGGTGGCCTGGTGGCCCTTCACCAGCTGACCCTTATGGCACAGCAGCCGGTCGTGCCAGCATGCTGCTGCACCGGCAGAGCCGGCACGGGCAGCATGCAGAGCGATGCTGCAAGCCTTGCAAACCTGCGGCTCCGCCTTTGCTGCCCTGCCTGCCTGGCTGCGTGGCTGAGCCACCCCTGCCGCCTCGCTGCGCCCGCCTGGCCGCTCGGCGCCTGCCTGCCTGCAGTTTGAGCAGGCTGCCAGGCAGGAGAGCCAGCGCATCCAAAACTTGATGGAGGATGGCAGCGACCCAGAGGTCAAGGAGGTGCAGGCAAGTGCCCGGCACACACGAGCTGCTGTATCCACCTTACAGAGGGCTTTTGTGCATGGCGCAGCTGGGGAGGCAGGGCAGCACGCAGCGGGTCAGGATCGAGCGCTGCCGCGGGGAGCCTGCACGGTAGCCTGCTTGGGCTGACCGTGCCCTGTGCCGTGACCCGCCCACCGCCGCCACGCCCGCCGACCTCGCACCTGCCGTGCTGCGATGCCGCCACCCTGCTGTGCAGGTGATGCTGTTCAAGAGCGAGACGAGCAGGAGCAGGGTGCCGCACGTGTCGATGCGCGACATCAAGGTGCGTCGATGCTGAGGTGGCGCCAGGCTGGCAGGCGCCGCCGCAACACGTCAACATCTCGGCTGGCCTGCACGAGTCCCCATGCCTGCCCCTGCCCCTGGGCCTCGCTTCCTCGCAGCCCGAAGCGTATGTCAGCAAGCTGGTGATCGTGCCGGGCATCATCACCGCCGCCTCCCGACCCAAGCACAAGGCCACCTACCTCACAATCCAGTGCAAGGAGTGCAAGTGCGTGCCGCACTGTGCCGCGCTGCTGCACAGCACTGCTGCCCATCCTATGAATTGCGCAGCTGCGAAGGCCTGCCGAGCGCAGCTCTGCCTGCCACCTCCCTCACCTCACCGCCGTGTCCTGCTTCCCACCCACAGGGCCACAAAGCGCATCGCGTGCCGGCCGGGCGTGGGCGGGGCCATGATCCCCCGCATGTGCGACGCCGCCGCGCTGCCGGGGCAGTCCAACCAGTGCGGTACCGACCCGTACATCGTGCTGGCGGACAAGTCTGAGTGCGTGGACCAGCAGACGCTGAAGATGCAGGTGCGGTGGCGGTACTGCAGGCAGTACAGTACAGGAGGTGCAAGAAAGCGTCAAGCAGCCCGTGTGGGATCGACGGAGGCAGGCTGGGCTGGATGACCGGATGGATGGCTGGGCGGCCTTGGGCTGTGGCAGGCGCTGCGCCTCACAGCCTCCCCGCACACAACCGCGCCATCACTCTGCTGCCGCCGCCCCTGGGCCCCTGCTGCTGGGCTGCAGGAGCGGCCAGAGGATGTGCCCACCGGCGACCTGCCGCGCAGCATGATGTGCCTGGTGGACCGCCGGCTGGTGGGCTCGGTCAGCCCCGGCACACGCGTCACTGCCGTGGGCATCCTTTCCATCTTCCAGGGGAAGGACGGCGGTGAGTTGGTGTGCGTGTGCGGGGGTGCTTGTTTGGCAGCGCAGGCCGCTGTTGGTGCGTGCTCGTGCTGTGGCCTGGGGGTTGGTGCGGTGGCGTGGGGGTTGGTGGGTGTTTGTGCGGCAGCGTGGGGCTGGTGGGATGGCGCGGGATGGCGCAACAGAGCTGCAAGGACGCTGGCAGGAGGAGGCGGACGGAAGCGGCCCGCTTCAGCGTCGCCGCCACTCCCTGCCGCCAGCGCCCCGCTCACCGCGCCGTGCCGCCTGCCCGCCCCGCGCCCACGCCTCTGGGCTGGCTTTGCAGGCGGCAACCAGCGGGACAAGGCGGGGGCGGTGGCCATCCGCCAGCCCTACCTCCGTGTGATCGGCTTCCAGGAGGACGTGCTGAATGGCGACACCGCGCGCCGCCCCACCTTCTCGTGAGCCTGCCTGCCCGAGGCTGCCCGCTCAGCGCAGCCCACTGCGACGCCGCACGGACATGCGTCACAGCCGGGCGGCTCCGCCGCGTGCCGCTGCGGCTGCCGCCAGCAATGCCACTGTGGCTGCCGCCAGCAGTTCCAGCCGCTCCGTGGCGCATGTCCCCATCCGGCTCGCCTCGCTGCCCACGCCGCCGCGGCCAGCCCCGCGAGCCTTTCCTTGCTTGCCTGCCACCGACCTGTGTGTGCCGCAGGCTGGAGGAGGAGGTCGAGTTCAAAGAGTTTGCTGCCCAGCCGGGAGCCATGGAGCGCATCTTTGCACGCATTGCGCCGCAGGTGGGCTGCGGTGTGGAAGTGGGCATGCTGGGTGGCATGCTGCGCATGTGCGTGTGTTTGGGCGCGGTGGTGGTGGTGGTGGCGGCGGTGGCGGTGTGTGGCACATGAGGGTGTGGTGGTGGGGGCATTACCCGCGTGCCCCGCCGCCGCTGGCCGGCCGCAGATCTTTGGCAGCCCCGACATCAAGAAGGCGATTGCTTCGCTGCTGTTTGGCGGCGCGCGCAAGCGCATGCCCGACGGCACCTACCGCCGCGGCGACATCAACGTGCTGCTGCTGGGTGCGGTATCGGCAGCGCCGCCATGCCTGGCCCGGCCTGGCTGCCTTTGCTGCCTTTGGCTAGGCGCCTTGAGCCCCTTGCCCTTTGGAGCGGGACCCCATGGCCCTGCCAGAACCCCTGCTCCTGCTCCCCCTCCCTCACCCAATGGCCCTCCCCCCTGCATGGCTGTGGTACCGGCAATGGTACCGGCGATTCTGCTCCCCGCAGGCGACCCCTCCACCGCCAAGTCCCAGTTCCTGAAATTCACCTCCAAGACCGCCCCCATCGCAGTCTACACCTCCGGCAAGGGCTCCTCCGCCGCAGGCCTCACCGCCTCTGTCATCCGGTGGGTTGGGGCGGGCATGGCAGAGCAGCAGCAGCAGAAAACGAAGCGAGTGGGCGGTGGGCGGATGCGTGGGCAGGTGGTTGGTGGGTGGCAGGCTGGGATGGGCAGCTCGGGGCGCTGCATGGACTTGTCGAAGCCTTTCCCTCCTCTTGCCTCGCACTCCTGCCTCGTCTTGCCTCCCCCTCCCGCCTCTCAACCCAACTCTCCTCCACCTCCCCTATAATGCCTGCTCCCCCACCCCCACCCCCACGCTGCCTGCACCCCAACCTCCACCTCCCCCATGCTGCCTGCACCCCCCCCCCCCCCCCCAAA
>NW_005435085.1:1534217-1551211 GCF_000147415.1 Chlorella variabilis | reverse complement strand
GACCATCTCCATCGCCAAGGCGGGGATCACCACCATGCTGCGGAGCCGCACCAGCGTCCTTGCGGCGGCCAACCCGCCCTCGGGCCGATACGATGACCTCAAGTCGGCACAGGTTTGTGGTGTGTGTGTGTGGATGGGCGGGGGCGAGGAGGGTGGACATAGTGGTGGTGGTGGGTGCGAGGGTGGAGGTGGGGCGGCTGGAGGTTTGAGGCTGGGCACGTGGGCTGAGGCCTGCAGGGGGCACGCATGCTCTGGGCGGGTTCGCTGTGTCATGACACAGAGGCTCTGGCCTGCCAGCCCCCTGTCCATGCGCCCTCGCCGTCCCCGCTTGCATGTGCTGGGGACCCCTCCCCCTTCCGCCGCTGGCTGCGCCCACTCACCTCCCTCCCTCTCTCCCCTACCTTCCCCACTCCCCGCCCCGCCCATCCCGCCTCTTGCCGTAGGAGAACATCGACCTACAGTCCACCATCCTCTCCCGCTTCGACCTGATCTTCATCGTCAAGGACGAGCGGTCGGTGGAGCGCGACATGCAGGTGGGGCGCCCCGCCTGCCCTGTAGGGCGCCAGGGCGGTGCAGCTGCAGCTGCAGCTCCTCACTGGCGGACTGGGATGTGGATTGTTTCGAGTGTGTGAGGGCGCCGGCGCCCCAAAGAGGTGCAGGGCGCTCGGCTGCCTGCTGGCGGGCAGGTGCAGGGAAATCGGTCAGACCCGTGGCGCGCTGCTTGCCCCATTAGCTGCGCTGCCTCCCACCATGCCCCTGCCCCCGCCGCCGCCGCCGCCGCTGCGCCTGAGCGCAGATTGCCAGGCACGTGCTGGATGTGCACCGGCTGGCGGGCGCGCAGCCAGAGGCTGACGAGGAGGAGAAGCGGGTGAGTGAGGAGGCTTCTGCGCTGTGCTCTGGGAGTTGGGAGCCCTGGCGGGAGCCCCAGGTCTGCCGCTCGCCACCCCACCCTTCTGCTCCACACCATAGAGGGCGCTCCAAGCTCTGCGGCAATGCTTGTGCGTGTGCCTCACCGTGCCGCTGCTTGCTGTACCGCTCGGTACTGCAGGAGGAGGCCTTCCTGAAGCGGTACATCGAGTACTGCCGCCAGAGCTGCAGCCCGCGCATCACCGACAGCGCCGCCAAGCTGCTAGCCAACGAGTATGTGGAGCTGCGGGCAGAGGTGAGGCCGCCGCCTGGTGGGCTGGGGGCTGTATTGTGGCGGCCGGGCACGGTTCTGGGGCGGCTGGACTGCCGGGCGTGTGGGCGGCAGGGCTGCCTGCCAGCGGTGCCTCGTGCTGCAACCGTCTGGAGACCGCATTGACCCAGCCATGCTGCAAAGCACGCTCCCTATCCTGCCCGTTTCAAGCTGGCGCGCGCGCGCGCGCGCACACACACACACACACACACGTCATGCCCTGCAGAGCAAGCGCGCCGCCAGCGCCGACGGCTCCGACATCCCCGCCATCCCGGTGACGGTGCGCCAGCTGGAGGCGGTGATCCGCATCGCAGAGTCGCTGGCCAAGATGAACCTGCAGGTGGGAGCCTCCTCAAGTAATGTTGTTTCAATTTGTGCTCTGTGGTGCGTGCGAGAGGGGCTGGGTCCGTGTGGGCGGGAATGGCGACTGGCAGGAGCACAAACGAGCGCCGGCGCGGTCTGCTGGCGCCTGTTTGGGGCACCCGTGTGCTGCCCCCCACCTCCTGAGCCCCTGGACTTCTGAATCCCGCATCCCCCAACCCCCCTCCCTCTTCACCCTGACATGCAAACACACCACACCACCACAACACACACACGTGCCTGCTCCTCCTCCGCCTACCCGCAGACTGTGGCCACCGAGGCGCATGTGCGGCAGGCGCTGGAGCTGTTCAAGATCTCCACCATGGATGCGGTGAAGAGCGGGCTCATGGATGTGGCGGTGTTCACAGACGAGCAGCGGTGGGTGGCGGGCAGGGCAGCGCAGGGCTGGAGGGCAAGGCAGGGAGTTGGGGCAGGGCCAGCACTGTTGGGAGGGTGGCGCCGGGGGCTGGGCGCGCCCCGGCGCGATGCCAGCGGCCGAGCCCGCCACCTGGCCTCCGGCGCGTGCTGACTGTGGGCCGCAGGCTGCACCCCCGCGGCTGCTCTCACTTGCGTGTGTGCCCCTGTGCGTGGTTGTGGCGTGGCGCAGGCAGGAGATCCACCGCGTGGAGGAGCAGATCAAGCGGCGGGTGGCCATCGGCAGCTTTGTGAGCGAGCGCAAGCTGGTGGATGAGCTGGTCAGGTGGGGCTGGCTGGGGCGCTTGGGTCCGGTGGGCTGGGGGCCCAGTCATGCAAGGGCAGAGGGCCGTTCCAGTAGCACGCAGGCACCAGCGAGCACGCCTGCAAGTGTTGTGCGCCTGCTCCTGTGCAACAATCCCTGCCCGCACCATCTGCCACCCGCGCCACGTGCCACGCAGGGTGGGTTTCAACGAGAACCTAGTACGCAAGGGACTCATGTTCCTGCAGACCACCGGGGACTTTGAGTACCGGCGGGAGCGGCGCCTGGTGCACCGCATGAAGTAGGTGCCTGGCTTTTGGGTGGCCGGCCACCGGAGCTTACGCCCCACACTCGGCCCGACCGCCCCCTGGCAGCCGCCCCCTGGCTGCCACTGACGACGACATTTCTGCTGTATTACCACCCCGGCTCCCTCCACCTCATTGCTCTTTCCCTTGCTGTTCTTTGCTTCCTGGCTCCTAGCATTCCCCCAAAGCACAGTCTGCCACTCTGCCCGTAGATGCGCATTGGTCACCAAGCCGTGTGTCGGCAGCCTCGCCTGCCTGCCTTCTATGTGACACACTCGGCGGTTGGCATCATGTGGCCTCATTGTCAGGCACAGATCCGCTGGGGTTCTTCTGCTGGCTTCTGCTTGGGCGGCCCGGCTCCTCCTGGGGGTCTGCCGCCGCTGCCCGCCGCCGCATGTGGCATGTGTAAGGGGCTTCGTCCCGCGTGCTAATCGAGGGTAAGGCACGCTGGTGCTGGAAGGAGGCGTGTGGCGCCAGAGGGGCTGCAGGCTGAGATGGCCACCATATGTGCCCCATGACCCTGACAGGACCGTTGCCGGAGATGCCGCCGACGGCTGGCCCATTCCTCCATGCATGCCCGGGAGAGCATCGAGGTGGGGTAGGCGGAGCCTGCAGGCCAGGAGGCGCGTGAAGGTCCTCGTGGAAAGTCGGACGGAACTCAACCCATGGGGTTTCAGGGCCCGCTCGCGCCCTCGCAGCCCACTGAGACCAGCGCAGCTGGTGGCTGGTGTTTTACAGGGCTTGGACGCCTTCCACACCACGGACCCCCTGACCATGCCTGCCCATTCGAGCACCTGACTGCCAGTTAACGAGCCCGTGGCAGCTCCAGTGGAAGTTTGAAGCGCCGGGAAGCGCCTCCCAGCGACGAGTCACTCAGCATGACGGCCCGCGGCCGCCTCTTGTGGCTCGGCGCGCTGCTCTGGCTGGCGGCTGCAGCTCCCGGGGCCCTGGCAGCTCGCCGCCCACCAGACGGCCCCTGGGCGCCCCTCAAGGAGGGCGCCACTGTTGCCGTCGTGAACGGGAGCTTCCTGCTTGCGGCCCTCTTCAACAACACGGGCGATATCATGCTGTGCGGTGAGCCTCAGGCCGCTGGTCTTGGCCGACCCAGCGCCGCCAACCCAAGGTGTTGCGCCGCCTCTGCCGGGGGTCCTTTGCCGCGACCCGCCCTTTGCCGCCACCCTCCTTGCAGACGACATTATCATCAGCCCCAAGGACTGGCAGATGTATGAGCTGCCCATAGTCATAGACGCCCCCGGCGAGACCATCCTGCTCCGCTCTGGTGAGCAGCGGGAGGAGGCTGGCAGCGAGGGCAGGCGCCGTCGCCACACGCACCCCCCTGGGGCGGCTTCCGCCACGAGCCCAGGACTGCATGGGTGCTGACAGCCCCTGTTGCGCCTGCTTCCGCAGACTCCTCCATCTTCAAGAAGATGATTGACTGGAGCTCCGCGGTCGGCCTGCTGGAGGTCACTAGCAACACCACGCTGGCGTTCAATGGGATAGACTCGCGAAGTGCGTGCGCTGGCGCTGCCACGCTGGCCGCAGCTGGCGGCGGCCTTGGTGCAGGAGCAGCCGCGGCAGGGCTGGCAGCTGGCGGCCGGGGCTGCAGAGGGGCGGTTCGGGGTTGGGGTTTGGAGGGTGACGGCGTGCCGCGCCGCACGGGCGCCTGCCGCTGAGACGCCGCCACTCCCCATGCGCCGCACCGTGCCGTGCAGACCCCGGCAACCGCACCCAGGGCATCGAGCAGCTGGAGGTGGAGGTCAAGCGCTCGCCGCTGTGGCCCACAGTCACCGGGGAGGACGGCCACAGCGTGGTGGTGGACCGCAGCGAGGTTGCCATGGACACAGCGATGTGCAACCCGTCGTTTGTGCAGGTGGGCTGGGCTAGGCGTCTGGTCATGCTGTGGAACGGTCGTGGCCTCTGCTGTCAGCTGCATGCTCCAGCTGCCGCGCCACACCCCTGCATTGCTGCTGCCGCTGCTGCCGCCGGTGCTGCCGCCCGCGGTGCTGCCGCCGGTGCTGCCGCCCGCGCTGCTGCCGCCGGTGCTGCCGCCCGCGCTGCTGCGGGTGCTGATTGGGAGCGGTGCCGGGCGGTGCAGGTGGAAGTGGCGCGCATCCAGGAGCAGATGCACAGCAGCGAGGCGGTGACCTACTATGGCGGTACCACCACGGGATACCACCAGGTCGCCGTCCCCGCCCCGCTCTACGACACACTCACTAAGCAGCAGGGTGAGGCATGGCTGGCGGGCAGGTTGGCGGCAGGAGGCCCGGGGCCGCGCCGCGGCTGTCGTCTTGTGACCGCCCGCCCCGGCCGGCGCCCGGCTTGCGTGGTTGCCTGGCGCGCTGGGCCTGCATGCCACTTGCCCCGCCTGATCATCATCGCGTGCCCTTAACCCCGATCTGGTGCAGTCGGCACGGCCGCCTACCTTTTGAACGACATGAACATCACCTGCTTTGACTCCGCCTACCAGCCCCCCGCCGGCAGCGGCACCCCCGCCTGGGTGTGGGCGGTGGTGGGCAGCGTGGCGGGCGTCGTGGCGCTGGCGGCGGCCGCCGCGGCCTTTGTGCTGTGGCGGCGCCGCCGCCGCGCGCAGCAGGTGCTGCACCTGCCCGCGGGGCGCGCCGACTCGGGGGACCTGGAGAAGGGGAAGCTGGGCGGCAGCTGCCACGGCCATCTGTCCAAGGACGGCTCCGTGGCAGAGCTGCACTCCCTCGGCAGCGGCGCGCTTTCCAGCCTGGCCTCCCACCACGAACAGCTGGCCATGTCGGGGCCAGCCTTCGGGGGGGTCAACCGCCCCTTCATGCGGCCCCCGTTTGGCCCCATTGACCGGCGTCAACTGGGCCGACCGGTGGGGCGCGGGCCCTTTGGCCCGCTGTACCGCGGGCGCTGGAAGGGCGCGGTGGTGGCGGTGAAGGTCATCGACCACCGCGTGCAGCAGGGCAAGACGCACGACCTGTCCCGCGAGCCGCTGCTCAGCATGAGCGTCAGCCACCCCAACGTGAGACTCCCCAGAAGGGCCGCGCCCTGCCCCCCCCGCCCGCCCCACATCTCCCTCCTCCGCCTGCTCTACAGCGAAGGCCAGACGCCCGTGGGCCCGCGCCAGCTGCCCGCCTCCCTGACCCCTTCGCCCAGCGCCCCTCGCCGACCCCCTCGCTCGCTGCGTCCCGCCTCCCTCGCAGGTGGTTATCACACATAAGATGTGCGTAGTGAGGGTGGTCTCAGCCGCGGACGAGGACGGCGACGCCGAGCCGCCGTCCCCGGGCGGCTCCTCAGCTTCCAAGCCCCCCAGCGAGAGCGGGTCGGGGTCGGCGTCCGGCTCCGCCGGCGGCCAGCTCGTGCCCGCCCTGGGCGGCGACGGCATGGTGGAGGTCGTGTCGCACGGCGCGGTGCTGCAGCCGGGGTGAGCCGCCGGCGCAGCGCCTGCCTACATCCCCTGCGTCCTCCCTGTTGCCCGGCCGGCGCCACGCGGCCCGGCTGGCGCGGCCCGCAGCCTCGCCCCCGCTGCTCATCCGCCCGGCCACAAGGCCTGCTCGCCGCTTCCCTCCCCGCTCACCCCTCCCCCTGGCCCGCCCCCTCCAACCCGCTGCAGCATGTACGAGACCTGGCTGGTGTGCGAGTACTGCGACCGCGCCAGCCTGGCGGACCTGCTGGCGCGGGGCCAGCTGGCCGCCGCCGACGCGCAGCAGCGCCCCATCTGGCTCCTGCTCTGCCTGCTGGACATCGCCCAGGGGCTGGAGTACCTGCACTCCAACACCATCGTGAGCGGCGGCGCAGGGCGGCTGCATTGTCACGCGCCGCATGCCGCCGGCAAACCACCGGCAGCGCCCCGTGCCTCCCTCCGCTGCCGCTGCTGCATCAGCAGCAGCAGCAGCAGCATGCCCCCATGCCAGCCTGTGTCCTCCAGTTCCCTTCCTCTTCCCCTGACCCCTCGCCTGCCCTTGTACCCCCCACCCTCCCCTGCAGATCCACGGCGACCTCAAGCCCGCCAACGTGCTGCTCAAGGCGGCACGCAACGACCGCCGCGGCTTTGTGTGCAAGCTGGGCGACTTTGGGCTGAGTCGCATGCTGGGGCAGGAGGAGAGCCATGTGGAGACGCAGAGCTACGGCACCGCCTCGTACGCCGCGCCCGAGCTGCTGGCAGAGGGCAAGCTGACCAAGGCCGCAGACATCTACTCCCTGGGAATCATCATCTGGGAGCTGCTGACGGGAGAGGAGCTGTACCCGGGCCTGACTGCCATGCAGGTCATCCTGCAGGTGAGCGGGAGGGGCGGCGGCAGGTGGAGGAGGGAGGCCCGCGCGGCGCTGCCCAGCCCAGGCCGGGCCGGGCCGGGCCGCACGTCGCAGCCCTGAGCTGGCTCCGGCAGCCCCTCCCTGCCCTGCCCAGCAGCCCCACTCGTCACCCGTCACACATCGCGCCCACACCACACCAAACCACTGTCGCCCGTTGCCCGGCGCAGGTGTCCCAGCACCGCGTGCGCCCCGACGTGCCGCCAGACTGCCCGCCCGCGCTGGCCGACCTCATGCAGCGCTGCTGGAGCCACGACCCCTTGCTGAGGTGGGCGGGCGCCTGGGCTGGCGCCTCCCTGCTGCAGCAGCCGCGCTCGGCATGCCACTCCCCTACGCCGCCGTTGGCGCCTGCGGGGAATGCTGCCGTGCTGACCCAGCCTCCCGCCACTCCCGCTGCTGTGCCGTGCAGGCCCGACGCCCAGCAGGTGGTGGATGAGGTGCGCGCGCAGCTGATGGCGCGGAGGCCGCAGCAGGCGGCAGCGCCGCAGCCGCCCGCGGGCGGCGCGTGAGCGGCGCGGCCCAGCACAGCGCCCCGCCTCCGGCGCCCTAGCGCGCGTAGCCTCCTGATGCGGGGCCGCAGCCCGCGCAGCTTCGTGTGGGGCGGGCCCCCGCTGCTACGCTGCAACCTGTAGGCACCCCTTGAGTGGCCTGCGAGTCGTGACCCCCTATCCTCTTGCCACTTCCTTAGTATCACACTGCCACGCTCTTCCCATGTGTGTCAACTGCACTCCCCTTCCCAATCCTTTCCTTTCTTCTTTTCTATGGGCGAGCTCGGCATCGGGCCTGCGCCTGAAGGCCTTTTTTGCCCCCGTTGCCAACCTGTCCAGCCTGCCGGACCCTTTGCCCGGCAGCACATCTCAGCCTTGTTGTCTTCCTTTGCCAGGCGGCCGGCGCCAGGGGTGCAGCCCCCGGAGCCTGTGATCGCCTGCCAACAGCACTACAGCACCGTTGCATGTGTTCCAAGCTATCCTACAAACTGAAGCCGCAGCGCATCATGGCTGGTCCCTTACCAGCCATCATCTCCCCCACCCTACACCTCGCATTTCGCTGCTCACCTCTCTCCAGCTCTGATGCGCTCCCTTCGCTCAAGCACCCAGCTATGCCTCCCTCTCTCCCCCTCAACTTATTGCGGCACGTACTCCAGGTGCCGGCATCCTTATACCTTGTATTTTCTTGAAACAATCGCAGTCCCAACACGCGCACACCCTCATCTTCATGCAGCTGCTTGCTTGAGCAAAAGTCCTGTCAGGCTGTAAGCATGTTCCAGGCTGGCTGGCCGCCTGTTAAACGGATGGCGATGTGCTCGGCAGTCAGGAGGCAAGGAGGGAGCAGCAGGGGAATGGGAGTGGGGTGATTGAGGCAGCTGCCTGGAGAAAGGAAGAGGGGGGCGAGAGGAAGAGCACGAAAAAAGCGCGAGAGAGGCAGCTGGGAGGGCGGGCTAGCTTTGCTCTGCCAGCGCGGTTCACTTGCAAGCTGAGCAGTGGAGTGGGCGCGACCAGGCATGGCGGGGCAGCGGCCGGTAGAGTCATGGCGACGTGGCAGCGCCGGCCTGGGTGCTCGCCGCGCCTCGCCGGCCGCTGCTCGCCGCCCTCATGCATACTCCGACAGTTGCACCTGGTGGTAGACCGACTCCGAGACAAAGGGTATGTCACAGTAGTATCCCCTGTGGGCAGGCAGCGGGGGCAGGAGCCGGCAGTGTGTGGGCGGCGCAAGGCAGCAGCAGGATGCAGGGCCGGCGAGCGAGCGCGGGGGGGGGGGCAGATGCATGCATGGCAGGCCGGCACGTGGGCGCAGGGGCGCAGCGGCGCCCGCGCTGTGCGCCGCGTCACAGCACCGGGCGGCCGCCTGCCAGCACGGCCTCCCACAGCAGTTGGCAGCTTCCCCAGCAGGCGCAGCCACCCCAGCAGGCGCAGCAGGCGCGATGCGCTCACCGCACGGTCCAGAAGACGGCGTACAGCACGGTGCCCATGCAGCAGGTCCAGCCAAACATGTCAAAGTACTGGCCGATGACGGACCACTTGAGCTCCGAGGGCAGGTAGGCGCGGAGGATGTGAAACAGCATGACCACGATGTCCAGCATGATGGCCTGCAGGGCGCACACACGAGCACACATGCACACACGTGCAGGAGGGTTGGTGCACGAGGGAGCCCCCGTAAATGGGTGGGCGAGGGGTAGGCGGGCGAGGCAGGGCTTCGCGCGCGAGCGATGCAGCGCCGGAGCCTGTGGCTGCTCGCCCGACGCATCCGGGCGGGCCTGGCTAGCCAGCACCCCACCACCACATGTGCCATGCACACAGCCCAGCAGCCACGCAGCCCGGCGGGCACGCAGCCCGGCGCTCGCCTGCATGCAGTTGAAGCGCACAAAGTGGTGCAGCTTGTTGTTCTTGACGATTGACAGGAACATAACAAAGAAGATGATGAGCGGCGCAAACTGGGAGCCAAAGTAGATGAGCGCCAGCGGGCCTGCAGGGCGGAAGGGCGGCGCGGGAGGGGCATGCATGAGCGTTGGCGCCCGGCCCACACCCCCGGCCGCTGCTCCCCCTGCTTGCCTGCTGGATATGGCTGGCTGCCTGTGCCTCCCTGCCTGCGCGCCACTGCGTCTCCCTGCCTGCCCTGCCGGCGCCACCAGGCAAGCTAGCTGCTGGCTGCCGGCCGGCCGGCCGTGCCACACCCACCGGGGGCGAAGTAGATGTAGAGGAGGTTGCGGAACTTGCCATACATGGCTCCTCCCAGGGAGATGCTGTCAATCCAGGGCACCAGGTAGCACATGGCCGAGAAGCAGCGCCAGAAGAGGGAGGGCGGGTCCTTGTTGGCTGCCTCGGGGTCCTCAGAGTCCTCGAGGGCGTCGGGGTCGCGCGCTCGCGCCGCCACGCCTAGCTGCTGCCGCCGCGTGCCGCGCCGCTGCTGCCGCTGCCCGCTGCCGCCGGCCAGCAGGCTGCTGCTGCCTGCAGGTGTGCGTGCGTGGGTGGCGGAAGGCTAAATGGGAGCAGGGCACGGCTCAAGGAGCTGCAGTAGGCTGCGGCGGCGGCGGCAGGCGGCGGCAGGCGGAAAGGCCATCACCCCCGTGACTGGCCCCCGGCTGCGGCCCGCTGCCGCTGTCCCCCGCCCTGCGCACCTGTGATGTGGCTGACGGAGGCAAGCCTAGGCGCCTGCACCGCGCTGGCAGGCCTGCACGCCGACACCAGCACCCGGGCGGGTTGCTGTGGCGAGGCTGCTGCTGCTGCTGATGTGCTGCGGGCCGCCATCGGCCGTCCCAGGCCCCGCTGGGCCGCCGCAGCCAGGTTCATGGTGCCCAGCTGTTCCCCTTGTGCTTGTGCGATGGCGCTGCCCGCGGCTCTGGATGCCCAAGCAAGGCCCCGGTAAGCAATCCAGACGCTCGCAGCAAACAATGCATCGCGCTGGCAGCCCATTCATCCGGCCACCGGCCCGGGATCAGGAAGGCGTGCAACTTGGGGCCGGCCTCGGCGCGCCGCCTGGACTTTGCGCAGCATTGGAGCGCCCTCTGATCGCCATGCCGGCCGTGCTGGACCTACCCCAGCTGCCTTCGGTGCAGAGGCTGCTGCAGGCCGAGGCCTCCGCCCTGCGGCAGACGTGGGAGGCCTCTGACGCCGCTGCGCTGGAGGCGGAGATCCAAAAGTACAAGGCCGCACTGTCGGATGTGCTGGAGGAGCTCAAGCGCCTAGGTGGGGCTCTGGCGTTTGAGCGGCAGTGCCAAACTGATCGCAGCTGGTTGGGGGGGAGTGGGAGGTGTGCAGAGGCCCAGGGCGATGCCGGCGTGCCGTGGGAAGCATCATGGAGCGGGCCGTTTCTCTGCCTGGGCCGCCGCCCCTGCCGCCGCCGGTTGCCAGCTGACGGCAGCGGGTTCCACGTTGTGACCGCCCACCAGTGGTTGTGCCCACTCCTCCCTGACCCATCCTTTCCCTTCATGCAGGCGTCGACACGGGGGAGGAGGAGGCCGGGGATGCAGAGGGGCAGGAGGGTGTGGAGGGTGTGGACTGGCGGTACGGTTCCGTAGAAGAGCTAGACCCCTCGGAGTGGCAGGTAGGGAGGAGCTGTGGGGCTGTAGGTGGGGATGCTCAAAATGGCTGGTGCACCTTATGAGATGCCGGGCCTCCTGCCTGCCTCCTGCTAGGCCCTGCTGCCACATGTTGCCTCCTGTTAGGCCCTGTTGCCGCACATTGCCTCCCCTCGGCCTCCCACCCCTCGCTCCCGACGCCACCCTCGCACGCATGACTGCCTCGCCGCCCCCCCCGTCGCCTGCAGGTGCCGCCGCACTGCATCCCCATCCACGCCAACGTGACGACGTACGACTGGAGCCGCCTGATACGCGCCACGCAGTTTGACGTCGTCATGATGGACCCGCCCTGGCAGCTGGCCACAGCCAACCCCACCCGCGGCGTGGCCCTGGGCTACAGCCAGGCCAGTTGCCGTGCCTGGCGCTGACCTGGCGCTGGCCTGCCCCTGCTCCGCGGCGCGCGTGCATGGCATGTGCCACGTCCGCTGGTCTGTGCGCGGCCGCGAGTGTGCTGGCGCGCCTTCGAACAGCGCCCTCGCCGGCCCTGTCCCGCCCATGCAGCGCGGGCCGTTCGGCTGCCGCCCTCGTGCACCCCAGCCCCTGACCCTGACCCTGACCCTACCTCCCGCCCTGCAGCTCACCGACCAGCACATTGCGCAGCTGCCCATCCCCAAGCTGCAGCAGAACGGGCTGCTGTTTGTGTGGGTCATCAACGCCAAGTACCAGTTCTGCCTGGACCTCTTTGACCAATGGGGCTATGAGTGAGCGGGGCCTGCGGGGGCTGCTGGCAGGAGGGGCCCTGGGGCCGGCGGCGGAATGGCCACGCGCTGGCATGCTTGCGGGACGCGCCGGCGGGGGCGCAGCGGGGGCCAGCCAGGGGAGAGGCTGGGCAGCGTGTAGGCGCGGCCCTGCCACAAGGGGTGGGGTGCGCCAGATGTGGAGGCGGCGTGCAGGGAATCGCCGCCCTCCCATCCTCCTCGTGCCCTGCGCCGCCCCCCTGCCCTGCCCAGGCTGGTGGATGAGGTGGTGTGGGTGAAGATGACGGTGAACCGGCGGCTGGCCAAGAGCCACGGCTTCTACCTGCAGCACGCCAAGGAGGTGTGCCTGGTGGCGCGCAAGGGAGACGACCCGCCCGGCATGCGGGGAGGCGTGGGCTCAGACATCATCTACAGGTGATGCACGGGAGGGGGCCTGGGCCCAGGGCTGGGGCAGGGCCTGGGCCAGGGTGTGGGGCTGGTGTAGGCTGGCAGCCTTGCTCATGTTCAAGGGACGGGTGGGGCGGGTCCTTGCCGCACTGCCGGCTGGCCAGGAGGAAGGCGGGACATGCATGAGCATGGAGCATGGCCTGCCACGAAACGCTGCCGCCCTGCCTGGGCCGGCTCCGCCGCTGCTGCCCAACCCGTGTGTGGCCCCCGCCTGCGCCTGCCCCGCCTGCTGGTGTGCAGCGAGCGGCGGGGGCAGAGCCAGAAGCCTGAGGAGATCTACCAGCTCATAGAGAAGCTGGTGCCCAACGGTGGGCACCGCCACGCTGGCTGCCAGCTGCGCATGCTGTCGCCGCCTGACCACGCTGCGGCAGGCGGCGTGCTCTGGCATGCCGCGGCCTGCCCAGGCTGGACAGCATCGTCCCTTTCAGGGGCAGGCCAGTCAGCGCTCCCGGCTGGTGCCTGCCGCCATCACACTGCCTGCTGCCATGCGTCCCTGCCCCGTGCCTCGCCTGTACTGCTTGCAGGCAAGTATCTGGAGATCTTTGGGCGCAAGAACAACCTGCGGGACTATTGGGTGACGGTGGGCAACGAGGTGACGGGGCAGGGGCCGCCCCGCGGCGACCAGCGCGCGATAGAGGAGGGCCTGCGCATACCCAACGCCGTGTACGGCAGGGCGGGGTGAGGCTGGCTGGCTGAGGGGCGAGCCGAGGGCGGCGGCAGGGAGGCGAGCAAACCCGGCCGGTTAGCCTTGGTGCCGCAGCGCGCGGCGGCCTGCCGGGCTCCCAGGCTGCTTGTACGATCATGGCATATTTGATTGAGTTAGAGCCATGAAACATGTATAATGATCTGTTCAATTCCAGCAATTTTCTGAAACCTGGCCAGTGCTGACATGGCGCCGCTTGGCCACACGTGGCAGCACAACCCCTGCCGATGCAAAACACCCGCTGGCGATGCTGGCAGCACTCGCCACTGCCTCGGCGCACCCCCGAAGCACATGGGGCTGCGCCTTTGCCACTTCAGGTGCGTATCCGTGACTGGGTTTCCGCCTCCTTCTCTGCGGAGGCCTCTGGCGCTGCTGCTCTGAGCATCTTCAGCGTGTTGCGATGCAGGACCACGCTACTGCGACTGTGCCCGCTCAGGGTGGAGCCCGGGGCGGCGGCGCCCGCAGCGCAGGGCACCGGCAGGAGCCTGGTGCAGGGCCGTGCAATGATTGCCACTCCCTTGGCCATCCGTGCCGGGGTGGACCCCGGCGCAACAGAAGGAGGCCCAGCAGGCGGCCTCGGCGACCAGCAGCCGCAGCGACAGCGCCACACGAAGGAGAAGCGGCCGCCGCAGCCCCACCCCAACCACTTTCTGGCTCTGCAGGTCTGTGTGGTGACCTGCGGCCGGCATGATGCTCCCATGCACTCCCCAGACCAGCTGCGCCGTCACCAGACTAGATTACCATTCTACAACTCCCCTCCGCCGCGTGCCTGGCTGTGCCTGCAGGTGTCGCAGCACCCCGACGTTGTGGCGGCCATCCAGCGGGTGCATGCCAGCCTGGCAGGCCACTCCCCGCACCTGCAGAAAGCGTGTGTGGAGGCGGTCACCGCGCACCTGACCCTCGGGGTGCTGGCGCTGGGCAGCGAGGAGGAGCGGCGGCGTGCGTGCGAGGCGATGGCAGGGCTGGCGGCGGCGCTGGCGGAGCAGGCGCTGCTGTCGCCTGTGGAGGTGCATCTGGAAGGGCTGAGCCACTTCAGAAACCAGGTGGGAGCTGGGAGGGGTGGCGCCCTGGTGCCGCATGGTCACCTTGCCTAGCCGCTGCGCATCTCGCGCTGCGTCCCCTGGAACGGGCGTGGGTGGCCCTGCCGGCTAGGTGCGACCCTCCTCCGCAACCAACCAGAGTGGCCCACCCCACCCCTGGCCTGCACCCCCACTGCCCCACCTCAACCCTGGCCAGCAGGTTCTGTACCTCGACGTGCGGCGGGACGCGGGGCTGGAGCAGCTGACCCGTCTGGCGGCCGCCACCCGGGCGCACTTCCAGCAGGAGGGGCTGCTGCTGCAGGCGGGCCAGGCCTTTTTGGCCCACGTGACAGTAGCCAAGACCAGCAAGCTGCAGGGCTTCAGCCAGAACAGGCGCGGCGGCGGCAGGGGCCGGCCGGGGCACAGGCGCGAATGGCGGGTCATTCCTGCCGAGGCCTGGGCGCAGCATGCGGCCATAGCGGGAGGCAGGGCGGTGCTGGGAGAGGTCCAGCTGTGCGCCATGCAGGGCAGGAAGCCCCAGCAGTACTACCAAGTCCTGTGCAGCCTGCCGCTGGCCGGCAGGACACAGGAGGCGGGCGGCGAGGCGGCGGTGCAGGCAGCGAGCGGCGTTTCGCAGCTTGTGCCAGCATGGGAGTCGGCATCAGGCAAAGATGCCGGAGGCCCCAGCCGCTCGGCCAGCTGATCTGCCTTGCGACTCTAGAATGTGTGTGCGCCTTGCCTGTAGTAACACAATCGCCTTGCCGGTAGTATGTTATCCCACATTGGCCAATGGAGCAGGCGAGAGGTTAGCAGTCTCAGCTCCACACGGCACGCAGGCTGGATACCAAGAGGTCCCGCTTCTCGCTGAGCTCCTGCCCTCTGCCACCGCCGCTGCTGGTATGAGAGGCGGCGACGCCGGCCTCCCCTGCCTGGTGTTCTGTGGCAGGCAGCGGGTAGGCGGCCAGGGCGGCCACCAGCAGCTGGTGCACGCTGGCGGGGAAAGTGGATGCAACGGCGGCAGCGGCGCTGGCTGTGTCGGCCAGAGGCCACAGCCAGGGCATCACACGCTTCAAGGCAATGCCCTCCTGCACACACACATGAGGCGTTGTGAGGCCCCAGGGGATAGCCACCTTCACAATTGCCAGGTCCCGCATCCTGCTGCAGGCTTGCCTGCAGAAAGGCAGTGATGGCTTGCATCAGCTGCTGCCCGATGCTGGCGTCCAGCTGCTCCCACACTGGGCCGCTCTTGGCCATGCACCTCAGCAGCCGCAGCTGCAGCTGCTGGTCGCTGGTGGGGCCGCCGCCGCTCAGCAGCTGCGCATAGGTGTCCCGCCAACATGGGGCCTGCAAAAGACCCTGGGCACTCCAGGTAGTGGCCAGGCCTGATGGCGAGTCCGGGCCATCACTTGTTGCCAGGGCAGGCGCACAGCCAGCTGCCCGCTGCTGTCCCGGCGGCTGCTGGAAGTGATGGGCCTGAAGTTGCTCCAGCGCTTGGTAAGATCGGTGAAGCGAAGAGAGGCGCTTCGGGCTTGCACGTGGGCGCGCAGGCGGCCCTGCCGCCCCTGCCAGTACCGAGTGCACCTGCTGCTCCGCTGCCATGCTGTCCACAGCCAGTGCCGCCATGCCGGCATTGAGGGAGGCCAGATGCTGCTGCAGGTGCTGCACGGGCTGCTGCTGGCACCCCAGGGTTGTCGTCCCAGCCAGCGCCGCAACGCCAGCGCTGACAGATGCCAGGTGGTTCTGCATCTGGTGCAGTGCTTCCTGAGTGGAGCTGGTGAGGGCGGTGACGGCGGCCGCCATGCTCGCCTGCTGCGCATGGATGGCCGCCAGCTGTGCCGCCAGCTGCTGGGCGTCGGGCATGGCAGCGCCAGGCTGTATGGGTGTCGGGCCCGGCGGGCCTGTCGCCAGCACTGGCAATCCACCATGCATCGCTGGGCCAGCAGGAAAGCAGGCAGCCATCCACCCTGCTGCAGCGGCTGCCTGAAAGGAGGGAGGCGCAGCAGCAGGATAACACGCCGCTGCTGCGGGGGCTGAACCCAGCGGCATGCCGCAAGGCACAGCCAGCTGGACGGGAGGGTGGGGAGGGTGCAGCGCTGGGATGCGCTCTGCGACCCCTGGCCCCACCACATTTGCTGGGTTGCTGCCGCAGCACGGGGTCCTGGCCTTTGTCCCCTGACCGCCTTGCTTGGCCCGCCCCGCCTCAGCAGCCAGCAGGCTGCCACACACCGCCGGCCACTGCTCCGGCGGCAACCTGCTGTCAACAAACTCCTGGACCGCCGACACGCATGGAAGCGCCGCGATAGCAGCATCCCGCACCGGCTTGCTGACGTCGGTTTTGGCTGCCTTGAGCGCCGCGACAGCCGCGTCCCAGCCCGTGGCGTACGGCCCCACGCCCACCGCCAGCGCCTTCAAAGTGTGGGCAGCGGCGGCGCGCAGCTGGAAGTCTTTGCCTCTGCTGACCAGCGCTCCCAGCAGGCCCCCACCACCTGCAGCGCCAGGCCCAGCATCTGGGTGAGGTAATACATCAGTAAGTGAAATGGATGCATGGCCACTCGCTGTCTGGTCACCTATGGTGCTTTGCTCCTCACCTGCCGCGCTGCCTAGAACCTCTGGCATCAGACCCAGCAGCGCGTGGAAGGAGGAAGCCACCAGGCCACGCACTTGTCCGGCCTCCACCCATGCCACCGCCTGGCACAGCTCGGGGCGGCCCCCAAACAGGGGGTTGTCCAGGATCCGCAGCAACTGGCGCAGCGGCGAAGGCTCCAGGGGGGCCAGGTAATCTGCTGCCTGGGCCAGGGCCGCAGCGGCAGCCGCCTGCACTGCACCTCCCGGCTCGCCCAGGGCATCCAGCAGGCAGGCCAGCAGCGGGTTGCCATGGTCGCCGGCTGCGGCGCAGGGAGCAGAGGAGGCACAGGGGCCAAGCAAAACCCTGTGTTACAGTCACCCCGCTATGATAGGCCGCGTGAGCAGACCTTGGGCAGGGGGCACACGTGATCAAGGGGCATCAAGAGAGGGGGTGGACCATGGAGCACCCTCTCCATGGCTCCGACCACCCTCCCCCCAGCTGAGCGTCCCAGGGTCACCCCACCCTGGCCCCGCTCCCCGTCCTGCCGGACACGCAACCCCCACAACGTGGTGGGGGACGTGGGGATCCTTAGCAGCTTAGGCCTGCCAGGCCGACGGGTGCCGATGCTGGTGCGGGCTCCCGGCGGCAGGCAGCGCCGCCGCCGCGCACTCAAATGGCATGGGC
>NW_005435085.1:1528038-1534167 GCF_000147415.1 Chlorella variabilis | reverse complement strand
GGTGGTGGGGCTGCCGCTGACCGTTGCTTGCTGACGCTGACGCTGCTCTTACCTGCGGGGGGAGGGGGTGGGTCGGGAGCCAAGGCCGGGCAAAAGATGCCTGGGCCCTACTCAAGGGAACCGAGGGAGTCACTGTGCCAGGGCAGCAGCATGCTCCTCATGGCACCGGTCGGCAAACCGGGCCAGCCGGCCCTGCCTGGCCTGGCCGAGGAAGGCGGCCAGGGAGGGCAAGGCGTGGCCGGGACTGTGGAAGAGCTCAGCATACTCCTCCCTCAGCCCAGCGTATAGGGGGCAGTCATACACTGCGTGGCGTACGTCCTCTAGAGGGGCCTGGCAGTGGGGGCATGGGCGCTGGGTGCGGTCCAGCCGCTGCCACCGGCCTGTCTCCTCAGCCATCCAGTGCGACCCCGTGCGCCACTGCGCCAGGCGCACCCGGCGCCGGCGCTCGGGCACATCGCACAGGAACGACGCAGGCGTGTAGGCCTCCGCAGAGATGCTGCCCCCCCACACGTCCTCAATGTACCGCTGCACCTTCACGGATGCATGCGTGTACGAGGCAACATGGCGCTCCAGGAGCGCTTCCGCCAATTCAGGTATGGCAACCCCCTCGTCAGCAGTCAAGTCGCAGGGGGCGCCGGCCGCCGCGAGAACGCGGCTAACCTGCGCTGCCCAGGGCTGCCGGGCCAGTGGCAGCCCTGTGTCCGTGTCGGCAGCCAGCGCAACGCTATCCAGCATGGCAAGCGAGAAATGCGGCCGTTGTCACTGTCATAGCCAGGAAGGCAATTCTCATCAAGCATTAAGCTCAATGAAGCTTGATGCAGCTTATTGACCAGTGTTCCACAGCACCCACCAGTCAATTCGGTGCCAGGGTGCGCCGCGGCCAGCTGCGCGGCCACCACGCCAAAGCACTCTGCCGCCGTGGCGCGCACCGCGGTGTCGCCGTCCCGCAGCGCGCCGCCCAGCAGGCCCAGCAGCTTGCCCAGCAGCGGCGGCTGCAGCATGGCCGCCCACAGCTGGCAGGCGCCGGGCGTGGTGCAGAGCGCAGCCAGGCGAAGGCAGTGCACGCGCGCGTACTGCGTCCTGGCGTTGTGGCTGCCTGCCGCATGGAGCAGCGTGGAAAGGTTGGCGGCATCCAGGTCCCAGATCAGGCGCTTCAGCTCCTCGTACGCCCCCGCCTGCGTATCCTTGGCCTCCAGCCGCTCCAGGCCCCTCAGCATGCGGTCCTGACGGGCATACTGCTGAGCGCGTGCCTCGCCGCCTCCTGGGAGCGGCGGCATGCTGGCCACTCGCGGCCGCCGCCTGGGCGGCTATTGAAGAAGGGATAGGGCTCGCCCTGCAACCTCAGTGCACCCGCTGGTGGGTCATATGGCCTTGTGCAGCCTGAGAGTGTGCCGTCGTTGCGGGCGCAAGGGAGTCGAGCACGTGCCAGTGGCCGCAGTAGGTCGCAAATCCAACAGAGACCAGCAATTTGGACGCAAGGCAGCGAAATCCAAGGGCGACGGCGTTTTTTTCCTGCCTCCGGCAAGAAAGCAACCTGCTTTTGGGCCCATCACGGCTTCATTCACCTTCGACAAATCTGTTCGAGCCACCGGCAATCCCAGGACGGCAGCGCATCCCGCTACACCAGCGGTCAACAGCATCCGCAAGATGGCGGTAAGAGCGGCCTCGTTCATCCCTCTCGCCCCACTGCGAATCAGGGCATCGCCTGCTGCCGCGCGGCATCGCGCAAACGGCTGCACCTCAGACCCGGCGCCGGCGCCGACACCAGCCGTGCCACCAGCACGCCCTGCCTGGCCCCACGGGCCTGTGCAGGCTTCCCCTGCCCTGGACCTGCATCAGACGGTGCAGGCGGCACTGCGCGACCTGCTGAGCGTCGCCGACCTGAACCACGACGACAGCTGGGAGGTCAGCGCAAGCGCCCTGCCAGCGGCACCCGGTCCGCAAGCCGTCGCCTCAGCTCGAGCCAGCCGCACCTCGCAAGCCACGGCAGCCCCAGGCGCCAGCGCCTGCACCGTCTCCCAAGACCTGTCGCTCGCAGCAGAGGAGGAGGAGGAGGAGGTGCGGGAGGCAGACCTGCCGCCGCAGGCAGCCGCGCGCCTCTACCAGGCACGGCTGCGAGCGGCGCAGGCTGAGCTGGCGGGCCTCCAAGATGCGGTCAAGGGCAGGGACTCCAAGCTGGGAGCACTGGAGAAGGAGGTGCAGCAGCTCAGGCGCGTGGGCTCAGGATGGCAGCAGAGCGGGGGCTGCATCACTGGTATGTTGCTATGCCTGGCAACAGCCAGGCCTGCTGGTGAGCAGTGCCTTTTAAGCGAGTGCGCATCGCACCTGCGACCTAACCCCTGCCAACAGTGCAGGGTGGAGAAGGCGGCCTGGCAGAAGCAGCACAAGGCGCTGGAGGCGGCGGCGGAGCGCAGCAAGCGGGCGGCGGAGGAGGCGCAGGGGCGGCTGTCCGAACAGGAGAATGCGCTGAAGCAGGTCGGCCTGGAGCGGCGGGCGTCGCAGCAAGAGAGGTGAGGCTGGGGCCCCAAGATCTGCTGCTCCACTCAAGTACAGCCCTGCTCTTGGCATCGATTGATCGACCGAGCAGGCGAATCTGCACTCGCCACTCGCCCTTGGACTGTCATCTGCGCAGGCGGCAGACCGAGGCAGACATCAAGGCCAGGGAGGGCCGGCTGGCGGCGGCGCTGGAGGAGGCGCAGCGCCTGCGCAAGTGAGGCGAGGGCGTGCTGGGGCCTGGCTAGAGGGGCAGCGCAAATGCAACAGCAGAATGCAACGCACATGCACCCACGCCGCCGGGCTGTGCAGGCTGCTGGAGGATTCCAAGGCCCAGGCGGCGGCACGGGGAGGCGTCAGCCGCGAGGAGCACGCCCGTGTGGTGGCAGAGAACAGCCAGCTGGCGGCGCAGGTGGGCAGTTGGAGGCTCGCCACCAGGCTGCACCGTGCACCATAGCAACACCGTGTCTGCATCTACACATCATGCTATGGTGCTACTGCCCCGCCTGCTGCCGCTGCAGAAGCAGGAGCTTGTGTCGGCCTTCAGGAAGGCGGGGCGGCTGATCGATGTACTGCGCCGCCAGAAGGTGCACCTGGAGGCAGCGGCGCTGCTGCGGGTGACCAGCCGGGAGCTGGCAGAGGCGCTGCAGCAGGGGCAGGCGGCGGGAGGGGCGGCACGAGGGGTGGCGGCCGGCCGGTAGATTTGCTAGTACCTGTCAGGAGAGCTGACTGCCTGCTGAGGGGTGATGAGCGGGAGATGCTGTTTCGTGTTGCAGCATGTGAAAACACGAAGGAATTGGGAACTAAATCAGGTGCAGGAAACAAACAGCAGCAGGGAAGAGCAAGCATTACAGGCGCCATTGAGCGGTGGGAGGAGCAAGATGCGAGGGGGATAACAAGATCATCCGATGAACAAACAAGAAGTCAGGTCCTGTCAGGGCAACCGCTGTGCCTATGCCGCAGCCTGGGCGTCGCCGCTGGCTGGCGCCTGCTCCGCCTCCGGCTTGGGCTCCCAGTGCCTGGCAAAGGTCTGGGAGATGATGAGCGGAAAGAGGATGCTGGCGTCGCCACACACCTGCAAGGGCGCAGGCGCAGGCGCGGGCGCAAAGCAGGCCCCAAGGAGGAAGGTCGACGTCTGCGCCAGCACCCGCGTGGCCCACTGCAGCGACTGCCCCCTTGGCTTTGCCACCCCTGAGGCCTGTGGTGTACCTTCACCGGCTTTGCATCCGCCCGGATCTTGCCCCACGACACGGCCTCGTCGGGCCGCGCGCCTGCACGAGCGGCAGCAGCAGCAGGGTCGGCAGCAGCAAGCTCAGCCAGGCAGCTGAGGGCACACAGGCAACCGCGGGTCCCTGGCAAGGGGCAGGCACCACGCCCTCATCTCCTCTGCTTTGCCGCTGCCCTGCCGCTGCCATGGCGTGCTGCGCAGGCCCTGCGCCCGGCGCCCGCACCAACCGCGCCTCACCGCTGTCGCTGCCGTCAAACTCCTGCGCCGTGTTCACAAACACCGCAAAGTCGGCGCCGTTCTTCATGAGGTTGGCGTTGCAGATGTGGTGCTTGGGCACGCCTGCGGGGGGCGGGGCGGGCACAGCGGGGAACAGTCGGGTGGTTGGGCGAGCAAGCCGGAGAGCCGTCGGGTGGTCGAGCGAGCTGGGAGCGTCAGCATGCTGTCACACGGGGAGCCAGCAGGGGGCGAGGGGCCCGAGCCAGCCTGGCGCTGCAGCGCATGGGGCGCGTGGCAGGGAGTGCCTGCTCACCTCCACCCAGGATGATGGCCCCCGTCTTGCGCGGCGCCGCCTTCATGGCCTGGTCGTTCATGAGGCGGATGTCCTGCGGGGGGCAGCAGGCACATACCAGAGCGCGCAGGCGCGTCGGGCGCGGTGCTGCATGCAGCGCCAGCACACCGCACGCATGCGTGGCTGGCATCGTTGCACGCCCGATGCCAAGGCTGTCAATCCTCTCCTCCCGGGCACCCCGTCCTGCACGGGAGGCGCCCCCCCACCCCCCCACCCTCACCCGCCCCAGGCAGAGGCCCCACCTGCACAATGTCCAGCACCAGCCCGGGGTTCTTGTAGGTGTGGAAGAAGAGCATGTCGCCCAGGGAGCCGTCTGATGAGGGGTTGGCGTGGGTGTGGGGCGGGGTGGGGGTGGGCGGCAGCGTGTCAGCCGGCAGCGGGGCAGGAGGTGGAGGAGGGCATCGCGAGGTGGAGGCGCCGGCCGGCGCCAGCAGGGCGGCAGGGTTGAGCGCTGCGCCGTGCCGTGCGCGGCGCGGCGCCGGCCCACCGCCCCCTGACCTCCCGTGCGCCGGTGCACGCCGCCCAAGCAGCAGCCCTGGGCCTGGCCCGGCCTCGCGCAAGCCTCCACCCACCGGTGAGCGCGGGGCAGAAGACAGGGATGTCGTTCTTCCAGGCCCAGTAGTAGATTGAGTCGGGGTGGTTGATCTCCTGGCCCAGCCGCGCAATCATCTGCTGGCAGCAAAGGTGGGGCAGGGTGGGGTGCTGGCCGCCATGCCTGGGCTGGGGTGGACGGTGTGGCTGCGGGCGCGGGCGTGGCTGGCGCGCAAATGCGCCCGCTGCCCCTGCTGCCCGGCCGGGGGTCTGGCTCGCGCGGGGCGGCGGACGCACCCCCAGGCCTCACCCGGCTGGGCGTCCACAGCGTGCCCTCCTTCTGCTGCTCCGCCAGCATGGCATCAAAGATGGGGATCACCCTGCACACACACACACACATCACAAACAAGTCGTCAACAAGCTTTAAGCGGCCTTCAGACACATTGTTGTTTATTGCTGTTTCGGTTTGTGATTGGAATCGCTTGATTCCGACTGTCCCACCGCAGATGTAGCTCACCAGTCCTCAAACTTGCAGTAGTTGGAATTGGGCACGAGCATGTTGCCGATGCGGTTGAGGCCGCGCTTGCGCAGGTCGGCGCCCCGCAGCTGGAAGTCGCCCAGGTAGGTGGGGGCCATGCACTGCATAGGCAGCACACGGGAGGGCAAGGAGGGAGGCAGGGGGGGCTGCAGGTGGGTGGGTGGCCACCTCAGCAACCATCACAACACACACACACACACCGGCATACCCGCTCGCCTGCCTGCCCGCGCCGCCCCACCCCAACCCACCCGCCGGCACACCACAGCACACACCCGCATGCACCCCACACCTTTATGTAATCCTCCTCCACGCCGCCGGCGGTGGTCACAAGCACGTCCACCATACGGTGCTGCGCTCGACAGGGGTCGGGGCCAGGCAGGCAGGCAGGCAGGCAGAAGGGTGGGGCTGCGCCCGCCAGGCCTTGACACCCTCCCGCCTCGCGAGCTCAGCAGGGGCCAAGAACCGCGGCTGCCAGCATACCACACATATACACTCACACGCACGCACACACCAGCCCCTGCCCGGCCACGCCCACCTGCACCAGGTACCGTATGTGCTCCCGCACCCCCGCCGACACCAGGTTGCTGGTGTAGCCCAGGAAGATCTTGCAGCGGGTGGCGCCCCGCACCGCGGGATCGACGTGCTGCTCCTCCTCTGGCGGCAGCAGCGGCTCCTGGGCCAGGCGCCAGCGGATCTGCGGGGAGCGGCGGCGGGGCGGTGCCGGGCGCGTCGGCGGCCGCCGCTGCTGGCGTTGCTCGGGCTGGTGCTGGA
>NW_005435085.1:1428147-1527988 GCF_000147415.1 Chlorella variabilis | reverse complement strand
ATAGAACAGTCCCATGGCCCCCCCCCCCCCCAGCAAACCACCAACCCACCATGCGGTTCACTTCATGGATAGCCTGCCCCAGCGCAGTGGCCTGCAGCCCCGTGCGCATCATCGACTCCAGCAGGCCATCCAAGTCGCAGCCCTGGTTGAAGTCGTAGCCACGTATCGTGGGCGCATCCTCTGGCAGCTGCTCGCTGGGCACCAGCACAGCCTGCGGCGGGCGGCGGTGGCAGGCGGCGGGGTGGAGCGGCGGGACGAGGTGCCGCGCCGCCTGCCCTCCCGCTGCCATGCATTGGCATCGCGGCCACTGCTGGAGCTTGTGAAGCGAGCACAGCCGCCGCATCCAGCGATTGCCTCACCTGGGCCGCTGCCTCCGGCACCCCATTCGCTGCGGCTGCTGCCATCGCACTGTAGTAAACTCGCTGGTGATGCACGACGATCAGCGCCGACTAACGTGAGGGAGGCAAATACAAGCACAGCGCATGCGGCTGACGCCAAGGCAATCGGAAGGCAGAGCGGTGCTATACAGAGCTGAAGCAATGAACAGAGGACATTGATGGAAGCCGCCGACAGGTCCCGCCAGGCTGGAGGTGGGAGCAGCCGGCATGCTGCAACAGTGCCCCAGCGCTGCCATTCATGGCAATGGCACAAACTTGCAGCCGCCCTTGCCATCCGGCCAGTACACTATGCGCCAATAGCAGTCCCAGAAGTTGCCAGTGGAGATCTCACAGGACGCACAACCCGCAATGCGCAACAGCAACAGGCGCAGGTGAAGGCAGGGCTCGTGAGATGCAGATGCAGCCAGTTGGAACATCTGCCGAGTGGGTACAGGCAGGAAGGGATCAGGTCACAGGAGACAACAATCAGGGAGGGAAGGCAGGCAGTCGAACAGAGATCAGATAGGAGGCAGGCGCTTCAGGGCAGCACTGCCACTGACTCACCAGCTTTGGCCGGGCGACATGCACTTGATGCAGGACCCATTGCCCGCCAGGCCCCACACGGGGCTTCCAAGTGCGCTTCGGTACTGGGGGGGCAGGTAACAACGGTGCTCTCCTATGGATCTGGCCGCAGACACATGCCTCTCTGGTGGCACAATCACTCGTCCATCCCATCAGTTGTGTTGTTGATTTAATGCAACCTCACAGGAGGGACAATTCATGTACATGTTTGGGGCAAAATCCAAGGAAGGAAAACCAGGGCCGTTGGGTTGAAGCATGCTGAAATGGTGCTCGGACAGGATGTGGATGTGCAGACAGAAACGGTGCAGAAGGAGTTTAGGGTATCATATCTTTCGGAGGAGGGGGGCTGACTTTCGTGTTATGATCTGGGAAGCAGGGCAGGTGAGCATCACGCCTTGAGGCAGCACAGCAGGTCAGGTCTGCCGGTCAAGGTAGCATCTGCTCGCAGTCGCCGTCAACAAGCGTGTACCCCTTGGAGGCATCGCATTCCAGGCAGTCGGCGCTGTCGTCTTCGCACCGCAGGCAGGCGTCGCCATGCCTGTTGGAGCACTGCGGTAGCAGGTGCGGGACCAGGCATGGGAGGGGCCGTGAATCAGAGCGCGGCCCTGTTGAGTGCAGGCATCTGAGGAACCAGGGCAGCAGCGCCACTCACAAATTCGCAGGCACCCCCAGCTGCGAGCCACATGGGGAACTTGTTGGTGGAGCCGTCCTCGCAAAGCGTGCAGAAGCCCGGGCTGTGAGCAGTACCAAAGGGGAAGGAGGGTGGGTTGTAAGCAGTTCCATGCATAGGCCAGTAGGACACACGCGGTGGTCAGGCAGACGGCAACAGAGTGGCCTCCAATCCCCGTCGCTCCCCCTGTCGCAAAATGCAGCTGCTACTCACGCGTCGCCGTCGCAGGCCTTGCACCACTCCCTGTGGTTGCCGCCCCCGGTGCACTTGACGCAGGCGCCGGCGCTGTTCACGCCGTACACAGGGTCCCAGCCGAAGACGGTGTCGGTGCGCCAGACGGGCACGGGAAGTGGGGGGCAGGTGGCCACGATTCCTCGGCGTACGCACTTGCCTCCCACGAGCTTGTAAGTACGGTCGCAGGCTGTGCAGTGTGCCTTCCCCTTCTTGTTGTAGCACTCGGAGCAGCCCTTGGGGCAGCTACGGCACTTGCCTGCCTTGAGCCAAAAGTCCTTGGCGCAGCTGGTGCACACAGCGGCTTTATCCCACTTGCACGTCTTGCAGCCGAAGCGGCGGCAGGGCAGGCAGACGTTTTTGGGGTGCTTGAGCCAGCCTCTGGCGCACTTCCCGCACTTGTTCTTGAAGCACTTGACGCAGCCATTCTTGCCCTGCCTGCATGCGGCCGCGGCACCTGCAGCAGCCAACAGACGCCAATTTCGGCGGGTCAGCGCAGCATGGGAATCAGCGGCGGCGGCGACGGCGGCGGGCGGTGGCGGGACAGAGGGGCGCAGGTGTGTCGGAAGCTGCTGCGGCTGCCGCTGCTACAGATGCAGGCTGTTGTGGCGGCAAGCGAGGGGCACGCTCGGCCCATGCAAGGCCCCCATGGCGGCAGGGCGGGCGAGGGCGCCCACCTCCAGCCATCAGGAACAGGACTGCTGCCGCAAGGGCAAGGCGCATCATAGACGAGTGCATGGTGGGTCGCTGGACGGTAAACAAGCGCTGTGCGGGGTAGGCAAGACCGGGGCGCGGCCAGCCGAGGGCAAGGAGCGGCTGAGGAGCGGAGGGAAGGGAATGCCGCCCAGCAGTGAGGGAAACACGGCCTTTCAGTCTCTTTGAACGCGTCAAAGAGGAGCTGATTGAGCTCAATCTCCACACGTCAGCTACCGGCTGCCCAGTGGCTTCAGCGAAGCTGTTTAAACCAAAGCTCCGGTCGACCAAGCTGAGCACTACAGCAACCGGTCGGGGGCGGGAGGGCCGAGACCCAGAGGCGCCTTGCAGGGAGGGCGGCGGCGCCGCAATGTCCCCCGCTCCTGGCGCACCTGCCCCAGAGGAAGTGCCACGTTGGCACTCCCATACCTCTGGACCTGGCACCGCGGCAAGGCCTACAAGTTTCACTGCTGCTCGGCCTGACGGGCCTGTCGTCGCTCGCGGCGCTGCTGCCGGTGCCACCCAGCATGCCGATGCAATGCAGAGCCGAAAAGGCTGTGCCAGGAAGAGCGCATGACCACCCCAGAGCGCCAGCCCTCCAGGCACCGATAATGTTGTGTGTTCTGTTACAAGAACGGTCTACACTTCAGGCAAAATGTGGAGGAAGGGCAAAGTTGTAGGGGACAGATAAATGACTGACAGATCAGGATGGCTGGAGGAGTGCGCAGGAATCAATCAGGGCATCGAGGGGGGCAAAATTGGGAGGCGACAGATGCAGGTGGAAGAGGGAAGCAGGAGGGAAGGAGGCAGGGGAAGCTGGTGAACTTGGAGGCACGTCGCTGGGGGTAAGCTTCATGGCGGTGTCGTCACGAAATCAGGGCTGCTGCCACACGCAGCCGCCGTGGCCATCAGAGTAGTAGTTCTGGGCAGCGTCGCAGAGCAGGCAGTCGCCGGAGCCGTTCTCGCAGGACAGGCAGCCAAAGTGGGCCTGGGAGCACTGCAGCAGCGGGGGCGGGAGGGAGCTGAGCGTCAGAGGGGGCTCAACAACGTGATTAAAGGAGGGCTGGCAGGCTGGCAGGCTGGCAGGCTGGCAGGCTGGAGGCAGGCAGGCGCTGCAGACACAGCAGAGGGCAGCAGCTCCACTCACAAACTCGCAGGTGCCGCCAACCCCGATGTACATGGGGAACTTGTTGGTGGAGCCGTCCTCGCAGACAGTGCAGACATGGGGCCTGCACAAGGGAGGGAGTGGAGCGGCAGCCGGTTTCAGCGCACCTCAGAAGCCACAAGAAAGGCAAGGCAGCAGGTTGGCAGACGGCAGCAGCAACAGGGAAGCCTCCAATCCCCCTGTCGCTCCCCCTGTCGCAAAATGCAGCCGCTACTCACGCGTCGCCGTCGCAGGCCTTGCACCACTCCTTGTGGTTGCCGCCCCCGGTGCACTTGACGCAGGCGCCAGCACTGTTCTTGCCGTACACAGGGTCCCAGCCGAAGACAGTGTCGGTGCGCCAGACGGGGGTGGTGGGGCAGACGGTGGGGCTGGGGTTGCCAGTGAGGGGGACGCACTTGCCGTTCTTGCGCTTGAAGCCGTGCTCACAGGCGGTGCAGAATGCCTTCCCCCTCTTGTTGTAGCACTCGGAGCAGCCCTTGGGGCAGGGCGCACACTTGCCGTTCTTGAGGAAGAAGCCGTCGCTGCACTCCGTGCACCACTTCGTCCGGCGATACCAGCGGCACTCCTGGCAGGCGCCGTTGGAGCCGGCACAGGGCACGCAGTAGCCCTTTGGGTGGCGCAGCCATCCGTCGGCACACTTCTGACACTTCCACTTGTTGTAGCAGTCCACGCAGCCGTGCTTGCCCTCCGTGCAGCCGGCGGCGGCGCCTGCAGGGGGAGGGAACACGCAGGGTGGTTGGGCTCAGGTATGGGCCAGCGTGCCATAGCGGGTGGAAACCGGCCGCGGCAGCGGCCACTGGCTGGCAGGTAGCCCGCATGCAGTCAGGATTGCTGGCTGCAGCGCCAGGCTGCCAGCTGCAGGTAGCCTGCTGCCACTGCCAGGCGGGTGGGTGATGGCGGCGGGCCAACAAGCATGGCGGCAAAGCAAGGCCGCAAGGCTGGAGAGCTTACCTCCAACCATCAGGCAGAGGACTGCCGCCGCAAAGGCGAAACCCATCATAGAGGAGCGCATTGCGGAGTTGAGCGCAGGACCAGGGAAGATGGGGTGGTGGGTGGTGGTAGGAGGAGAGGAGAGCGCCAAAGCTGCTCAGAAGAGAGTCGGAGGAGAATGTTTAACTAAAATGGCAATCAGCGCCAGCTTTTATAGCTCCCAGATCATGAAACCGCGTGGAAGCTCGCTCATGCAAGGCTGCAGCTTCCCACTGGCTTCCAACTGCCTGCTTGGTTTCCCTGGGGTAAAACGCACCGTGTTTGAGGCGGTGGCGCCAGGACGGAGGAGGGCCCAGAGAACCGGCCTAAGCTGTAGCAGGGCCAGGACGCGCCGAGAGGGGGCGCAGGGCAGGGCGTCGGTGGCGCCATGCCCCGTTCGCAGTTGAGGCCTACGGGCTGCTGACAGGCGCCTGTGGCAGTGGGGCAAGGCATTACAGTGCTCCCACACACCAATTTGAACACAATACGAGGGCCCATTTATGGCGCTGCTGTAGCGACTGAGCCACCAAGGTCTAACTGGCGGCAAACAGCCAGTCAACATATGCCGTGCCTGCCGCCGTGGCGACGCCGTCAACCAGCTCAAGGCTGCTGACAGCCTCTGGCGCATCAGCAACAGGGACGCCGTCGCTTCCATCGTCGCCTCGCTGTGGCTGCATCAGGCACCACCGCCACTGCTCCTGCTCGCTGTCGGCAGGGCCTCCAAACAGGCCTGAGTGTGGGCCCATCAGGCCGGTGCTGACGCCGTCCAACTCGTCACCACAGCTACTGCCATTGCTGCCGCCCTCCTCACTTCCACTGCTGCTGCTGCTGCTGTTGCTGCTGCGGCGCTTGCGCTTCTTCCCGCTGCGCTTGCTGCGCCGCGCTTTCTTGTGCTTGCGCTTCTTGCCGCTGCGCTGGCGGTGCGCACTGCTGGCCCCAGCGGGCGATTCCAGCTGCCACCCCAGGCCGCTGGCGGTCAGCAGCTGCTGCAGCTGCTCCGCCTCGCTCCTGTTCCCGCGGCTCAGATGCTGGACAAGAAAGGCGGCGGCAAAGAGGTGCAGCAGCAGCAGCTCCTGAAGCTCTGCCTCGACCGCCGCTGAGCGCTGCCGCCGCAGGCGCCGCCGCAGCTGCCAGTGCTCGGCCACGACCGCCGCCTGCTGCTCGGGCGGGCGCCCCAGCTGCAGCAGCTGCCGCACCAGGCGATCCACCTGCTGCTCCTCATCTGCCATCTCCTCATCCCGCAGCAGGCGCAGCAGCAGCGGCAGGCAGCAGCCCATCGCCGCCGCCAGCATCAATTGGTCCAGAGACTGCCACTGCACCCTGCGGAACACCAGCCAGGCGCTGGGCTGGCCTGGCGCCGCCGCATCTGAGCCCGCCGCCTGCCCGCTGCGCTGCCCTCCGCTCCAGCCCCCGTCACCGGGCAGCCTGCTGCTATCTAGCAGGCCGGTCGCAAATGGGAGCAAGTCGTGCTGCGGCAGCAGCTGCAGCAGGCGCTGGCAGTGCAGCCGCCAGGGCCCCGCCTCCAGGCAGCGGCACAGCTCGGTGTAGAGGCGGCTGCCGCTGGCGCTGTGCCTGTCCTCCAGCCACCTCAGCAGCTCCTGCAGGCCATACCGGCACGGGACCGCACCAAGACAGTCACACCAAAAACATGAGCAGCAGCGGAAGCAGGGCAGCGGCAGCGGCCGTGCCACCAGCACCAGCGGCGAGGAGGAGGGGCGTGCTGTTCGCCTCACCCGGCTCCAAAAGACAGGATCCAGTGCCAGCAGCTGCGCGGCGCCGGTCTCCACGCTGCTCCGCATCTCGCGGCTGCCCCAAAAGTCGGGGCACTCCCTGCCGGGCCAGGAGGTGGAGGGTGTGGTGAGCCGAGGGGCAGGCCCAGCAGACAGGTTCACGACAAATAGGACAATTGAGACTCGGCAACCCCGCAGCATGGTGCTTCGGCAGCCGCGTGCCAGCAGCGGCTGCCTCTGCCTGGGAGCCCCGCAGGCCACCCCGCCCCGTCCTCAACCAGCAGCAGCCAGCGGCCTGCGCCCACCTGATCAGGTGACGCAGCGTGCGGGGCACATCCAGCTCCGAAAAGTAGTGGGTGCGCTGTGCCACCGCCACCGGCGCCTGCGGGTGCCGCCCCTGCCACGCCAGCAGGTGCCACACCTGCGCAGGGCGGCGGGCCGGGCCATCAGCCTCCGTGCAGCCGGGGAGGCCCTGGCTGCTGGTTGCCCAAAATTGCAACAGAACTCGTGACGCAGTCGCAGGCTGGGCGGCGCACCTCTGCCCGGTTGGTCAGGGCGTACTTGGCCAGTGCCGCCGCTCCATACTTGAACCGCCGCATGCCCTCCATGCTGCAGCGGCAGCACAGCACCAGGGGCACGGGGTATGGGCACGCGGGCGGCGCCACGGAATTCCCAGGAGTTGGGGCGGCGGCGCGGCTGCTGCGCACCTGAAGTGGCCAAACCACAGGGGCCCCCGCTTGGGGTCTGATTTGAAGAAGCGACGCAGCAGGGAGGCGTCCTGGGCCACCAGCGCGCCCACCTGCAGCGGGGTTGGTGGGCCGGGTAGGCGGGTGACACAGGCACAAGCAGCAAGGCAGGCAGGTGAAGAGCCAGCGGATCGTGGCCAGGTTACGGGGAGCGTCCCTGGGTCCAAGGTCGCGCCCAAGCGAGCACCCACCTCTGCGGGGGCCGCCTCAAAGAGCAACTGCAGCGCAGCCAGGCCCAGCGCTTGGTGCTCTGCGCCGCGGCAGGCGGCGCCGCCCGGCAGGAACTGCGTGAAGCGCCGCCGCTTGGTGGCCGCGTGCTGGATGCCCAGGCCCGCGATGCTGTTGATCAGCCACTGCCTTGCCTCCTTGCTGTTGCTGCGCGAACCCTGCAACAGGGCACGCAAGAGCAGGAGCAGGCGTTCAGCAGCGGCAGGTGGCGGCGGTGGCGGCGGCAGTGGGCCATCAAGCCCGCCGGCATCAGCTGCATGGATCCCTTCGCAGTTCCCACCAGCAGCGCGGCGTGCAGGGCCTGCTTGAGCTGCCCCAGCGTGTCCTGCAGCTCCTGCAGCAGTCTGGACTCGCTGCCCAGGCCCTCGGCGGCACCACCGCTGGCCTCAGGCTCGCGCAGGAACAGTATGTCCATCGCTCGGGAGCCCCGGCTAGAGTCAGGCAGGGGAACACTCTGGTCTCACAAGTGCAGCCCCCTAGGCGAAGCTACCGCCTTCCACACATGGTACAAAGCGATCAAATCAGTATGGCATAAGTTGGATGCGTTCGGTCAGAATTTTCCTTGTGCCTGGCGTCGGCGGCGACGCTGAGGTGTCGAGGCGCCGGGGCGTGCTAGAGCACCGCAGGGAAGGCCACCCTGCCGCTGCCATGCCTCTTTGCTTGGTCAATCATGCTGAGAGGAGGCAGGATGCTCGCATCTCAGCGTGGAACAGACAGCAAGCAGGGCTGTAGCCGGTGTGCACCGGTCTGCGCCGGCATGCACGATGCTGTGCTGGCTCTTAGCTGGTTGTTGCTGCTCTCACAGGGCTTAAACAATCTCATGGTTGGGAAGTTTTTCCACTCCCCATGCTGCTCATGCTGGTTCTTTCCTGCCAACTCAGATCACACCAATCCTCCAACATGTTATCTCAATGAGGAGGACCCTAAAACCTGCCCTTGTGCACAGCACTCTCTCTCTCTCTTATGTCACCCTCCAACAGGTTGGTCTGTGGGCGTTATCGTGGCTTGATAAGTTGCAGACACTGTGAGCTAGGCCTGTGCCTGCTCGGCTTTCTGCGCTGAGCCCTTGGCCGCACTGGTGTCTGCTGATTGCAGGCGCCCCATGCCAACCTCAGTTCCTTGCCTGCTCCTGGCGGCGGCTGCCGTCGCTGCCCTGCTGCCACCGCTGGCCGACGCCTGCGGCACCCAGCACTTCCACCACGGCAGGCTGCTTGCCGAGGTGCGTTCAGCAGCACTGGGTGCCTGACAGATGCCACACAGTAGGGTTTGGCCTGCCCACTGCCCTTCACCAGCGCTGCTCGCGCTGCCGGCGGTTATGGCAGCGCTGAAGTTCGCCCTGCTGCCCCGGCCCTTTCCTTTGGCTGCCGTTGCAGCCCAGCAGCCCTGCCGCCGCTGCGCCGCCGGCTTGGACTTACGCCGAGGGTGGCAGCGACTGGCCTGGAGTGTGCGCTGACGGCAGCCATCAGTCGCCGATCGGCATTGTGACCGGCAGTGAGTTGGCGCCTGCTGTGTGCTTGCGCTCTCATGATAGTGCATGCCCCTGGCACCGTGTAGGGATGCTTGTGGCCCTGACAGGCTGGTTTGCTGATCTGTGCGCAGACCTGAGCGCGGAGCTGCCGCCTGAGGCGCGCGCGTCGCTGAACTTTGGGGTCGCCCTTGGTCTACGGATTTTCAACACCGGCCGCACTGTGCAGGTGGGCAGGAGGCACAAGGCTGCGCAGGCACAGGTTGCCGGGTGCATTTCAGTCATCACAGCTGCTGCTCCCTATCAACAATGCAAAACTGCTCCTGCGCAGGTGGAATGGGACGACCTGGATGGGTCGAATGCAAGCGTGCCCATCCTGGGAACCGGCTGGGCTTCCATCTATGACCCCGCTGCCCTCTACTCCACCCCCACCGGCCCGCCCCCAAAGCTATTCCAGATCCCGTTCAAGCCCTTCCAGATCCACTGGCACAGCGCCTGCGAACACGTGATGGACGGTGCGTGGATGGCGGGGTGTGCTGCGCTTGCCAGGTGGGGAGGTGTCTGCCGTGTCGCGCTGCCGTCTGCCTGAGCGCCGCAAGCATCCTCGCGGGCCGCAGGCGACGCCTGCCCCCTGGAGCTGCACATTGTGACTGCTGTGGACAACAGCACGGGCGCGGAGGTGCCCGAGCCCTGCAACGCCGCCCCCTGCCTGGCCGTCTTTGGCGTGCTGCTGAAGGTGTGGGGGCAAAGGTGGCCTGCCGCTTGGCGGCCTCGTGCCTGCGCTGAAACTCACGCCTGGTTTTCAGCCTGCGCCTTGTGCCAACGCAATGGATGCCCCCCCAGCTGCTGCAGTACAACCCTGATGTGTATGCTCCTGGCGCGCCCTATCTCGACACCATCCTCTCCAATGTGCCCGACACCGTGGGGGCAGCGGTGAGCGCTGCAGGCATGGAGGCAAGGAATTCTGCCAGGAGCGGTGCCTTGCTCCCAGCCTCATCCACCACAGCTATTTGACAGCTGCGTCCCATCCGAAACCCATGCTGCAGGCTGCCACGCATCTGCCTGGCGCGACACTGGATCTCTCTTCGCTGCTCCCCGAGGATCTCACATATGTGGCATACAATGGTGAGCAGAGCTGCTGGTTTCAAGAAAGGAGAAGGGGGTTTGAGAGCAAGCCGTGCGAGCCAGCCGTGTCCTGCCCTGCGTGCTGCAGGTTCCCTGACCACCCCGCCCTGCAGCGAGTCGGTGGCCTGGCACGTCTTTGTGACCCCCAAGGCAGAGCTGAGCGCCAGCCAGGTGGGCGCCTCAGCTGTTGAGGGGCACACAGACACGGCTGGCCTCCGTTCCACTGTACACGCTGAATACTGCAGCACGGGAAGCTCACGTGCTTGGCTTCTCCGTGCATGGCTGGCTGCAGGTGCAAGGCTTACAGGCCATCCTTGGCACCACAGTCGAAGAGGCGCCAGCCGCCTGCGTTGTCAACGGGGGGGCCCCGCATTCGCAGTTGACATGCCGCATCCCCTCCGGCGCCCGCATTAACAACCGCGTCCTGCAGCCAGTGGGCGACAGGGAACTGTTTGTGAGCATGTAGTGATGGCGCAGTGTGTGATGGAATGTTGAGAGATGCTGGGCAGCGACGAGATCAGACCACACCAGGTTGTGTATTGCTTCAACCCTGCCTGTACTGTGCATTGATTTGTGCAAGTTCCTGTTTGGATTGTAAGGACTGAAAAATCACAGCATGCAGCAGTGTGGGGATGCAGGGCAGCATTTGCATGCGGCCGGCGGGCGTGATGGCGGCATGCTATGCACGGTGTGCGCTGCCTGCATGGCCGCTAGGGCTCTGAAACATCGCATCGCCCGCACGCTGCCCTCCCATCCACCACACTCAGTCGCTCGCGTGCAAGTGGGCTGCGCGCCGGCCATCAGGTGCAGCGTTTTCAAATCGGCAGGGAAACACAATGAGCTCCTCTGCAGCGCTTGGCAGCGCCTTCGGGGCTGCCATCGCCCCGCGTGCTCTTTCAAGGTGCGCAGAGGGCAGCAGAGGCAGCGGTCCCGCACATGAGCGCAAAGCTATCCAGCCCCTCGTGGTCTGTTCCAGCGATCGCTGGCGCCTGACACCCGCCAATTACACAGATACATGCCTCACAAGTGCAAACCTCGCCGCCGCAGGCCCGCCCGCCTGCCTACCCCCGCCGCCGCCCGCCCTTCCCGCCGCCGCGTGCTGGCGCCGCCGCCCACCGCCGTCGACCCCGCCACTGCCGCCCTGATCGCCTACCAGACCCAGCAGTTTGGCCTCACCCTCATCGGTGTGGGTGCAGTCACAGCCCTGGCCTCGGGCTCCTCCCTGGCCCTGCACCGCGAGACCAGCGCAGCGGCCGAGCCGGCCGCCGCCGCCGCCGCCGCGCCCGCGGCTGCCGCGCCCGCGCCCGCCTCCGCCGCCCCGGCCGCCGACCTGCTGGTGAAGGACATCGTGAGCAGCGGCCAGGCTGCCGCGGCGACGGTGGCAGCTGCCGCGGCCGCCGCGCCGGCCGCCGCCGCCGCCGCCGCCGCTCCGGCCGCCATGGAGATGGGCGACATCAAGGCCGAGCTGCAGCAGGCGGCCGCCGCCGCTGTGGCTGCCGTGAAGAAGACGGCCGAGGGCGCGGCGCCTGCGCGGGCTGCCGCCCCCGCGCGCGCCGCCCCCAACGGCGACGCTGTCAAGCCGGGGATGACGGTGCAGGAGGCGACGCGGGTGCGCCGGCTGCAGACTGCCAGCTCCGCTTGCCCAAAGCTGCTGCTGCCACTGGCTGGCCTTGCCAGTGCTGTCTCGATGTTCTGCTGCTCGTGCATCCGACCGCCGCGCCGGGCACGACGCATGTGTCCAGGGCACTCCCAGGCGGCTCTTGCGCGTGCGTGCATGCGCCGCCCACCCATCTCCTCACCTCACCGTACCCGCTTGCCTCTCACCGTACTGCTCCTCATCTCACAGTACCCCCCGCTGCCCCCTGCTGCGCCCCCGCAGCAAGTCCAGGACTGGATCAAGGCCTGGCGCAGCAGCGACGAGGGCGGGCGGCCCGAAGACATTGAGGTGGAGGCGACGCGCGTGCAGGGCTCCCGCCCCAGTGCCGCCGCCGCCGTCCTGGACGCCATGACCGCCGACGCTCCCGTGGCGGCCACCCCCGTGGGCCCCGACGCCCCGGAGGCCACCGCCGCCGACAAGGCCGTGTCTGACGCCTTTACCAGGCTGGCGGCCACGCAGGCGGCGCCCGCCCCGCCGCGCCCGCCGCCCGCAGTGGCAGAGGCTGCGGCGGCGGCCGCCGAGGCGGTGACCGAGGTCGCGAAGAAGGCGGAGCCTGCGGTGGCCGCCGCTTCCAACAACGTGCGGGGAGGGTGGTGGTGGGAGGGGCGTTGGGGACGCCGCCGCCTCGCTTTCCCCAGCTGCCCGACTGGGTTTCCGTCTATTGCAGCGCTGGCTTGCTGCGGCCCTGCCGATTCTGACCCTTGCCTGCTTAGGACTGGCCTCTACGTTGCCAGCCGCGCCTGCGTCGCAAGCTGCTTTTCTGACTGGCAGGGTCGTACCGGCTGCAAGCACAAGCCCAGCAACATCGACGCATGACCCCGCCTCCCTCCCTTCCTCTCCCGCCCAGGTGACCGAGACCCTGACCAGCTACCAGGCCAAGATTGAGGGGCTGTGGGAGGGGTACAAGGCCAAGCAGGCCACCGAGGCGGAGCTGCTGGCCAAGAGCGACAAGATCCTGCAGAACCTGGTGCGTGTGCTGCAACAAAGAAAATGCGCCGCGCTGTAGGCGTGCTGCACGCCGCGCTGCAGGGCCGTGCTGCGCCGCGCCGTCCACAGCTGCCGCTTCGTCGCTATGCCGTGCTGCATTGTTTCTTGTGTGTGCATGACGCCGCGCGGCAGAGATTTGCGTTGCATTTACGCCCGTGCCCGCTTGCGACGCGCCGCCCCGGTGCAGGCGGAGGCGGTTGAGAAGGCGCAGGAGCAGGCGGCGGCCTCTGCGGGGGCCGCCAGCGAGCAGCAGCAGCAGACCTTCCTGGCCCTGCTGCTGGCCCGCCTGCTGGCGCTGTTCCAGGCGGTGAAGCAGTTTGTGCAGCAGCTGGTGGCCAAGCTGACTGGCGGCGGCAGCAGCGGCGGCGCCGCGGCGGGCGCCAGCGCGTGAGGCCCCACGCCCCCGCCGACCGCCGCTGCCTTGGCTGCAGCGGCTGGCATGCAGCGCGTGGAGGAGGCTGCACCTGCCGCCTGCCCGGTGGTTGCCTGTTGTCACGGCGCGGAGATATCTGCGGAAAGACGGTGTCGGCGTTCGGAGGCCCTCCCTCTGGCCCCTCCCCTTGCACTGCGCTTTCCTCCCGTGCCTTCTTCCTTCTCCCCTGTATTGTGTTGTGTCTGTACTCTAGCCAGTCCCGTCCCTGCATTGATTCACCTGCCTCTTGGCTGCCCACCGGGCCCTGCCCACCCCTGCACGATGGCCAGCCTGGTCCGCACATTGTGCAGGGCCCGCATGCGCCGCCGGCCCCCGCCCCTGCAAGCCTCACCACAACCTTTGGACCCTTTGCCTACCCCGCGCTGCCACTACCGAACCCTGCGATTTGACCACGGATCTCTGCAGCCTGACGAAACGGCGTTGTAAAGCCGATGGCAGCTGGCGCGGCGGTTACCATACTGTTCTTACAGGAACGCAGCGCCCGCTGCTCAGCCGTTCACGCCTCTCCCTCGCCATCCGCCGCCTGGCCCCTGCCCAGCTGTTCCAGGAAGAAGTTGAACACCTGGCGCAGGGAGCCGCGGGTGGGGCGTGCGGCGGGGTAGTGGGCCGACACCGCAGCCAGGTGCTGCCGCACAGCCAGCTTGCTGAAGCCGAGGGAGCCCACCACCGGCGGCAGCGGCTCTGGCATGCCTAGGCCAGGCCGCGCGGCGGCGCCTTGCTGGCTGCTGCTGCCGTCGGCCAGTGTAATGCCGGGCCCCACCCAGGCTGGAGACAGGCGGCTGCCGCCGCCGGGCTGCTCGTGCAGCCGGTAGAAGGCCAGCAGGCACGCCACCGCCACGCAGACCGAGACGTCCAGCCCGCTGTCGCAGCACACCAGCAGCCGCCGGCCCTGCTGCAGCTGCGCCCGCGCGCAGCGCAGCACGGCGGGCAGCTGCTGCAGCAGCGAGTGCCGCTCGAGCTTGCTGCTGCGCACTGGCAGCCAGCAGTAGCGGCAGGAGGCGAGCGCGGCAGCGGGGCCGTCGCTCAGGCGGCTGCTGCAGTCGTGCCTGCTGCCAGGCGCTTTGTCCTGCTGCTGGTGCTGCTGGCTTGCCGGTTGCGGCTCGTGCTGCATGCCTGCCAGCGGTACTGTCCCCAGGTGCAGCACAGCGTCGGCGTACTGCCAGACACCCGGGGCTGCTGCTGCTGCTGCGCCGCTGATGGCAAGGCCTGTGCTGCCCAGCAGGTAAATGCCGCCACCCAGCCGCTGCACAGTCGCCGCCTGTGCTGGCAGGCAGCCCTGCGGCAGCAGGTCGTGAAGCGGCCTGGCGGCGCCCTGCTGCTGCTGCGGTGCTTCGCTGCCTGCGGTGCTGCCTGGCGCCGGCAGCAACCCCGCGGGCGGGCCGACGACTTGCTGCTCCCCGCCAGGCAAGCTGGCAGCTTGCAGTGCCGCTGAGACCTGGTGCTGCTGCTGCTGCTGCTGGGGTTGAGCCTGCTGCTGCTGCTCTTCCACCAGCTGCCGCACCAGCGCCTCGATGCCGGCTGGCCCGGCCGCCAGCAGGGCGCGCAGGTGGCGCCACATCAGCTGCGGCGTCAGCCCACAGGCCCACGACTCCTCATCATCCGCGGCCCCTGGGAAGTAGCTGTAGGTCACGCTCAGCGCCTCCTCGCCCTCCTGGCCTGCAGGCGCCAGCACCAGGCACACATGCAGGTCAGCAGTGTAGAGGCCCTGCCAGCTGGCGCCCTTGGCCCCGTAGATTCATGTCAACAACGGCGCACGGGAGCAGAGGGGCAGGCACGCGGGCTTGCCTGGCGGAAGGGTGAGGCAGCGGCGCTGGCGGGCGGTGGTGGCGGAGGCGCCCACGAGGATGATGGGGGTGAAGGGAAGGGAGGCGGCACCCGCCACAGAGTCCAGCCAGATGCGGCTGTCCTGCGGCGGTACAACACCGGGCAGCAGGCAGTACCACACACGCTGTGCATGTGCCAGAGCACGCGGCAGCGATGGCCAGGCAAGAAGGCTGCCTGGCAGCAGCAGGAGGTCGAGCCATGCACAGACAGGGTTGGGCCAGCTCTGGCAGCAGGCACCGATCTCCCGCTCACCTGGCTGACCCACATGCAGCGCAGCGGCTTGCGCAGGGTGGCTGCCAGGGCAGAAAGGTCGGCGCCCACCTGCTCGGGTGGAGGGAGAGGGAGAGGCATGGCATGCCCAATTGGGCTAATTAGGCAGGTGGGCAGGACTTACTGTGTACTCAGTGCCATGCCATCGGTCAGGCCAGCTGCCGCCGCGCATCCAACCGCAGCTGCCACTTCTCAACAGGCTGTATCCCCTTCATCCGAATCCCCGCCAACCACCACCGCTGTCCACACACACACACACACACACACACACACACACACGAAATCTTAGCCGCACCTCCAGCAGCCGGTCCACCCATCCCTCCAGCAGCTGGCGGATGCTGTTGGCCTCATTTGCCGACACCCAGGCTGGCAGATGCACATCGCAGTCCCAGGGCCGCTCGTCTGCCGCCGGAACGGCCGCTGGGGCCCCCGCTGGCGCCGCCTCTCCTCCACTGCCACCTGCTGCTGGTTGGGCTGCCTCCGCGCTTTGTCCCGGCGCTGCGGGCGCCGCCCCAGCGGTGCCGTGACGCAGCTGCTGCACCGCACGGTTCATCACTGCTGCCCACATGGGAACGGTCTTGGACATGGCATCAGGGAAACGCTGCAGCAAGGGAGGTGAGAGGGGTGGTTGCCCAGGGGCAGCTGCCTCCAGCTGCCGCTGACGTGCACACGCAACCCTGCGACACCCGCGGCCCCTGCGCACCTTGCCGCGCTTGGTGGCATCCACGACGAGGCAGCCGCCCGCTGCCGCCGCCGCCTCTGCCAGGTTCAGGTTGAGGCGGATGGCGGAGAAGCTCCAGTTTCCGTTGTGCCCATCGGTCGACTTAAAGTAACAGGAGTCCTCGATCGGCGGCCGCACATACCACACCCCGCAGCGCAGGTTGGGGAAGAGAGGGAGCGAGGGGTACAGGGCCGCCACCTGGTGGGAGGGGGCGGGACAGGGGAGGCCAGGGCTGAGGCAAAGGCAACCCGTGGCGGCGGCGGCGATAGCGGCGGCGGCGGTGACGGCAGAGCCAATGCTGTTGCTCCATTGCGGCTTGCCTGCTGCACGAAGAGCGCATCGTCTGCTATGCTGGCCACGCAGTTGTACAGCGAGCCCTCCTCCCGTTTGAGTGCGCGCAGCACTTGATTGAGGGAGGGCACTTCGTTGAGGCCCAGAACGATATCGCTATCCATTGTGCATGAGCGTCAGAGGCCAATGGCGGTGTTCAATTGGGCCTCAGTTGCTATCGCCACAGAAGTTTTCGTGCCAACCTGGACCACGTGGCGATCGCAAAACCTGGGCACCAATCGAGGAAACCCTGAGTGCAAGGGCGATCAGGCATCCGGATCTTCACATCCCTGTCCAGACACCGAGCCAGGGCCAGGCGGCGGCGATGCAGCGAAGTCGGCAGCTGTTGCTCCGCTTGCGGCTGCAGGCGCAGGCCGAGGGACTCGTAGACGGCGCCTGGTCACAGCAGCAGTGGGCTGGGCGCGGCAGCACAGCGGCCTGCCGCCTCCATACCAGCACGGCACCGGAGCTCAAGTTGGCGGGCGCGCCCATCCCGCTCACGACCGGCAGGCACGCCGCTGCCGCCTGACTGCCTGCTTGCTGTCGACACAGTCCCTCACGCTCCCATCCTAACACAGCCGCATTCACTACTCGCGCTGCTGTCGTGGCAGGCAGCGGCTGGTGATCCTGGGCACGGGGTGGGGCGGGGCGCGGGTGGCACGGGACATCGACACCTCCAAGTATGACATCACCATCATCTCCCCTCGAAACCACATGGTGTTCACTCCCCTGCTGGGTGAGGGTGTGCTGCTGCCCTGCCTGGCGTGCCCCGACGTACGTGCCGGACCAACTCCCCCCGCAATGCACGAACGCCAGCACGCCGCGTCCGCCGCTTGCAGCCTCCACCTGCGTCGGCACCATCGAGTCCCGGTCCGTGACCGTGCCCATCGTGGACATCCAGCCCAAGCTGCAGCAGCCGCAGTGAGCGCCCCGGGAAGCGGCGGCACAGCCGCGCCATCAGCGGCAGCGGAGAGGAGCCACCAGTCGTGCCAGCATTGGCGTGTGCCCCTACCTGTGACTGGGGAACTGTGTGGCTGACATGCGCTGCTGCCCTGCCCGCCCTGCCATCCTCCCAGAAACTTCTACTACGCCGCCAGCTGCAAGGGCATCCACCCAGAGGACCGACTGGTCGAGTGCTGCTCAGGCAAGCTGCCCGCTGCACAAGCGCTGCCCCTTGCCGGCACGCTGGCACCGAACCAGACGCGCGGGCATACCCGCCAGGCCCACGCGTGGATGAACGGTGGATGACGCAGTTGCATGCGCGTCACCCATCCCTGTGCCTGCCCGCCTGCCCCGCAGAGGACGGGCTGCGGTTCTTTGTTGAGTACGACAAGCTGGCCATCAGCACGGGCAGCCAGGGCAGCACGTTTGGGATACCGGGGGTGGAGCAGTACACCCATTTCCTGAGGTACGTGGCCCACCGCCGCCCCGGCACGCCGCGGCAGCCGGCCCTGCACGCTGCCAGAGCCGACGCTGCTGTCCCGGGCGTCCCCCTGCTGTGCTGTGCTGCGTCGTGCCATGCTGTGAAGCGTGCTGCTGCTGCTGCCTGCCTGCAGGGACGCCTCCCACTCCACCGCCATCCGCAGCACACTGGTAGACAATTGGAACAAGGCCAACATACCCGGTGCGTCAAGTTGGGGGCTGTGGTGTGTGTTTGTGTGAGGGTGGCAACCGGGCTCTGTCAACGTGCAAGGGAAGGCAAGCAGGTGCGCCTGCTGCGGCTATCTGCTGGCCAGCAGCCTGGCTGCTCGCGCTCGCAAGGGCTGCCATCCATCCATCAGCTACGCTGCCCCGGCCGCCGCCCTGCCCCCCCGCAGGCCGCAGCCCGCTGGATCGAGACCGCTTGCTGCATGTCGTGGTGGTGGGCGGCGGGCCCACGGGGGTTGAGTTTGCTGGAGAGCTGGCGGGTGAGGGGGGTGGGCTTTAAGGTTGGCGTGTGTGGTCTTGTATCCCGCGAGCTGTCAGCTGCAGCAGGCAGCACATGCACGTTGTCAGCCAGCTGTTCCTGCCAGCCACAGGTGAGCTGCTGTTCCCTTGCACCGGCCTGAGCCTCCCTGCCATGCCCCGCTGCAGACTTCATCAACCGAGACCTGCGCAAGATAGACCCCAGCCGGGCGCGGGACATGAGGGTCAGGGTGCTGCGCCCGCCGCCGCATCCGCCACGCGCCGAGTGGCCAGCACGTCAGCTGCCCTAAATGGATGCCTGGGGCGTGTAGCCTGGCACATCGATCTGCCCGCCCGGCGTGGCGCTGACGCTGCCGCCGGCGCCTGCCTGCCTGCCTGCCTGCCTGCCTGCCTGCCTTCCCCCATTGCAGATCACGCTCATTGAAGCCAACGAGCTGCTGGGCTCCTTTGACGCCCGCCTGCGCGAGTACACCGCGCGCAAGCTGGTCAAGGAGGGGGTGCAGCTGGTGAAGGGGGTGGTGAAGGAGGTGACGGAGGGGGAGCTGGAGCTGCAGGACGGCAGCAGGATCCCCTTTGGCCTGTGCGTGTGGTCCACAGGCGTGGGCCCCACACCATTCACCGTCAGGTGCGGCTTGCTGCCCGCTGCCGCGTGCTGCTGCCACCGGCTGCGCTGCCGCAGCTGGCGGCACACGCGGACAGCCGGGGATGGCGCCGGGCAGCGAGCGCCGGGCCGGCCCTGTGCCCTACCCTCACCCTGCCGCTCCGCTGGCGTCCTGCCGTGCAGCCTGCCGTTTGCCAAGACGCCCCGCGGGCGGCTGGCGATCGACGACAAGCTTCGGGTGTTGATGGCGCCCAGGCTGCAGCCCGACGGCCACGTGCAGGCAGACGCAGACAGGGGGCCGGGGCCGCAGCAAGTCAGCGAGGTGGGCGCCGCCGCCCGGCTCCGTCGCGCTGCCGTGTAGGGTGGTTGGGTGCCTTCGCTGGTCCCACGGGCTGCCTCCTGGCTGTGGCAAGCTGCCCGTGCATCCATGCCCTGGAGCCCTGGATCCAGCGCTTGTGCTGCTGCTCCCGCCGGCGGCCGCAGGTGCACATGCGGCAGGACGAGGAGGACGCCAGCCTGCACAAGGATTGGAAGCCCGTGGGCAATGTGTATGCGCTGGGGGACTGTTGCGCCAACCCAGACACCCCGCTGCCTGCCCTGGCACAGGTAAGGGCACCGGGCATGCCGCACCATGCATCAGGTGGAGAGCACAGGGCGCCGGGCGCCGCAGCATCGTGGCCCCGCGTGCTTCTGTGCGACAGTGGAATGTGTGCCCGCCGCCGCCGCTGCCGCCTGCTGCCTCGCCTCAGGTGGCCGAGCAGCAGGGCAAGTACCTTGCGCGGTGCCTGAATGAGGAGGCGGGGAAGCTGGAGGCGCCGCAGCTGCCGCCGTTTGTGTACAAGCACCTGGGCAGCATGGCCAGTATCGGTGAGGCGGCGCCACGGCGCTGTGGGCGTGGGCACTCCTGCACGCGGGAGCGGCGGCGCTGGCAGGGGTGCAGTCCTTTGCCACATCATGTGACGCCTGCATGAGCCTCCAGGGACCGACTGGCGTGCGCTGTGCGTGCTGTGCGTGCGTGGCTGTGCGCAGGCGGCGCGTCGGCGGTGATCGAGCTGGGGGAGGCCAAGCAGCGCAAGCTGAGCTGGGCGGGGTTCAGCAGCTGGGTGGCCTGGCGCAGGTGGGCGGCATGCCGTGTGCCTGTGTGTGTGTGTGTGTGTGTGTGTGGTGCGACGTCGGTGCCCACGACGGCGTGTGCTGGTGTGGAGGTCAGCATGCGCCCCTGGGTCACTCGTTAAACACCTCAGGCCATGTGTGTGTGTGTGTGTGTGTGAGCTGTGCAGTGCTTACCTCACGCGGCTGGGCACCATGAAGCACCGCATGTATGTGGCAGGTAAGAGTGGCAGCAGGCAGTCTCCCTGGCGCTGCACACATGCCTGGCTGCTGCCGGCACAGCCGGCACTGCGGCAGCGGGGTGCAGAGACTCACCCTGCAACCCCACATCCATGCCGTGCGCCCTCGACCGCGGCTTTGGCTGAAACCAGCGCATGCGTCCACCACCGGCACGCAGGGGACTGGGCCCTCACCCTGCTCTTCGGCCGAGACATCAGCCGGTGGTGACCCACCACCGCCTCGCATCTCAGCCTCAGCACACATGTAATGCACCAGCAGCTCTTGCATCATGTGCAGTGTGGCAACGCTGGGCTGGGTCGGAGCCTTGCAGTGTCAGAACACACACACATGTGTCACACGAGCAGGGCTGGCGTTGCTGGTTTAGGCGGTACAGCCAGCGGTCCCGCTCAGTACGCATCCACCACCGTGATGGCGTTGGTACCGGACAGCGACAGCCCCACATCAAATACCTCCTGCAGGCGGCCGGCGGTGGCAGGGCGGGAGATGGGAGGTGGGGAAGTTTCCACTTGGTCGCTCAAGCTGTGCTGCTCTGAACCACAGCCCCATCCGCGCCAACAGCCAGCCCAGCAGGCCAGGCAGAGGCCCCACCTGGAAGGCGACGTCCTGCAGGCGCAGCGTGGGCACCGGCAGCGTGCCTGCCGCCAGCGGCACCCACGTAGCTTCCACCGTGGCCACCGCGCCGTCGTGCCCGCCCAGCGTCACGCCGCCAAACCGGCGCCCCAGCGGGCGCCAGTGGTCGCTCTGTGGGAGACAGCGAGTTTTGGGGTTGGGGGGCAGCAGATGAGGCCAGGTGCGGGACTGAGGGGTGCGGAGCAGCGCACGGCACACGCCAAAGGCAGCCGCCGCCCAGCCGGCCCGGCGATGCACGCGCCAGCAGGCCGCCCCGCCGGGCCAGCCGCCTCCCCAGCCGCCTCGCCCACCTCTGCCAGCACCTCAAACCCCATGCGCGTGGCCTGCTGCTGCTGGTCGGCGGTACCGCTGCGCTCCAGGCGCCAGCACAGCGTGGTGGGCTGCCCCACGGTAGCAACGAACGGGCCCAGCTGCCGCACATACACCAGAGCGCCTGCGGGGCAGCGAGGGCAGGGCGGCGGGCACGCTTCTCCCCGCGGGTTGTGCTGCCCTGGATGCATCTCTTCGCACAACACGCAGGGCCTGCACAGCTGCACGCCCGCCAGCTGGCTGCCAGGCAGCAGCCCTCACCGCTGGAGTCGTCCTCAGAGGCCGGCATCTCAAGCGTCAGCAGGTGCCTGAAGCAGCACAGCTGGCGGGTGGCGCAGCCCCCCGGCCCCTCGCCGTCAACCCCCAGCGCCGCGCCGGACGCGGTGGCGGTGGGGGAGCCGGATGTGCTGCGCTTGCCCGGGGAGCCTAGCGGGCTGCTGGGTCGCTGCCTACCGCTGGCGTCAAGCAACTCCAGCACAGCCAGCGCAGGCGTCTGCGCCGTGCCCGCAGCGCCGGCGACGCCGCCCGCGGCACCAGCCTCCGCCGCGCCGGACGTAGGGCTGCCGCCGGCGCCGGCGCCGGGCCTGGGGTCCCGCCCTCGCCCGCCCAGCCCGCCGTCGCCGCCGCTGGCGCCTCCTCCGCTGAGGGCCGCCGCAGGCAGGCTGCACTGCTGCCTGCTGTCAATGCTGTAGTCAACAACCAGTGCCGAGGGCTGCAGCTTGGCTGGCAGAGGGGTGAAGTCTGCTCCGGCGGCCACGCCGGGCTCGGGAGCCAGCAGGAAGCTGGCGGTGAGGCTGCCAAAGGGCGGCAGGGTGGCAGGCAGCAGGCCCATGCTGTCCAGTAGGGAGGAAGCCACGGCGAAGCCCGGCTGCGGCTCCAGTGCCAGGCGGGACAGCTGAGCCGGTACCGCCATGCTGGAGCTCAGCGTGCACTGCAGGGCCACACCCCCCGAAGGCAGCTCCCGGGCCGCGCACGCCACCGCAAACGGCTGCCGCACCGCCGCGCACAGCAGACGGCTGTGGCTGCGCTGGCAGCCGCTGGCGTATTCCAGGCTGGCGGGCACATCCAGCACGGCGGCAGGCAGCGGGCCTGGGTCAGCAGGCAGGCCCAGCCGACGAAGCTCCAGCTGGCGGGAGGAGTGGCGCGGCGCCGGCGGCGCGATGTGCACCTGCTCTGGCGCCGCGGCCACCTCGCCTGCAACGGGAGCAGCAGCAGACAGCCAGCAGGCACAGCCGGGTGAGGATGGAGGGATGGAATGAAGGGACGCCTGGCACAACAGCCCAGCGCGATGCCAGGCCAGGCGACCCCCAGGCAGCTGCACGGACAACAGCAGGCCACGCCACTACCCTACCTGCCATGACGCGCCACCAGAGGGTGACGGGGCGCCCATCCTCGACCAGCGGCAGCGCCAGGTGCTGCCGCAGGCCCTCAGCTAACAGCCAGGCGGCCGAAGGCCCTGACGGGCCCTCTGCCGGCAGCAGCTGGGCGGCAGGCGCCGTGCGGCTGCCCCCCTCTCCTCCCGGCTGGGTCGCTGCGCCGCCGGCGGCGGGCAGCAGCGCGGCGGCGCAGTGCTCCGGCCGCAGGAAGGGCTGTGCGGCCAGGGAGGCCTGCAGGGCAGCTGAGCTGGCGCCGCCCAGGCGCATGTCGCCGCCATGCGAGTGCACGGCACGGTGGTGGGGCGCCGCAGCCGTCGGCTTGCGAGACAGCGGCGGCAGCCCTGCGGCAGGGGGGGCGGCGATGGGGCGATCACGGGGAGGTGCATCGAGGGTGCAACAGTGCTGTCCAGACTGCAGGCGGCGGCCGCAACAGGTCAACCATGAAGGCAACCAGGCAACCAACAAGCCAGCCAACCAGAGCAAACACCATGATCTAGGGAAATGTAGGGAGTCGCAGCAGAGCAGAGGTTCCACCAGGCGTGCGCACCTAGCCCGCCAGAGCCGGGGTGCCCCAGCGGCCACGTCAGCTCCAGCAGGGCGGCGTGCAGGGCGTCCCGCCGCGGCGCCACCGCCAGCCCCACCCACTGCTCCTGCCCCGCAACCAGGCTACCGCCGGCCGCCAGCAGCTCCAGATGTATCCTAGCCTGAGCCTGCTCCACATACATGACCACAGCCTCTGCGCAGTGAGGCGCATCCCGCGGCTCCGGCGCCAGCGGGGTGCCCCCTGCCGTGCCCGCCCGGCTTCCGCGTCGGCTGGCGGCGGCGCTGCTGCCGCGTCTGCCCGCCGCCGTGCCAGGCTGCTGCCACAGCGGCTCCGGCGGCTGCACCGCAACCTGCAGCGCCAGCTGGTGCAGGCGGGCCCGCAGGTGGAGCGCCTTGTACAGGCCGCGCTTGACGGGAGCTGCCAGGAAGGTGAGCACGCTGGCGCCAGGTGGCAGTACCGCCTCGCCGCGCAGCGGCTGCAGCCGCGGGCCCGGCCCACCGCCCGGCCCATCCTGCCTGCCCGGCGCGGCGCTGGGTGGGGTGATGGCCACCAGGGGGCAGTACAGCTCCTCCACCTGCTGCCACCTGGACTCGTACCGCTCCTGCCCCCCGCTCTCCTGCCGCTCAAAGTTGAGCGACAGCAGGCTGTCGCCCAGCGGGGTGGCGGGGGTGCCGCCCCGGGGCGGCCGCGCCGCCGAGCCCAGCACCAGGACGGGCGAAGGGGCGGCGCGCGGGGAGTGGATCACTGCACAGACCAGCGGCCGAGGCGCCGGGCAGGGCAGCGTTTATGTGGCAACGGGGGAGATCGGGGAGGGAGCAGAGCGGAGGAGGGGCCATGGCGAGGCAGGGCAGCACGGCACAGGCATCGCGCAAGCTGCCCATCCCCCCCCTCCCCTCCACACACACACACACATACCACACACACACACCACACACACATATGCTGCACCACCCGTGGCTGCACCTGTCATCTCCTGAAGCACCGCCAGCGTGAGAGCCACGCCCCGCAGCGGAAGCGGCAGCGCCAGCTGGTTGTCAACAACCACCTGCACCGCCAGAGCATCCCCCACTGCCGCCGCCAGCGCGCCGCCGCCCGGGCCGCCCGGCGGCGGCGCCAGCAGCGGTGCGCCGCCCGGCCCCGTGCGGCCGAAGAAGCGGCTGACGGCGGCGTGGGGCGGCGTTGCAACTATGGCGGCTGTCAGGGACACGACGGGGTCGAGCAGCGCGCCTGGCGGCGGCGGGCTGCCGGGAAGCAGCGGCCGGCAGCCGGCCAGGCCGGCAGCAGACCGCGCCGCCTGCAGCAGCAGCTGGCAAGCCGCCTGCCGCTCTGGGGGCATGCCGCGGAAGGGCGCGGGCAGCGACAGCAGCGCCGCCGCGGTGTGCGCCAGGCCAGCGCTGCCGATGGCGAGCTGGCAGGCTGCCAGCTTGGGCAGGGTGTGTGCTGCCAGAGCGTGCCAGCCCTCCCTGCACAGACACAGCAGGACAGCAGCAGAGCAGCCTGGTCATCAGCAGTGCTCCACGTCAGAGGTAGGAGCCCGGCGCAGTACAGTCTCTTGCGTGCCAGCCTGTGCAGTCTCATAGGCCCGCCGTTCCAGCTTCCCGGCCCCCTGCTGCCCCGACGGCTACCCCTCGTGCTTCCTCTGCCTACTGCCACCAACCTGAGGAAAGCGCGGCACTGGCCCTCATAGAGGTCCGCCGCCCGCGCCAGGCTGCCACCTCGTGCCAGCGCATCCGCCACGTCAGCATGCAGCAGCGCCGCGTTGCGCGCATGCCCGCACTGGGTGTAACAGGCTGCGGCGGCCTCGCTCAGCTCGACAAACAGCTCGGTAAAGAGGTGCTCGGAGGAAAGCGCGGCGCGCAGGCGCCAGTGCACCAGCCACGGCGGCAGGCTGGCGGCGGCGCTGGCGCCGGCTGGCGCCGGCGGCGCCGCGGGGCCCACCACGTGACCCGCGCCGGAGCGGCTGGCAAGGGCAGACACCACCTGCAAGGGAGCGAGCGGGCGGGCAGGAGCGGGCAGGCGGCTGATCTAGTGGCTGATCTGGTGGCTGTGTGGTGAGGGCGTTGGAGGGGCAAGGGTGGGAGGTGGGTGGGCACACGCAGCGCAGCCAGCGGTGGGGTCCAAGGCCTTTACACAGCCCACACAGGCATGCTCTCACAGCTGTGTTCACACAGGTGTGCAGCCCACACGGGCATGCTCCGCATCCCAGCCGCGCCTCGTACCTGCCGCTCGACAGTCTGCATGTCGTTCTGCTCCGATCGGGCGGAGGAGGGAGCGGAGGGCGGCGCCCCTGCCGCCGCCGCCCCCCCGGCAGCCGGCAGCGGCGCCGCGCGACCGCTCTCTCCCCGGGTCGGAGACAGCGAGGATTGATGCGTGCTGGTGCTGGTGCTGGTGCTGTGGGGGCTGGAGGAAGGTGAGTCTGCGGACGGCGGCAAGGGAGGGCACAATGCAAGGGAGGGCACACCCATCCGCCAATGAGCGCCGCCAGGAAGACGCAAGCACGTTAAATGGCTGCTGCAAAGTGAGCTGAGGCAGGCTTGAGCGGGTACGGCTGGCAGCTGGCAAAGGCTAGCGGAAGCAGGCGCAACGGGTGGCCGCTCACCTCCCTCGCCCAGCCCCTGCCCCTTAGGCCGCACAGACAGCTGCCGCACTGGGGCTGCCGCCGCGCCGGGCGACTGCTGCTGCGGCTCTGCCTCGGCTTGCGAGTCCAGCTGCATGTCTGGCGCGCTGAGCAGGGTGACGGGCCCCGTGCCCAGCCCCTCCCCCCTCGCCCGGTCACCGCCCGCCGGCGCCTCCTGCTGCTCGCTGGCGCTGCTGCTGCTGCTGCCGTTGAGGTCCACGTGAGACAAGTCTGCATTCCTGGGGCTGCTCCTCAGGCCTGCTGCCGGCTCGGGAGCCGCTTCGACGGCGGGGCTGGCTAGGGGCGGGGCGGGCGGGGACGCGGCGCGCGGCGCGTCTGCCTCTGCTGCAGGCGTCGCTGCCAGCGGGGCGGGCGCTGCAGCGTGGTGAGGCGACTCTAAGCCCAGAACCTGCGCTGCTGCGCAGTCCGGCACCTCCAGGCCCGCGGCCGCCCCGAGGCGCAGCAGCTCGGCGCGGGCGGCGCAGTACAGCTTGGCAAGCAGGCAGTACAGGTTGGCGCTGCCCGGCGCCGCGCCGCCGCCGCCGCCGCCGAGCCCCTCCGCCGCGCCCTCCGCCCCCACGGCTGCCGCGGCCGCGGCAGGCCTGCCGGGCAGGGCCCCCAGCTGCCAGTCGACGTGCGTGTGCGTGGCGTGGTCGCCGCCGCCGCCGCCGCCGCGCTGCCACTCGGGGCTGGCCACACTTTCCACCTCTGACCCGCCCCCCACGCTGTGTGGCCCCACCCTGACCTGCAGGCGAGAGTGGCTGGTTCCAGCCAGGGGGCTGGCTGCAGAGGGGCTGGGGCTGGGGACGGGGCGCTGCGACGCCGAATCCCACTCCCAGGCTGGCCCGCCACGGGGGGTGTCCCCCGCGTGCGGCGTGCCCGCCGTCGCCTCGCTCTGCCTGCCCCTCCTGCAGCGGCACAGGGCCGCAAAGGCGGCGGCAGCCACGGCTCAGCCAGGGCGGGGCTCCCAGCACGCCAACCCGGCGCAAGTGCAGCCGGCAGCATTCGGCACAACGGGGGACAGGCACCTGGTGCTGCTGGCTGCTGGCGGGCTGCTGGCTGCCGAGCAGGCGCCGAGAAGCTGCAGGTGCTGCGCAGCTTGCGCACCTGCCGCCGGGCCGGCCGGGGTGGTCTGATTTGCGCCTCTCCTCTGCGCGTGCCGCCTGCAGCCTCGACGTGGCCTCCGCCAGAGACAGGTAGCAGGCGAAGCTCCAAGCCTCGCGCAGCAGCGGCGGCACGCCGCCGGCGCGCTGCTGGCGGGCCAGCAGGGCGCCAAAGGCGCGCACAAACTTGAGCCCCCGATCGGCCACCTGCAGGCGGCGGCAGGGGCGGGGGCAGCTGCGGCACGCTGGCGACGGCGTCTGGCAGCGCTGCGGCTTGCCGGGCAGCGAGAATCGCAAGCACCGTGGTGTGCGCGTTTGCAGCGCAGCAGCTGACAGCGAGCCAAGGCCAACCCAGAGCAAGAGCCCCAGCGCAAAGGCCAGTGGATAGCACCACAGCAGGCCAGCCCGGCAGCGCCGCCCAAAGGCAGCCGCCCGCACCTCGGCGTGGCGGTGCAGCTTGAGCAGCAGGCGGGCCTGGCTGGCAAACAGCGCCTGGCGCATCAAGAACTGCGGCGGCAGCTCAGGCTGGCTGGCGGCGTGGCGGGTGGCGGCCCAGGGCGACCACAGCAGCGACGCCTCGTCCTGCCCCGCAGGCTTGCCGCCAAACGGCTGCTGCTGGCCGGCCGCCTGCAGCAGAGTCAGGAGCAGCGGCAGGGGGGAGAGCGCGGCCTAGCGCACAGTCACACCATGGGAACGGCAGCACAGCCCTGAAGCCGACAGATTAGCAATGCGATGCACATGCGGCCTACCCGCCCGGCACACACCCACACACGCACACAGCAGCGCTGCGTGCACCGCCCCGAGAAGTGCCACCCGTACCGCAACCAGCGGTACTGCTCCCTGCGCCACCCCCATGTACCACCCGTACCGCCGAAAACCCCCGCCGCACCTGCGCCACCTCGAGGTAGCACGCCTCCAGCTCAGCATACTCCCTGAGCGCATCCTCTGCCAGCCCTGCGGCCTCCAGCATCGCCGCCAGCCCGTCTTTGACCAGGAAGAAAGTGGGGAAGGACCAGGCGGGGTCCAGGCGGTTGAGCGTCAGGCGCCGCACCTCCTCGCCGTACGCGGCGGCGCGGGACTCAAAGGCGGCGCGCAGCGCGTCGCGCGCAGCGCGGTCAAACTCCTCCAGGCCGGCGATGGCTGCAGCGGTGAGAAGTGGTGAGAAGAGGAGGGGGGAGGGGGGCGGTGGGGGCGAATGGAGGGTAGGGAGGGAGAGGTGGAGGGGTGGGGGCAAGCGAGGGGGCACAGCAGCCGGGAAGCGCGAGGAGGCCCGACTGGCTCCAGCAGCACGCCTGCGGCATGGCGGCGGCGGCGTGGCGGCGGCGGCGGCCGCGGCGCGCACCTGGGGCGGTGGGCTGGGTGGGGGGCAGCGTGAGCGGGTCCAGCCGCACGCACCGCTCCCGCCGCGCTTTGTTGAGATCCTTGCGCATCGCGTCAAAGACGCGGGCGGGGCCCTTGGCGGCGGCGTCGGCCGCCGCGGGCCGCACGTACACAAACAGCAGCTCCGGCTGGCCCGCCGCCACCACCTCTGTGTCTGCCATGGCCTTGAGGCGCAGCCGCAGGTCGCGCTTGTAGTCTTCGTAGTCGCCGCACGACACCAGCACCACCAGCACAAAGGGGGAGCGGAACCAGGCGGCGGGGGAGTGCGCCAGCTGGCGCAGGCGTGCCAGCTGAGGGTCGCTGCGCGCGTCCAGATACCTGCGAGGCCGCGGTGGGTGGGTGGGTGCAGGTGGGAAAGGGGCCCGGCAGGCAGCAGCGCGGGCGGGCCGAAGCAGTGGCGAGGGGAGAGAGGGAGGGACGGCAGCAAAGCAGGGCAGCACGGCGCCCCGGCAGGCGTGGCCTGCACCTGACGGGCAGCTCCTCCACCGACACCGCCGGCCGGCTGGGGCTGGGGCTGAACAGCACATTGCGCAGCGGCGTGCGCGCCTCGAGCTCCTGCAAGCGAGGGGGTGGCGGGTGAGCGGCGGTGGCGGGAAGAGCCACAGGGCCTCCGATCACCGGCAGTTCAGTTGCCCTGGGGGCCGCAGTGTGCACGGCATCCCCACCTGCTTCACACGCCCACTCCACAGGCCGCTGCCTAAGTCATCTACGGCAACACTGAGGCGATTGGCCTCGGCCTCGGCAGCAGCCATGCCGTTCCCTGCGACTGCTGGTCAACGCATAAAGCCCTTGGTTAATACATGGAGCCGCAGGCTTGCGTCCAGACAGAGCCGCTCGGGGCCCAGGGGGAGCCTATGAGCTTGACTTCCGGCCCTAGGCGCGTAAAACTGACCAGAAAGCGCAACGGGAAAGCCACCCACCTCATCGGTTTGCGATGGGGAGTGTGATGTGGCGCCACCCGCCCCACCCGCCTGTCGCCTGGCCCTCATCTTTCAAGGAGCACCCCTGCCGATCTCTCCGATTCGATTCGCTCATTGTTTTACAGGTCTGACCCCCGGTGCGACAAAACACTGGACAATGGCGACGGACTGACTGTCCGTCACGGCCGAAGACGCGGCGTCGGGGGCGGGAGATGTTGGTTTTGGGATGAATGAATGCTTCATTCTCAGCAGTGTTGTGCAGCAGTGTTGCGCACACACGCAGGCAGAAACCATAGGTAAGACACACACGCGAACGAAATGGCGGGTAGTGAAACAGGGGCAGGGTGGGTACAGGGCGCGCTGTTGAAGCGGCGCTGGGGAGCAGGGCGAGTTAGGGATGCCAGGGTGTTTGGGCATCGGCTGAGGAAGGAAGATGGAGATAAATGGGCAGAGGGTGGCGAATGCTCGACAGAGAGGGGAGGCGGGCCCGGGGGTACAAGAGCCGGGCGTGAGCTGGGCGGCAGCTAGTGAACAGTCTAGGGCGCTGCGGGCTGGCTGGGTACATGAGGGAGGGAAAAACAAAGAGGCAAAAATAGCGCTGGAATGCGGCGCGCCGAGCCAAAGGGAACAGAGGGACAAGAGGGTGGCGGGGGCGGCGGCGGGGCCACAAGGGAGGGCTGCGGGATCACGGGCGGTGTACAGCTGGGCTCAGTACAGGGCAGCTAAGACCACAGAGAGGAACAGGTGGTGGGTGTTCAAGTCAGCTCCCCCAATGCTGGGATGGGGGAGGGGTAGCTATGTGTGGGTGCGTTGTGCCGTTGCATTGGCCAAAACTTGAGCGGGGGGGGGAGCATGCATGGTTAGTGTACAACTGTGGCAACTCTCAGCCACGGCGGTAGGCGCCGGGGCGCGTACCCGGCTCAGGGCGGCTGGGGCCAGGCCCAGGGCGGCTTGCCAATAAACAGTATACAAGGGCCGGCCCGGCGCAGCCGTCACTGCAGGGGCACCCCTGGCAGCGGTGGCGGCGCGGCAAACGCAGCGGGCAGCGGGGCGCCCCACTGCTGCTGCTCCATTGCTGGCCCCGGCCAGGCAGGTGCCGACGCACTGGGCACGTGCAGTCTGGGTGGCAGGTGGGCCAGGCCTGCACATAGGAGCAGAGGAGCCAGGGTTGAGCGGCGGGGCCAACAGCACCAATAGCTGCCAGGTGTCCTGGCAGCTGGACGCCACACGTAGCAGCTGGGCAGGCCGTGCACCCGATCGCCACCAGCAACAGCAACCTGCCAAAAGCCACTTGCCTGCATCGAGGCGGCTCAGCACGCCATCCAGAGGCAGGCCATACGCTGGCAGCGCAGCGGCCGACGAGCCCAGCGGCAGCTGCGCCGTGGCGGCCGTGGCGCCCGCCTGCTGCGGCTGGCTGTAGGCGGAGGCATCGGAGGAGGTGCTGAGCGTGGCGCCCTGCTGCGCGGCTGGGGCCGGCAGCGGGAGCGGGGGCAGCGCAGCGGCGGCCAGGCCCACGACGGGCGCCGGCGTGGGCGCCGCCTTGAACAGCGACAGGTTGCCGGGCAGCACCGGCAGCTGCTGCTGCCGCTGGATGGCTTCCATCACCTCATACTCTGCCAGCTCAGCAGCCTCGACGGCCGCGAGGTCTGGGGAGGTGACGGCGGCGGCCTCGCCCAGGCGGCTGCGCGGCGGCCGCACGGCACGGCCCGAAGTCGTGCGCCGCTCGCCGCCCTCCTCCTCCTCCGCCGCCGCCGCCGCGGGCTCTGCTGTTGCTGCCGCGGGTGCCCCGGAGGCCGTCGTGCGGCGCCGCCGTGACTGGTGCTGATCCTCTGCCTCATCCGCCTCCTCGCTGTCGCTGGCACTCATCTCCTCAGGCTCAGGCTCGCTGTCACTGCACAGCAGCAGCAGCGGCAGGGCAGCACCCCGTCAGCAGCAGGTCCCAGGGGCGGCAGCGCTTCTGGAAGGCTGGGGAATGTGGAGTCAGCCCAGCAGAGGGCCTACTCCACTGCTCGCCTGGCGTGCAGGCCGGGGCTGCCGGCCTTGCCAGTGGAGGTGCGCCGGCCGCCGCCGCCCTTGCCACCGCGGCTGCGCTTGCCGCCGCGGGAGCGCTGCTGCGGGCCGGGCCCCGCGTACTGCTTGAAGCGGGAGGTGCCTGCAGGCACTACAGGCAGGCCGGGGTCGCAGTGAGACGAGCAGCCGCCGTCGCCACAGCCCAAGCCAAGAACGTCGCCCATTGCGGCAGGCAGGCAAATCTCGCGGCACGCAGGAGGCAATTCTCGAAGCAGGCGGGCAGGCAGGCAGGCAGGCAGGCAGGCAGGCAGGCGGGCAGGCAGGGCCAGGCAGGCAGGCAGGGCCCAGGCGGGCAGGGCGCGGCAGCACCGCCGCACCCAGCGGACGCTCGATGCCGTGCGTCTTCTTGAAGATGCCGCATGCGTTGCAGTACATGCGCCCCGTCTCGCGCTCCTTGCGCCACAGCGGCGTGCTGGTGGTGCCGCAGTTGTAGCAGGTCTGAACGGTGGGAGGAGGGGAGGAGGGCGGAGAGATCGGGGTGCAGAACGTGGCGGGGGGAGCAACAAGCAGGCTGGCTGGCTGCCTCCTTTTCAGCAAAGCCGCATGATGTCGGCTTCCATACATGATGCCTGCTCTAGCAGGCCGAGCTGCAGGCAGCCATCACCTGCACAGCCTTGGCTCCTGCTGCTGCCCCCACCACGCGCTGCGCCGCATGCTTGGCTGCCTTGGGCACGGCCGCCGCCGCGGCACGCACGGGCTTGGACTGCGGCTCCGCCGCCGCCGCCGGCTCCCCGGGGTCTGCATACAGCCGCACCAGGCCAAACGACTGGCCGGTGGTGGGGTCTGTGATGCGCGCCTGCTTCAGCGACTTGAGGCCCTCAATCGCGCCTGCAGCGGCGCGCCAGGGAGAGCAGGGAGAGAGCAGGTGCCGCTCAGCAGCCACGCCAGCTGCCAGCTACCACCCGCGTGCCTACCAGGCCTGCCTGCCTGCCGCTGCCTGCTAGAATCCCTGCCAAGCTCGATGCTGAGCAGGGTCGACCGCAGGGCTGTGGAGGGGATTCGGAGCGCAAAGCGCCTACAACAGCCCAGCGCAGGCCCTGGCAAGGGACGCGTGCAGCGCTCTGGCAGGGCCCATCGTGGCGCTGTGGTTCCACAGGACCAGGACCAGCACGGGGTTCACGATCTGGAAAGGTAGAATTGTTTGTGGGGCTCACCATCATAGTCTGCCGGGAAGGCCTCCTTGACCAGTCGGTTGATGAGGTCCACACGCTGGCGCTCCGCTGCCGCCTCCTCCACAAGCTGCACGCTGCTCAGCTCGGAGCCTGGCGGGGGCAGAAGCGGGGAAGGAGGGCGAGGTCAGGAGGGCGCGCCAGTTCCCGCGCAGCAGCCTGCACAGCCCGAAACAGCGCAGCGGCCCAAACGGCGCAGCGGCAGCCCGGGCAGCCGCCGCAGCGGCGCTGCCAGAGCGTCCCCCTGCACCGCTCACCGCCGTCGCTGTCATAGGCGCCCGCCTCGGCGGGCTCCTCCTCGCCCGCGGCGGCCGCTGCCAGGGCGCTGGCGCCTCCGCCCGCCACACCACGCAGCTCGAGAAGGTACTCCTCGCCATGCTGCCGCGCCCGGCGCGGCCGCAGCGAGCGCCGGCGCTCCTCCGGATCATCCTCCGACTGCTCGCTGTAGTCGCTCTCTGCAGGCGGCAGCGGCCGGCGCCGCGCGCGGCCCGCCTCCCAGCCGCCACCCATGCCCTCCTCCACGTCGCTGTCCTCTGCCGCCACGGCGCTCATGGCGGCTGGCCGGGATGCCACGGTGGGGTGGTGGGTGCGTGGCGGCTGCAGCATGAGCTCAACCGGCCTGCAGGGGGCAGACCGCCGCAGCAGCGCAGCCAGCATCAGCATCAGCGGCGGCGCCCTGGCACCCAGCCTGCCTAACGCAGCTGCACGCACCACGCGGCAGCCAACCGCAGCGCCAGCCCCACACCTGTGCGTCTGGTGGTGCTTGAAAAAGATGCCGCAGGCCTGCAGGTTGCAGCCGGTAGGGCGGCAACAACCTTACTATGGCTCTGCCAGGTGCCCTAGGGTGATATGCACAGGAAGGAGCGCAGCACCCACCAAACCGGAACGACACCCTGCCCTCCCTCCCGGCTCCTGCGCCTCACGTTACACATCATCATGCCCGTCTGCTTGTCCTTGCGCCACAGCGGCGTGGTGGTGGTGCCGCAGTTCTCGCAGACCTTGATGCCTGCCGCCGCGGCCGCGGCCTTGTAGTTGGCAAACGGCTGCGGGTCTGCGGTGGTGGCCGGCGGCAGGCTGGGCTGCATGCCTGGCTCAACCATGGGCGGCAGGCCCTCCACGCTGCCGGCTGTCACAAATGTGCTAATAACGGGGGCCTGCGGGCAAGGTTTGGCGGGGGCAACTGAGCGGGCGGGCGCGGGCGCGTTTGAATCGGCGCGCATCGCGCGATGGCGACAGGCGGGCCCCGCGTCGCTCCCGGGCCCCTGGTGTGCCATCAGGGGTCAGCAGATCGCGATCGCAATGCCTGCACTGCCCCCAGCGCCTCCAGCAGCACCCGCTTGCCTGCCCCGTGTCGGGCGCCGTCGCGGCGCCCGCAGGCTCTGCGGCAGCCATGGCGGCCCAATCTTGACTGGCTGCACAGCGTGATGGCCTGGCTGGGGTGCTGGGCTGCACGGGTGCCTGCCAGGCGCCTGCAGGCGTGAATGAGGTGAAGCGGGACTTGTTTGTTGAGCAGCTGCGGGTGTGTGTGTGGGGGAGGCGAAGGCTGCAGCCGTGTGCGATCGGCACCAGCAACAGGACGATGCAGGGCGGGAGAAGACAGGGGGCCAGGGAGCGCAGTGGCGCAAGAGCAGGGCGCCACTAGCGGGTGGCGAGCCTGCTGGGCAGCAGGCGGGCCCCCGGCACGCCCGCTGGCGTCCCATGCGCGATTCCAGGCCACATGTCGGCCACTGAAGCGCGGGCAAGCCCGGGGGGAGCAGAGGCACAGACCCTCGTGAGAGGGCGCGCCATCGCCCCCACGCCAGCGCCCAAGCTCACCTGCTGCTGGAGCTCTCACGATTGTATTGAACCCTTCGACAGCCTTCTCTGGAGCCCTGCGGGTAGCCTCGAACACTGAGGGTGGGAAACAGGGCGCGTCCCACCCCAACCACGGCCTCAGGGGCTGCGATCGCTCTGGTGGAAGGGCGGCCTCAGGCTCACGGCTGCGGCTGCTCGCCTGGGAAGTTGCGGCCGCGTTGCAGGCGTGGGGAGCCGTAGAGCTTGAAACGCCCGCTGGTCTGGAGGTGTTGAGGGACGATCTGTGGAACGGAAGGGCGAAAGTGATGGCGGAAAGGCTGGGATCGAGCCGGCAGAAGCCTGACCGCTCTGCCTCGCGCCCGATGGAAGAGGCGCGATGGTTGCATCATGCCGCCGAGCGATGCAGTTCATCATGGCTGCAGTCCCAGGTCCAGCACACTCAAAGAAGCCTGCTTTCAGTGGCGAGCAGGGTCTGCCGGCTGGTCGCCCATGCCCCTCGGGAGCCGGTTACCTCTCTCACCGGTTACCTCTCTCACCGGTTACCTCTCTCACTGGCGCGCAAGCTGCTGCCGGCGTGGTTGCCGTGGCGGGATGCAGGCGGGCAGCAAGCCGGCGCGGGCGGGCGACGGCTGCGGCGAGCGCCGGCGCCACCGAACAGGGACATTGCCGGGTGTTGTTGAGGGAACTTACAAATCGCAGGAATGGCAAAACAAACAATGGATCAACAGATCAATCATGCACAGTGATGGCACTCTGAGAAAATGGGTGGAGAAAATGGCGAGCGGCACACGGTGCCGGGCCGCAGCGCTTTGCGCCCGGCTAGAGGACCCTGCGCACCTGCACAGACCGGATCGTGTCCTCCACGCCGCCCACGTCTTGCCTCACGTCGCTCACCACCACCACCAGCTCGCCAGGGCTGGCCAGGCCGCGAGTCTTGAGCAGCTGCATCAGGCCGCGCGCGGAGGACAGCAGAGCACGCTTAGCACCACGTTCCGAAGAGGCTTGGCACCAGGGCGGGGGGCGGGCCCGGCCCAGGCTGTGTGGCAAGCAAAGCAAGGCGCGCTCCACGGACACGCTGTGACATGGCGGGGCCCCCAGCCCCCGCCAGCGCCACGCCAGCACGCCGGGTGCGGGGGCCCACCTTGAATGCGCGGTGGATGCGCTGCTCGCCGTCGGCGCCGTCAAACTCCATTCGGAACGGCGACACGCCCCACAGCAGGTTGAGCATCTGCCGCGTCTCCTGCTTGTCGGTGAAGGCGAAGATGGGCGCGTCGGGGCGGCAGCGGCTGAGGAAGCCGGCCATGTAGCCGCGGCGCGTGAAGCACAGCACGGCGCGGGCCTGCAGCGCGTCCGCCGTCATGGCCGCAGCAGCGCACAGCTCCTCCGACACCAGGCCGTCTGCGGTGGTGGAGATCTGGGGCAGCGTCAGCCGCCCGTGCCTCTCCTCGCTGCGGGGCCACGGGCGGGGAGGGGCAGGGCGCGCGCGGCGGTGGAGCGGGGCGGCAGCTGCACCGCGCACGCTGCTGCACTGCGCCTGATACAGGCGCCTGATACATGCCTGGCCCCTGCGCTGCCAGCTGGCACGTGGTGCCGTGCTGCCATGCTGGCGCGCGCTGGCGCTGCCAACTCACCGCACCCACTCCTCGATTCGGGTGGCCACACCCCGCAGCACCTCCAGGCTCTTCAGGGGGTAAGCCCCCGCCGCCGTCTCCCCGCACAGCACCAGCGCATCCACCCGCTGCCGCACGCAGTCCGCCACGTCGCTGACCTGCGGCAGCAGCAGGCCGGCGGCGGGGCACCCGGGCAGCGCAGGTTAGGCGGCTTGGGCTCGGGCACCTCCGTGCGGGCGCGCCCAGCGAGTGGTCAGCAATGCTGTAAACAGGCAGATGGCAAAGCACACCAACGATGCCAACAGAGTGGATGGGGAGCCGGCAGCCAGGTGGGGCGCACCTCTGCCCGAGTGGGCGTGGGCACCGTGTGCATCGACTCCAGCAGGTGGCTGGCGACGATGACGGGCTTGCCCTGCTGGCGGCACCGCATCACAATCTCCTTCTGCGGGCACCGGGGCAGGAACAAGGCAGGCGCAGCGTGAGGCAGCTGGGTGGGGCCAGGCAGCAGCGTGAGGCCGCAGGCCGGGGCAGGCGGCTGGCTGGTGTGCTGCGCTGGTGCTGCGGCGCCACGGCTGTATGAAAGGCGCCGTGATCCAAGCAGGCGACGTGCCTGCACCTTCAGCCATCGCCGTGGGGCCTACCTGAATGGAGGGCACCTGCTCAAAGGGCACCTGCGCGCCCAGATCGCCGCGAGCCACCATCACGCCATCCGCCACCTGCGCCCAGTGAGGCCGCAGCGGCGGCAGGCTTGCAGCAGGCCCGGCCAGCTGCGCCTGCCTGTGCCTGGCTGCGGCACGACGCAGTCGCCAGCTCGCGCCAGCTCCGCTGCCTGCCAGCTCAGCTCCTGCCAGCTCACCTCTATTATCTCGGCGATGTTGGGCACAGCATCACACGACTCAATCTGCGCAGGGCAGGCCGGGTCAGCACGGGCAGGCCGGCTCGGCACGGGCCACGCATGCCCGAGAACAGGGGCAGGGGCAGGTGCACGGGAGGCAAACCACGCCGGCAGCGCCGTACCCGCTCCCCTCCCCCCAACTACCAACGCCACACTACACCGGCCCATGCGGTTCCCAGGGGCCCAGTCCTAGCGTGGGCCGGTGTAGTGCAAAGGAAAGCATGGCCAGGGGAGCGTGGTCATGGCCATGCAGGGCAGCGGCGCGCCTTGGCGACCACGGAGATCTGGCGCGAGGCGCGGCTCTCCACATACGACTTGAGGTTGCGGATGGAGTCGGCGCTCTTGACAAAGGAGAGGGCGATGAAGTCCACGCCCTGCTCGATGGCCATGTCGATGTCGCGCCAGTCCTGCGGGGGAGGACGAGGAGGCGGAGGGCAGGGAGGCGGTTGGGAGAAGCGAGGGAGGGAGACCGAGGGAGGGGAGCGAGGAAGAGAGGGAGGGCAGGGAGGCGGGAGGGAGGGAGGGCCGGGGCGCAACGGCGCGGAGGGGCAGCACAGATGGGTGGAGGGCAGGCAGCGGGGTGAGGCCAACGGTCTCCGGCCGCGGCGTCAACCAGCGCTAGAGCTGCCAGGCCAGCGCAGCGCAGTGCAGCGCAGCGCAGCGCAGCGGCAGGCGGCAGGCGGCACCTTGGCTGAGATGACGGGCAGGTGGGCGTTCCTGGCCCGCACAGTCTTGCCCATGCGGCGGAACACGAGGTTGGCGCGGCTCAGGATGAGGCCTGCACAGCGTGGGCGGGGGGCAGGCAGCAGGCGCACGGGTCCTGGGCAGGTGCCGCGCGCCAGCCCAGCCTGCAGCTGTCTGGAGAGCGATCCGCTGATCCGGCTGGGCGTGGCATGCACGGGCAGCAGAAGGTGAAGGACCGGCCATGCCATGCCCAGGCAGTGGCAGGGAGGCACCCACCGGGGTCCACCACGCGTGCAATGACGTCTGGGCCCGCCTTGCCCACCACCTCCAGCGACACCATGCCGCCATCCACAATCAGCATGTCCCCGGGCTGCGTGTCCTCGGCAAACGCATCGTAGCTGCATGCACGCAGGGGCAGAGGTGGGGAAGGGGCGCCGAGGGCGGTGGGCACGGGAGAGCCCGCCGCTGGAGGGTGGTGAAGCAGGGACACTGAGGGCGGTGGACACAGGAACGCCAGCCGCTGGAGGGAGATGGGGGGGCCCAGGTGGATGGACAAAGGCGGCAGAGAGGCAGCGCGGCCCTGCTGCCAGAGTGTCAGCGATGGCTCCCGGGTTGCCGCTGCAGCAGCACGGCAGGCATCCAGCCTGTGCCAGCCAGCCAGCCGGCCCGCCAGCGGGGGCCCACCTGACCGCAAAGCAGTTGGCGGCGCAGGTGGCGGCGTCGCGCACGGTGAAGGTGAACTCGGCACCCTTCTCCGCCTTGATGGGGCTGGGCAGGTCCATGATGTGCACCTCGCTGCCCTCCGTGTCCATCTGCACGCCGGCAGGCAGGGGGGTGGAGCAGGCAGGCAGGCACCGCTTCCGTTCCGCCGCCGTAACCGTACCCTTTCGTCTCCTGCCAGGGCGACACATGCCCCACAGGTGCGTCCGCGCTCTCACCATGATGGCCACCGCGAATCCCTTGTCCTTGTTCAGCTTGCGGATGCGCTCCACCACGCCTCGGTGGTAGTCGTGGCCGCCGTGCGCCAGGTTGAGGCGCGCCACGTTCATGCCCCCCACCGCCAGCTGCTCCAGCATCTCGGCGCTGTCGCAGGCAGGTCCGATGGTGGCCACAAGCTTGGTGCGCCGCGTGGAGCGGAAGCCTGCGGCGGCGGGCGTGGATGGGTGCGGGGCGGTGGATCCCCGGCCGCGGCAGCGGCGGCAGCGTGCCGGGACCGTGGCAGCGACACCTCGCTGGGAGCGCCGCAGCCAGCGGCAGCGTGAAGCGCAGCGCACCATTGTCTGCCAGCTCTCGCTCCAGCCCCAGCGGCGCCTGCTCCTCGGCCTTGGCTGGCGCAGATGGCGCCAGTTCTAGTGCGGTGGCCGATGGCGGCGCCGCCAAAGACGGCGGCGGCGCCCGGCCGCCCGAGCCCGGTGCCTTGACCGCCTTGCGAGCCCTGGCCGCCCTCACGACGGCACGAGATGCCCTGCCGGAGCACTGCGCGGCTCCTGGCGCGGCGCCAGCAAACTGGGCCGACAGCATGTCGAGACAGAAACTGGCACCCCAGACTCCCAGCTCCCAGCAGCGGCACTCTAAATGCGGCAGGGAAGATCGCAGTCCGTCCGCAGGCTTCCAGTTTGCTGTCTGGTCCGCTCAGCCAATGCGCCACCCAGATGAGGGCTGGCCTGCTGCCCCGCTGGCAGCGCCGCCTGTGGGAGACTCAGCAGCAGTGTCCGAGCACTGGGCGCTGGCAGAGTGTTACACAGCAGCACGAGAGCATGACGATCTGAAAATGGAGTACGAGAACTGGGCAGAAAGGGCCCCGGGGAGGGCGGAAGCAGACGGCAGCATGCGGCGCGGCGGCCGGGCGGCACGCTTGATGCAGGCAGTCATTTCTGTGTGAGCAAAAACCATGTACAGCAATGGGCGGTGGTGGCCTCTGCGCCCCGCCCCGCCATGCAGGCTGTATCAATGCATGTTGGGGGCAGGGGCGAGGTGGAGGCGAGGTCAGTGGTCAGCAGACCCACACTGCCACGCACTCCCGCCGCCGCGCGTCCAGACTCGGGCCCAGCACGCGGCGGCGGCAGCGATGGGGGCAGCCAGCCCAGGAGGGGCATTCCTTGGGAGCCGGCCAAAGGCCCGCCGCCAGGGTAAAGCAGACTGGGGCGGTCGTGAGGGCGTGCCGCTGCGCGCTCGCACGCCGGGCCACCAACAGGGCGCCGCGCCGGGCCCCCGCATCACACGTCCAGCAGCAGGCGCCGTGGGTCCTCCACAATCTCCTTGATGCGCTTCAGGAAGGTGACCGCCTCGCGGCCGTCGATCAGACGGTGGTCGTACGTCAGCGCCAGGTTCATGATCGGCCTGCCGGGAGGGAGGGAAGCCACAGGGAGGGAGGGGTTGGGTCAGTGATGGGCTTCTGGTGTGGTGCGATGTGGCGTGGTGTGTGGCGGAGGTCGACAAAAGCAGGGGAGAGGGGCAGCTGCGTCGGCACGGTGGGCGACGCATGTGGCAAGGGCGCAAGGGCCAGCTGCTGGCCGAGCCCGCTGCTGCCGTGGCGCCCGACGCCTGCCTGCCTGCCTGCCTGCCTGCCTGCCTGCCTGCCTGCCTGCCCGCCGCACCTGGGCATGATCTGTCCGTTGACCACCCAGGGCCGCATGTTGGTGGCGTGCATGCCCAGGATGGCAGACTGCGGCGGGTTGATGATGGGGGTGGACAGCACGCTGCCAAACACGCCGCCGTTGCTGCAGGGCGCAGGGACGGGCAGGCCAGCAGGCGGAAAACAGCCGTGAGATGCGGCCGGCGCGTTCCAGCGGCAGGAGCAGCTGCTGCCACCTGCTAGCCACCCAAGGCCGCTGGCCCCAGCTCCTGCGCCAGCGACCCCGCCCGCCAGCTGGCCGGCAGCGCCCTGCCCAGCCCGGCGCCGCGCAGCCCCGCCCTGCCCCCGCGAGCTGCAGCCAGTTTTGAGGTCACCCCATACAGATAAGAAATGATATAAAAAAACACCGAAGCGCGCCTGATGGTAAAGGTGCCTCCCGCCATCTCGTCGATGGACAGCGTGCCGTCCCTCGCCTTGCGCCCAAACTCGTTGATCTTCTGCTCAGGAGGAAAGGAAGGAGGAAAGAAGAAAGGGAATGAGGAGATGAGAGGATGCCGAGGGTGAGGCGCGCCATGCCGGCCGCAACAACAGGCTGGAGAAGAATGAGGACGGCGCGCGCAGCGCTGTGGGCTGGCCCGGCCACCACACGCAGCACCCTTGACATCCTGCCCCCGCCCCACCTTCTCCACATCCGCAAAGCTCATCTGGTCAACGTCGCGCAGCACGGGCACCACCAGGCCCTTGGGGGTGGACACGGCCACGCTGATGTCGTAGTATTCCCTGCAGGGAGGACAGGAGGGAGGGAGGGAGGAGGAGGGTGGTGGGGAAGGAGCCAAAGGGGTGGTGCGGGTGCGGTGCGCTGACAAGCAAGCGGAAAGGGAGGGGGTGGCGAGAGGGGAGGAGAACCAGACAAGAGGCAGGCGCCGCCGCCACCGAAGAGAGATACGAAGGCCGCCGCCGCCACGCCACCGCCCGCCCAACCGTAGATCTGCCACCCCACCGCCGCCACCCCACCAGACCGCCGCCGCCACGCCGCCGCCACCACACCGACGCAGCCACACCGCTGCCACGCCACGCCACGCCGCCGCCACACCTGTAGATGATGTCGCTGCCGTCAATCACGCCGTTGACCGCCGGCACGTACTGCAGGGCCGCGCCCGCCGCCTTGACAAAGGCCGACATGAAGCCCAGCTTGACGCCGTGCCTCTCTAGGAACGCGTCCTGCGCCGGGCAGGCCACGGGCAGGGGTGGGGAGCAGGCAGGGGGGCAGGCTGTCACCAGGCGCAAGGGGGTGGCAGCACGGCCGCAGCGCCGGCGAAAGTTTGGTGCGGCCGGCAGCGCAGCCACCCGCCCAGCAGCCATGGTCGCCTTGGCGATGAAGAAAACCCCGGAGCCCAGCGGCACAAACACACACACACGCACACACAAGCACACACACACACACACACACATAACCACGCGCGCACACACACGCGCGCGCACACACACACCTTGAGCTCGCGCCGCATCTCCATCACATTGGTCATGTCCACCTCGTTGAAGGTGGAAAGCATGGCGTACGTGTTCTGCGCGCCCTTGAGCCGCTCGCTGATGCGGCGGCGCAGGCGCGTCATGGCCACCCGCCGCTCCGGCCGCTGCCCCGGCGCGGGCGGCCCCGCGGGCGCCGCCTCGGCCGCCGGCTTGGGCGCCGCCGCCGGCTTGGGCGGCGGCGCGGGCTTGGGCGGAGGCGGCGCCGCGGGCGCCGCTTCCTGCTTCGCCGCGGGCGCCGCTGCTGCTGCCTCCTCGGCAGGTTTGGGCGCCGCCGCGGCCTCGGGGTTCTCCTCCACCACCGCAAACGCCTGCCCCACGGTCACCGTGTCTCCCTCGGCCACCTGGATGGCCTTGAGTATGCCGGGGGTCTTGTGCGGGTACTTGATATCCATGGTGACCTGGCAGGAGGGGCAGGCACAGGTGCAGGATCAGGTGCGGGAGCGGGATGGGAGGAGGGGAGCGGGTGCAGCCCAGGAGGGGGCAGGGCAGAAGGAGGGGCAGGCGGGAAAGGGAGCGCAGGTGGCCTGCCTGCCCTGCATCATGCATTCCGGTTGCGCAGTGCATGCATGCATGCATGCATGGGGGTGCAAACGTGCTGGCACCTTGTCTGTCTCCAGCTGCGCAATCACGTCGTCCTCCACCACCACCTCGCCTGCGGGGGCAGCAACACAAGGTGGGCAAGCAGCCTATGGGTCAGCTGGGGGCAGGGCACACGTGATGTGTGGAGCAGGGCATGCGCGGCCCAGAGGCGGGCCCAGCGACCCAGCTCTTTGCCGCTCCCACCAGCAGGCCCTGCACCTCCCCCTGCGTAGCTGCTGCCCACCTGGCTGCTTGAGAATGACTGCCACCGTGCCCTCGGTGATGCTCTCCCCCATAGAGGGCACCTCCACAGTCACATCTGCCAGTGCTGCCACAGAGCTGCTGATGCCGCGGCTGCCGAGCAGCAGCGAGGCATCAAGCCTGCTGCTGGCTGCACCCGCTGCTGCTGCCCCCCAGTGCGCCTGGCGCACGCAGGCTGGCGCCCGGGCGGTGGCGGCACCTGCGGGCGGCGGCGAGGTGGCGGCGAGGCGGCGGCTCGTGAGCAGGGCGCTCGCCCTGCGGGACATACCCGGCTCCATTGCAATTCCCACTCGCACCTGAGCCGCCCAGTAGCTCTAGTGGCGCCAGGAAGCCCCAGGACGCAGCGGCCTGCAGCAGGGGGGGCACCGCTGACAAAACCTAAGGCCTTTCGCCTGGCAGCGGCCTGAGCACAACCCTGCGCATCGCCCCAGTCTGCAGTCTCACCCTGGCGGCTCCCAGCCGTTGCAGGGACCTCAGCATGCCCTGCCTCATCCCAGTTTGTCAGCCGCAGAACCAGAGGCTCCAGCCTGGCTTGCCCGGCGGAATGAGGCGATTCAGGGCAGCCGAACCCTCACCAAGGCGCCCAGGGCTGCGCACCATGCCGTTTCTGCATGGCCGCCTTTCCACCAGTGCCTGGGCGAAGAAACGGGCGACTCTGCGGCTGGATTGACCTTTACTCGTCAGTCCAAACCTGGTCCCAGTGGCTCGGACACAGAAACTCCCAGTCAACGAGCAGCGGGTGATCCAGCGCCATTTCGCCCTCCTGACGAGCAGCGGCCCAGCAGGGGCGGGCCATCAAGCATGGAGTACCAACTCACAGTTGCCAACTCCCCGTCTCAGGTGCGCAGGAGGCGCGTGGCTGTCCGCTGGGCGCCCAGGCGGCTTGCGGGATCTCTGCGGGGTGCTCCAGCGTGCGGCAGCAGCCTCACGGGTGGAATGGTGCCCGCGGCCAGGCGCTGCACTGCCCCTGCCACCCACAGCACTGCTGCCGCCGCCGCTGCCGCCACCCTGCCGCCCGCCACTGCCTCGCAGGTTCTGGCCAAGACCAACCGGGTGTTTGTGTCGCCGGATGACCCCGTGGCAGCAATACCATTTGTGCAACTGGGCGACTTGTGAGTTTGCAGCTGCCGCAACGGAGGCCCACTCTCGCCGGTGCAGCAGCACAAAAATCGGTGCAGCGGCCACCAAATTTGATCGCCTTGGGCGGCCTGCCTCTTGCTGCCTTGCCTGCAGTGTGTACACTGTCCAAGCAGATGAGCTGATCACGCCGGGGTACATTGGCCTGAATGCCATCCAGCGGCGGGTGAGGAGGATGCATGCCAGCGACGATCGGCAGCACAGCTGCGAGTCCCCCCTTGCCGTCACGTGCCAGGCCCGGCAGCTGGCACCTCTGCAGCTGTTCCTGGGCTGCGTTGGGGGATCTGCTGAGAGGCTCATCCTGCTGCCGTTGCCGCCTGCCTTCCACGGCTGCAGAACATCCGCGTGTCGTCGGGCGACAAGGTGGCGGCGCTGCAGTTCCTGCTGCCCTCTGACAAATTCCAGATTGCGCTGCTGAATGCGGAGGTGGACTTTGTGACCAAGCGGGCGGTGCGTGGCCCGGACCTGGAGCTTGATGCGCACCAGCTGTCCAGCCACCTGCAGTCCCGCTTTGCGGGCCAGGTGCTGACCGCCCACCAGGAGCTGAGTTTTGAGTACCAGGTGCGGGCGCTCCGGGCGCCGGTGTTGCGGGTGAAGGGCCAGGCCCACAAGCGGGTGGTAGCATGGGAGTGTGAGGATGCCGGCGCGCCAGGGCGGCGTTTTGCTGTTGTGTTTCGCCGCCGTCATGCGCCACCGCAATCCGTACCGTGTGCCGTGCGCTTGTGAGCAGGGCACCAACTTCTTGCTGAAAGTGAGCGGCATCATGGTGGCCGACCCCACGGCGGAGCAGCTGAGCGTGCACCGCGGCCAGCTGGTGCCCGACAGCGCGTACATCTTTGAGACGCGGCACGGCAGCGGGGTGAAGGTGACGGGGCAGCGCAGCGTGATGGCCACCCAGCTGTTCAAGCACAAGGAGTTCAACTTTGAGATGCTGGGCATCGGCGGCCTGGACGACCAGTTCGAGCAGATCTTCCGCCGCGCCTTTGCCTCCCGCGTCTTCCCGCCCTCTGTGGTGGAGCGGCTGGGCATCCGCCACGTGCGCGGTGTGCTGCTGTACGGCCCGCCAGGTGTGGAAGGGAATGGGGCGTGGCTGCAGGACGGAGCGGATGGCTGCCTGCCTGCCTTGCAGCGGCCATATGGCCTGGGAAGTGCCTGGGGGACGCAGCACGCATTGCCAGAGGAGCATGCTGCACACTGCAAACTGGGAATCCGTGTGTCGGCAGGCAGTTTCACAGCACTCAGCGGCTGTTGCGTCGCTGCCGCGCAGGCACCGGCAAGACGCTGATTGCGCGCCAGATCGGCAAGATGCTCAACGGCAACGAGCCCAAGATTGTGAACGGGCCCGAGGTGCTGAACAAATATGTGGGGGCCAGCGAGGAGAACATCCGCAACCTGTTCAAGGAGGCGGAGGCAGACTACCAGAAGCTGGGGGAGTCGTCAGGTGGGCTGCGCTGTAACGGCAGCAGGCAAGGCAGTCAGGCTGTGTACTTTTCTGAATCGCATTGGTCGGCCAGCCAGCCGGCTGTGCAGGGTCCTGACCCAACTGTGCCCGCTGCGCGCCTCCTTAGGCCTGCCGGCCTTCCTTCACTTTCTTTTTCCATGCAGACCTGCACGTCATCATCTTTGATGAGATCGATGCCATCTGCAAGGTGTGAGGCGGCACGCTTGATGCGCCACTCCCCAGCCCCTGCCGCTTTTGCATGTGCCAGAATGGACGACCTCTTCTGTGCTTCAAGTGTGGGGTGCGATCATGCATCGATGCCCCGTGCCGGCCGCGTTCTCCCGCAGTCGCGCGGCTCTGTGCGGGACGGCTCCGGCGTGCACGACACCATTGTCAACCAGCTGCTGACCAAGATAGACGGCGTGGATGCGCTCAACAACATCCTGCTCATCGGCATGACCAACAGGTGGGGCGGGTGTTGGGGCTGCGGTTCTGGGCGTGCATGGTACCCCTGCATGCAATACCGTGGTCCTTTGCTGCTGTGTCTGTCTGCCCTGCTGCAACCCTCTTGCAATGCTTGTCGTTCAGAACTGAGAGACTCGTGCTGCCCTTGCCAACGTCCCCTGTGCAGGCGAGACATGCTGGATGAGGCGCTGCTGCGGCCAGGTCGGCTGGAGGTGCAGGTGGAGATTGGGCTGCCAGATGAGCGTGGGCGCGTGCAGATCCTGCAGGTGCGGCACAGCGCGATAAGAGGTGCCCGCTGGCTTGCTGCCTGTGCGATGGCCTGCGGCCGCAGCCTGTGCCAGCCGGGGTGCCTGCTGGGCTCCCCACCTGCCCTGTGTGTAGCGTGCCGCCCAACCTGGGCCTGCTGCCTCTTCTTCATGTCATGCCTTGCCTGTGCGCTGCTCTCCCTGGCCCCTGCACCCTGCAGATCCACACCAGCAAGATGAGCAGCAACTCGTTCCTGGGGCGTGACGTGGACCTGGCTGAGCTGGCGGCGCGCACCAAGAACTTCAGCGGCGCGGAGATAGAGGGCCTGGTCAAGAGCGCCACCTCCTTTGCCCTGAACAGGCAGGTGGATGTGACCGACCTGAGCAAGCCCATAGATGAGGAGGCCATCAAGGTGGGCGGCCCCAATGGATGGCGTGGCAGTGCGGGGGAGGTGTCAAGGGGTTGGGGTCAGCCTGGTCTGGAGCCAGGGAAGCAGGGCGGCATGTGTCAGGGAGCGAAGCAGGGAATTTACCAGTGGCCTGCAAGGCTCATTGTCCACCTTTGGTGTGCCTGCCTGCCCGGCCCTCCCCCGGCCTGCCTGCCTGCCTGCAGGTCACCATGGCAGACTTCCTCGAGGCGCTGGATGAGGTGAAGCCGGCGTTTGGGGCGGTGATTGAGAGCCTGGAGACGTACCGCCTGCACGGCATGATCGACTACGGCGCTCGCTACCAGCACCTGCTGTCCAGCTGCCGTACCCTGGTTCAGCAGGCAAGCGGGCGCCCGCTCGGCATAGGAGGCTGCCTGTCCTGAGGCTGTCTGCCCGGACCCAACCTGGGTTGCGCCTCAGTACTGGCTCCCAAGTCCAGCTGGGGCTCAGCTCACCCGCGCCTTCCCCTCCCGCCCTACCCCTTGGCTGCAAGCAGGCCAGATCCAGCGAGAACACCCCGCTTGTGACGTGCCTGCTGGAGGGACCTGCCGGCACCGGCAAGACGGCGCTGGCTGCCAGCCTGGCCATCGAGTCTGGCTTCCCCTTTGTCAAGGTGGTCAGCGCGGAGGCCATGGTGGGGTACAGCGAGCAGGCCAAGTGCAGCCAGATCGCCAAGGTGTTTGACGATGCCTACAAGGTGTGTGTGGGGGGTGGGGGCGGGGGGAGGCACTTTGTGCACCTGTGGATAGCAAGGGGCCCTTGCCGCCACTTCCTGTGGCTGCCTGCCTGCTGCCTCGCGGCTGTCGATCCCTCCTCCACCCATCCCGCGCCCCTCCCTGCCACCTCACCCCTTTCGAACGCCCCCTGCCGCCACGCTCCTCCACAGTCCCCGCTGAGCGTCATCGTGCTGGACGACATTGAGCGGCTGCTGGAGTATGTGGCCATTGGCCCCCGCTTCTCCAACACCGTGCTGCAGACGCTGCTGGTGCTGCTGAAGAAGCAGCCGCCGCAGCAGCGCAAGCTGTTTGTGGTGGGCACCACCAGCCTGGGCATGGTGATGCAGGTGGGCTGGGGGGTGGGTTTGGTGGCTCTGTGCGGTTGAGGATGCGAGCTCGCCGGCCCTGCCCTGCCCGCATCAGTTGCTTGCATGGGATCTGATCCTGTTTCGCTTCCGTTTGCTGCCGGAAGGTTTCGTTTCATTACCTATGCCCACACACACCCCGTCGCAGGAGATGGAGCTGGCGGCAGCATTCAACGTGGCCCTGCACGTGCCGCGGCTGTCGCAGCCGGAGCAGAAGAGCGTGCTGCAGCAGCTGGGCGCGTTCAGCGGCACAGACGTGAGTGGCGGCGCGGCGCCCTTCATTGCATCGGCTCGGTTCTGATCTGTCTGCTTAAGCTGGCACCACCAGCCCTGCTGCCGTTTTGTACATCCAGCCTGCAGCTAGCGACCACCCTACCCCTGCCTTCCCTGCCTCTGCAGCTGGACATTGCAGTGGCCGAGCTTCCCGACCTGGAGGTGCCGCTGAAGCGCCTGCTGCTGCTGTTGGACCTGGCGCGGCAGGGGCAGCCGGAGGAGGAGCGCGTGGTGTCGCTCACGCGCTGGTCGCAAGTGCTGCGGGACCTGAATGGATGAAGCCGGGCCCCTGGCCCCCCCGCCAGCTAGCCCATGTTTTGTTTGCTGCGATTCGTGTGTGCGCGCTCCCGCTCTCCTGCTTTGCTTTGTTGCTTCCTCTTGTCCAGCTTGTGCCTTCTCAGCTTCTTGTTTGTAACAGCACCGGTCGGCCGACGGCAAGGTACCGTCGCACTGGGCTGATTCCAATGGCACGCCCAGCAGGGGTGGTGACCTGCCCAAGGTATGCGCCTGGGTGATCTGCCCCAGGCAGCTCCGGCAATGATCTACTCCTTTTCTAAACGTTGCTCTGCTCTGTCCTGGGAACGCCAACCGGGCTCTCCAATAAACATCTGCACAGGATGAAGGGCTGCTCCTGAAAGTGCAGGTGAGCCCTGTCTGCCACCCCTTCCTTTGGCTTGGCGCGGTGGGCAAGGCAGACAGGAAGGCCTGGGTGCCTCTCTAGTTTCAATCATACTGTTCCACTCCTCGCCACAGGTGCAGGTGCGAAAGGCCAAAGGGTGGCGCACGGCCATTGCCGGAGCTGGGGCCCCAAATGCGGCTCGGCCCGCCGCTAGGACCCCGAGGACTCGGCGCCGTTTGTGTGCGGTTGGATAGCGGCAGCACTGGCAGGGGCCCTGCGCTCCTGACCGCTAAAGGAGCACACTCGCGGCTTAGCGGCGGCAGGCGGTGGCGGAAGGAACGGATCAAGAGCCGGACTGCTATGCGGGCGGCCGCGCACCGACCGCGCACCGACCGCGCACCATGCGGCGGCAGGCAGGGCAGCAGGCCAGCGGCAACCCATTTTGATGCGCGTGCTGCCTGATAGAGAAGGCAAAGCAGCTGCAATCCAAAGTTGTTGGCGCTGTCTCGAGCCTGTATTAAGTGCGGAGCTTTGCCGAGTGGCGGCAGCAGGGCGCGTGGCGGCAGCAGGGCGCCGGCTGGCGGCGGCCCATGCCAGTGTGCAGCGGTCGGCGTTGGTTTCTGTCCCATTTCATGTTCATTGCGCTGTAAGGCATATTGCATGCTGGCGGGATGAAGGATACAGACGGCATTGCGCTATTCAGTAGCAAGCCAGCGGCCAAGAAGCGGCGGAAGGCGCCCGCAGCCTCCGTGCCGGCTGCTGATGCAGCGGAACAGCATCTGGCAGCATCAGAGGCGCCGCTGGAGCCAGCCGACAATGTGGCGGCGGGGGACCTGGAGCAGGCTGGGGAGCTGACCTTCCGGCAGCTGGGCCTGTCCGAGTGGCTGGACAATGTGTGCTCCAGCCTGGGCATGCGGGAGCCCACGCAGGTGCAGCGCGGCACCATCCCCGCCGTGCTGGCGGGCCGCAACGTCATTGGCGTCGCGCACACCGGCAGCGGCAAGACGGCTGCCTTTGCGCTGCCCATACTGCAAAAGCTGGCCAAGAACCCCTTTGGCGTCTTTGCCCTGGTCCTCACCCCCACCAGGTGGGTGCACAGCCAGCAGGGCAGCCCCTGCATGGGCCTTCGGCGCCGCTTGACGCCACCGCCGGATGTGTTTTGCTTGCCTGCTGGGCAACGATAGCCGGCCAGTAGCAGCTAGCAGAGGCGCCATCGAGGCCACCATGCCACCCAGGCAGCAGCCTGCCAGCCGTCTCTGTACCATTCCGTTGCCGCCGCCCGCCGACGCCGCTCCCATGCCCGCCCGCCTCCCGTGCCCCGTGCCCCGCCTCCTTTGCTGCCTCCCGTAGGGAGCTTGCCTTCCAGCTGGCCGACCAGTTCCGGGCGCTGGGTACCGGCATGTCTCTGAAGGATTGCGTGGTGGTGGGCGGGCTGGACATGACGGCACAAGCAAAGGAGCTCGCGCGGCGGCCGCACGTCGTCATCGCCACGCCCGGCCGCCTGCGCGGCCTGCTGCAGCTGGACGGCGAGCTGGCGAGGGTGTTTGGCAGGGCGCGGTTCCTGGTGCTGGACGAGGCGGACCGGCTGCTGGAGCCCAGCTTTGAGTCTGAGCTGGCGGTGGTGCTGGGCGCGCTGCCCGAGCGGCGCCAGACGCTACTCTTCTCGGCCACCATGACACAGACGCTGGTGGAGCTGCAGAAGCAGCTGCTGCGGGACGCCTACCACTTCCAGGTGGGGCCCGCCCCGCCGGGCTGGCTGCTGTGTGTGTAGCTATGGCGGCGGTGGTGGGGGCATGCGGCTGGGCTGTTGCACGCTGCCGTGCGCACGCCGCATCTGCCGCCGCTCACCACCCTCACAAGTCCTGCCACCATCTTTTCCCACCTACCCACACCCAGCCCCGCTTCAACCCGCCCCCGCTTGCAGGCGTACGAGGGCCTGCAGACGGCGGCGAAGCTGCGCCAGGAGTACCTCTTCCTGCCTGCCAAGGTCAAAGAGGTGTACCTGGTGCACCTGCTGGGGCAGCTGGAGGAGCTGCAGTGCCGCTCGGCCATCATCTTTGCGGGGACGTGCAAGGTGGGCGGGGGGTGGGTAGGTGGGGGGCTGCGCGTACGCGTGCCTCGCTTGGGTGGGTGGGAATGTGCCAGTGTGTGGGGGTGGATGGATGGATGAAGTTGGATTGGAGGTGGAGGCCCTGCCTGCCGTGCCTGCTCGCTCGGCGCATCCCTGCACAACGCACCCAGGCCCGAGCACACACCCAGGCCCGAGGCCCTGGCCCCCCGCCTCGCGCCCCGCGCAGGGCTGCCACCTGCTGTCGCTGCTGCTGGAGGAGCTGGGCATCGCAGCGGCGGCGCTGCACAGCCACAAGCCGCAGCGCGCGCGCCTGGAGGCGCTGCACCGCTTCAAGAGCGGCTCCGTGCCGATCCTGCTGGCCACCGACGTGGCGTCGCGCGGCCTGGACATACCCAGCGTGGACCTGGTGGTCAACTACGACCTGCCGCAGATGGCGCGCGACTATGTGCACAGGTGGGCGTGCTTTGTGTGTGTGTGTGTGTGTGTGTGTGTGTGGCAGGGGTGGTGGTGTGTGGGTGTGAGTGTTTTTTGTTTGTTTGTGCGTGTGTGTGCTTGTTGTGGTTGCTCTAGTCGGTGGCGGTGGCGGGCATGGGTGGGTGGGATGCGGCGGTTGGTGGCACGGCCCGCTGCGCGCAGCTCCCCCGCCCCCTGTCCCCAGCCTGTTCCTTCTGACCCTGCCACCTCGCCCCCACACAACCCCCGCGCCCGCCTCGCTCCCGCAGGGTGGGCCGCACGGCGCGCGCGGGGCGCCGCGGCTGGTCCCTGTCATTTGTGACGCAGTACGACATCGACCTGGTGCAGCAGATCGAGGTGTTGGTGGGGCAGCAGCTGGGCAAGTTCGAGCTGGAGGAGGCGGAGGCGCTCAAGGGCATCACCAAGGTGGGGCGGGCGGGGCGGGGCAGGCATGTCTGCAAGCCTGGGGCCTTCATGTGGCTGCAGGGGAGAAGCAGGGGAGAAGCGTGATGTGATTTGAGGCACGGGACCCTGCTCTGCTGCCACTTCCCTTGTGCAGGTGTATTCCGCCAAGCGTGCCGCCGCGCTGCGCGTGGCGGAGGAGGAGCAGCGCGGGCGAGGCGGCGGCGCCGCGGCGGCCGTGGCGGCGGAGCGCAAGCGCAAGAAGCGCAAGCAGGCGGCCGCAGCCTGAGGGGTGCTGCCTGCTGTTGGGGTGAGCCACGGGCTTTGTAAACCGCAATCCAAAGGAGCGGGCGAAAACAGGACATTGGAAAGTAATAATGACTGACTGACTAAGCAGCAGTCCCAACTCACCTGGAAGCACCAAAGCACCTACTCAGGGGTGTCTCAGGGACAGAACGAGGCTAGGTGACGGTGAGCTTGCAGGCCAGAACTCCCACGAGGACCCGAATGCTGCACTGCCGACTCCCAGGTGCCACGCCCCTTGCAGCCCAACTCTGCAGGGTCATGTCCGGCCTGGAGGAAGAGCCCGGAGCCGAGTTTTTGGCGCGGAGGTTAGCCAGAGCGGCTGCAATCCCTCCTGAGCAGCGCAGCCAGGACGTGGCAATCTTCTTGGAGAGCGAGGAGCTCCTGTCTGAGGCACGGCAGGCGCTGCCGCTCGACAGCCACGGGCGCCCGGCGCTGTCGGCGGCTGCGGCGGCCAGCCCAGCTGTGCGCTACCGCCTGCTGCTAGCCATGGCCAAGGTCGCCCGCTCAGATTGGCTCTGCTTCATGGAGTCGCCTACAATGGTCCTCACTGTGCGCCACGTGGCGGCCTATCAAGAGTGTGTGAACGCTGCAGAGGCGCTGGTGCCGCGCCGCAGCCGCCCGCGCTCAGCACAGGAGTCCTTGTTTGCAGCCCTCCACCTCCCGCTCACCTTCGCTTTGGCCGGCATTAAGACCATGGGTAGAATGCGCAAGGCTATGGCGATCGCAGACGGGCTGGCAGATCCCACCCTCGGCGCCAACCTGCGCCAAGCGCTGCAGCAGCTGCGGCGGTCGTCAGGCGGCCCTTGCCGGGGAGAGCAGCAGGCACCCCTGCTCACCCTGGAGCAGCTGCGCTGCCTACTCGCCCTCCGCGTGATGGACTGGGGAAAGAGGGCGAGGCGCCCGCAGCTGCCAGAGGCTGAGCGAGAGGAGGTGGCTCACGCTGCGGCGCGCAGCATGCGCCTGATACTCGAGCTTGAGCCCAGCAGCCCCCACAGCCACACCGTGGCGGCTGCCGGCAGCATTGGCGGGGCTGCAAAGCTGCGCATGCTGACGCATTACCTGGAAGCCTTTCGGCTGGCACGCCAGCCGCATGCCCGCGACAACCTGTTCACCGTTTTTGGAGCGGCCTGCGCAGTGTGAAGTGCCGTGGAGTTGGGTCGAGATGTGGCGCTTCTGCGCAACCCCACCGTCCGCCGCCTGCTGGAGGAGGCAGCGGAGGCGGCTCCTGAGGCAGAGGCCGCCTTCCGCCGCTGCCAGCGCCTGCTGCCCCATGTTTGGGTGCGGAGACTGGAAGATCTTGTGCAGGCCTGCCGCACCCTCCTGATCAGCCTGCAGGCCTCTCTGCAGCAGCCAGTGGGTCCAGCAGGTGCCGGCACACGTGGCCCAGGCAGCCACAGAGACACACCGGCGGTGCCTGCACACCTCAGCCTGAACGTGGTGGACGTCGGGAGCGAGCAATCATCCAGCAGTGCCGAGCTGGCAGCGCGGCATGAACTGTGCGACGGCTGTGGGCAGCGTGCCCTCGGGATGCGGCGGTGCAGCGCGTGCCGCCAGGCGTGGTACTGCTCGCGAGCCTGCCAGGTGGCTCACCGGCAGCAGCAAAGGCAGACCTGCAACAGCGCCTGACTCCAGATTGGGCCCTGCTCACCACTTCACATGTGCTTTGCTGCTAGTGTGCTCTTGATTGCATGCCTAAATGATGCAATCAGAAAGAATAGCGGTGCTGAATGCTGAGCGACGAGCAGCCGGGGAGTGCGGGCGGTGGCAGGCGGCCTCACGCCGGAGCAAAGTGGTGGCTCTGCTTCTGCGGCCGCGCCAGCCCCGCCTGCCGCTTGAGCTCCTTCTGCTGCCGCATCACGGCGCACACGTCGTACACCCGCCACTCGCAGTCGGGCTCGCTGCGGCAGCAGGCCTCCAGGAAGGCCAGGCTGACGTTCGACAGCTTGGGGTAACGCGCCGCCGCGGGGGCCGGCGCCGGCAGCGCCGCCGCCGCCTCCGTGCCGCTGCCGCTGCCACTGGCAGCGGCGCCGCTGGCGGGCTTGGCGCCGCGGCCGAGGGCGGCGCTCGGCGCCGCCGCCGCCGCTGCTGCGCGGTCGTTGTTGGGCTGGTGCTGCTGCTGGGCGGCCAGCCAGTCGTCCCGGGCAACCTTCCAGTCATCAAACACCTGCACGCGGGCAGCATGCATGTCGCTGCAAGAGCAGAGCAGCTGCAGCGGAGCCCGGTCGGGCGTGCCGGCCACGCCAGCGTCGCTGCCCACTCTAGCAGCACCAGCAGCGGCAGCAGCAACGCCAGCAGCAGCAACGAAAAAGAGCAGCCAGCACACGGGGAAACAGGGTGCCCAGCTGCTGCTCACGTGCACCACACGCCTGCAGCCTCCTCCCAGGCAGGGCTTCGCGCCACACACGCGCCCCCTCTCACCTGCAGCGCCGCCTTGACCCTGTGCTGCCGGCAGTAGTTCTCGATCAGCACCTCCCACATGCGGCGGTGCGACACCGCCACCGCCGCCAGCCCGGCCTTGCCCACCCGCCGCAGCTGCTTGTAGTACTTGGCGGCGCTGCGCAGGTCGCCTGCGGCGGCAAAGGCCTGCACAAGCGCCGCCAGCGCCTCGCCGTCGGGCGTGCGGCCGTGGTTGGACAGCCCACCGCGGCGCGCCGCGGGCGCCGGAAGTGTGTGCAGCTCCCGCCGCCAGGCGCACGCCAGCATGTCATTGTACACCGTCTCCGCCACCTCCAGCTGCGGCAAGTGAGGGGCAGGTGGAGGGAGCAGGTGGGGCAGGGGAGGAGGGCGAGTGGAGGTGGGGCAGGTGGAGGGAGCAGGTGAGGCAGGGGAGGAGGGCGAGGCTATAGTGGAGATGGGGCAGGCGAGGCAGGCGAAGAGGCAAGCAGGCAGGGGAGGGGGAGGGACCTGGGCTGACCGAGCCCGAGCGGAGGGGACGGCACAGCGGGGCGGCGTGTCAGGGCAGGCGGCCGGCGAGCAGCAGCGGCTGGTGCGAGCGGGCATGGAGCTGCAGAGCGGCTGCCGCCGCCACGCCTGCGGGCCCACCTGGTTGGCATGACAGAGGGAGGTGATGAGGGCTGAACCGGAGGCGGCGTCTGCCTCCATGCCCTGAGCCCGCACTGCGGCGCAGCACGGCGGTCGCACGGCATTCGGCAAATGAGGCGCGCGGGGCCCCGGGCAGCCAGCCATGCTGCCGGCAGCGGCCCCTCCACAAGCACCCCGTCACACACAGATCCCACCCCGCCGCAGCCCCGAACGCGTGCAGGCGCCCACACAGACACCCAGCACACACACATAAACACACACACAGCAGCAGCAGTACCAAGCCTCACGTGAGCGGTACAGGTCGTACGATGCGGCGCTGCGGGAGGCCTTGGCGCAGCCGGTGATGAGTGAGAGGTAGGTACGCCTGCTGGGCCGCATGCCCATCGTCTGTGTGTGGGCGTGGGTGTGGGGGAGGCGGGGAGTGGCAGAGGCTAGCTAGTGAGAGGCTGGGCCTGCTGCTGGAGAGGCTGGCACACCCTGCCTGGGGCTGGCACGCCCTGCCTGGGCTGGCACGCCCTGCCGCGCCACTGCCGGCTGGCTTGCGCCCCGCCCCCGCCTACCTGGCACAGGCTCAGCAGGCGCAGCGCTCGGTCCACGTACTTGCCGCACAGCGCGCGGATGAGCGAGTTGAGCGTGTGCTCGTGCAGGCCGCCGCTGGTGGTGGCGCCGCCGTCCACGCTCCTGCCGCCGCCGCCGCCGCCGCCGACGGGCTGGGCGCCAGGGGAGGAGCGGGCCAGGCGCTTGACCAGGTCCACGGCCTCCTCCAGCCGCTCCGCCTCTGTGCACATGCTGATCAGCATGTCGTGCATCTGGTCGCTGGGGGCCACGCCCTGCAGAGTGTGAGCGAGCGAGAGAGCGAGCGAGAGAGTGGGTGAGTGAGAGAGTGAGTGAGTGAGTGAGTGGGAGGGGAGGCAGAGGGCGGCAGGCGGTTCAATACCCGGCCAGAGGACGGACTGGCGGCAGTGGCACGCCAGCCCCGGCGGCACCGGCACCAGCAGCCGATGGTGGGTGGGCTACCCTCCACCACACGCATGCAGCGTGCTTGATTGGTTCAACCACGCTGCCGGCCGCGCAGGGCGAAGCCCCCGCGCCGCACCTCGTCGCAGGCCTGTTTGTAGAGGGCGAAGGCGCGGGTGACGTCCCCGGCCTTCTCGCAGGCCGCTAGCAGGCAGCCGTAGGTGACAGCGCTGGGGGCCAGCCCCTCCCGCCGCATCTCCTCAACCAGCTGGAAAGCAAACTGCGGCGGCAGGCACGGAGGGGAATGCAGAGGCGGGGGGGGTCAGCGGGCAGAAAGGAAGGGGGGGCGGTGGACGGGGCAGGCCGGAAGGTGCAGATGCCAGCAGCAGCAGCAGCAGCAGCAGCAGCAGCAGCAGCAGCAGCAGCAGCAGCAGCAGTGCAGCTGCGCGGATGCAGAACCGGGGCTGCTGGCGCCGCCGTGGCCCTGCCCTCCCCTGCCCACCACTCCCACACCTCACCGCTCTCTCACCACACGCCCTCCCCTCCACTCCCTCACCGCACCCTCACCCCACCCCGCCGCACCTGCGTCCACTGCTTGCCACCCGCCTGCACGCAGGCGTCGATGAGGCTGGTGTAGATCTCCAGGTTGGGGCGCACGCCCAGCTGCGCCATGCCCTCAAACACGCGCCGCGCGCTGGCCGCATCCCGAGCCTTGGCGTAGCAGTGCAGCAGCGCGCCCGCGGTGCGCTCGGTGGGCTCGATGTCTGGCAGGGGGGCGGGGGTGGGGTGGGGGGCAGGGGAGGAGGGGTGGAGGGTAGAGGCATGCGGGGCCGGGGCGGAAGCAGGGGCCCTGCCTCCAGCCGATCTGCCGGCACCCCGCTCCCGGAGTCCCGGGGCGCGGCGTGGCACCGCCGGCACGTGCAGCAGATGCCCAACAGAGAGGGGAGAGAAGAGCGAGCGAGCAAGCGGGCAGGCAAGCAGGCAGGCAAGCAAGCAAGCAACCCAGGCAATCAATCAAGTAGCAAGCAAGCACGCCTCCCACCACCTTGCACCCCACCCCCTTGCCCCCACGCTCTTGCCCCCCCACCCACACCCGCTCACCCGCGTCCACCATGTCCGAGAAGGTGCGCATGGCGGCCTGCACGTTGCCGCCGTGCGCGGCAGCGGCGATGAGGGTGTTGTAGGTGACGACGTCCGGGGCGGGTCCGCGGCGGCGCATGCCGCGGTACACCCCCAGCGACCGCTGCAGCTGGCCGATGGAGCCCAGCAGGTGCAGCAGGGCGTTGTAGGCAACCAACATGTCGCTGCGGGGAGAGGGGAAGGGGAGGGGAGGGGCAGTGAGGAGTGGGGGGCAGGAGGGGGGTGGTGAGGAGGCGAGGAGTGGTTGGGGGAGGATGCCGGAGGAGTGAGGGGCAGGAGGCAGGCACAGAGGAGGCAAGGAGTGGCCGTGGAGGAGGAGTCGAGCGGCGCGTGTGTGTGTGTAGCAGGGGTCGCCGCCGCGCAGCTGGCCTCACCGCTCGTAGTGCGGCCGCGGCTGGGACCTGGCCACACACTCCTGCCAAGAGTCCTGCATCGCGTCCGCAGCCTCCAGCGCCACCTCTACCAGCGCAGGCGAGGCGCCCGGCGCGCAGGCTGCACACGCAGGCAGGCAGGGAGGCGGGCGGGGACGGCAAGCAGGCGTGCTGAGACGTTGGCCTCCGCGGCCCGCGGTTGCCGCCTCGCGGCGCCATGCGCCGGCCAGCTCGAACCGCCCGCTTCGCACGGCACAGCCGGCAGCAGGCCGTCGCCAGCAGCGGCAGGAGCTGCGACGGCAGCAGGCGCCGCACCCGCAAAGAGGGAGGAGTAGAGGTGGGGCGTCTGCCGCACACCGTCCTGCTTCACCGCTGTCCACACATCCACCGCCCGCTCCTGGATGGCCTGCCGCTGGATGAGCGTCAGCAGCGAGGTGTACACCGTATCGTTGGGAGGCCCAAAGCTGCGGCAGGCGGGCGGAGCAGGTTGGGAGTGGTGGTGGTGGTGACGGCGGTGGCGGAAAAGGGGGGACAGACGGGCCAGGACAGGGACGACGCACGGCAGCAGCAGCAGCACACGTGCCGCCCGCGCGCGCACACATGCTCCCACACGCACCTGCGCAGCAGCGCCAGCGCGGCAAACAGGCGGTCGAGCTGGGCGGGGGTGCAGGGGGCGTGGGAGGCTGCCGAGAAGAGGGCCGACACAACATAGTTGTTGGGGGCGACCCCAGCAGCCTCCATCTCGTCCCACGTGCGCAGCAGCCAGGCGGCATCGCCGTGCCGCGCCTTGGCGGCGGCGGTGAAGAGCGCTGCGTAGGTGAAGGTGGTGGGGCGCAGGCCGGCGGCGGCCAGCTCGCGGTACGTGCGTACCGCGTGCGGCAGCAGCCCCGCGGCGGCGGCGGCCTTGATGAGGGAGTTGTAGGTGATGACGTCCCGCTGGATACCCTCCCGCTCCATGATGGATACCACCTGCGGCACCGCAACAGTGGAGCGGGTATGTGGTTGGGTGGGACAGGTGCAGCGCGCCACGGCAGCCTGCACTGAGCAGCGCAGCCGGCGCCACATCTGCCACGCGGCGCCGGGGGCAGCACAGGCGCAGCGCCGGCGGGCAGCTGCGGCAGCCATCTGCCAGCCCTCCTGTTGCTGCTGTTGCCACACTTCCGACCCAAGCCCGTCTGCTGCTGCCCCAGCCCACGCGCGGCCCTGCTGCTGGCCTGCGCACCTCCTGCGCCGCCTCCCAGTTGCCTTGGTTGGCGCAGGCGGAGATGGCGGCGTTGGCCACCTCCACCGTCCTGCACTCGTACTGCTCCCAGGCCCGGCAGAAGACGTCCAGCGCGTCTGCCAGCCGCCCCCCGGCGCCCAGCCCCGCAATGGCTGCCGTGGAGGAGCGTTGGTCTAGCGCCAGACCTGCTGCCTGGCGTGCGGCAAGCACCCGCCTCATGGTCACCAGGTCCCGCCTCTTGTTGGCTTCCTTCATGACCGAAATCCAGGGTGCCACCTCTGGGTGCAGCAGCTGCAGGTACTCGATGGTCTTCTCGGGGCGGCCGCGGTGGAAGCAGGCCTGGATGAAGGCGCGGTTGCGGTCGGGGCCCAGCAGCGGCACGGGCGCGCCGGCCGCCGCCGCCGCCGCCTCGCGCAGCACCGCCAGCCCGCCGTCCAGCTGCCCCGCCCGCAGCGCGGCGTCGAAGCCGACCAGGTGCCGCTGCATGTGCAGGCTGCCCTGCCCCGACTGCTGGTGCGGGGGCCTCCGGTTGTGGCCAGGGGCTCGTGGTGGGGCAGTGCCGCTTGCCCTCCGCTCTATCGCTGCACATGGCACGCCCTGACCACTCCTGCGGGCTGCTCGACTTCGCTGCTGCAGCACATGGGGCTGCAGGCTGAGTGTCAGGCAGCCCGGCAGTCCCGCCGCCGCCATGCCTGCTGCTGCCGCAGTGCAGAATGGATCGCAGGGGACGGTTGTGCGGCGCACAGGCCCCATGCATGACTCTTTGGGCGCCAAACCAGAGCCAAATTCCACGTGGCAAACGAGACACCAGGCGTTCAGCTGATGGCCCTAGGATCTCCCCACCACTTCCCATTTCACATGATGGCTGCCTCCAAAGCCAAAGAGAGAAGGGTGATCGCGGGGTTGGCCTCTGCGCTTGGCCTGGGTGCCGATGAGGACGCATTCACGGTGTTGAAGACAGTGGCGCAGACTCTGGGATGCACGGTTGCGGAGGATGGATCGACGGCCGTGATGGAGGCGAGTTGGCGGAGATATTTCAGTATTGTGATCAAGGCTTGCAGGGGCAGGCGGAGACCCCTCGACGACATCAGGTATTGGATACCTGCGTTCCAGGGCTGAGAGTCGCCCCCGCCGCTGCGCCCGCAGGAGGAGGCGGAGCCGGCAGGGCGCAGCAAGAAGCGGCGGCGGGGCAAGGGCGCCGCCAGCAAGGACTCTGCGGAGGCCTCGGTTGCGCAGAACGACGACGCTGAGAGGGAGGAGGAGGAGGAGGAAGAAGAGGAGGAAGAGGAGGAAGAAGAGGAGGAAGAGGAGGAAGAAGAGGGGGAGGAGGAGGGAGATGGCGATGACGGGAGCGGCAGCGAGCAGGCTGGAGAGGAGGAGGGAGAGGAAGACATGGAGCTGGAGGTGCGCCTGGTGCCCACATTCCACCAGGCTCCACTCAGCTGCCCTGCCCTTGGCTCCGTGCAAGCACTCGGCCAGGCCGGCTGCCGCGGCAGCAGCTTGCTGGTGCCATGCCGGCGAGCATGGCGCTGGCCTGTGGCCTACCTGCGTTGCCCACCGCCTCGCTGTCCTGTGCTCCTAGGCCCCTTCCCCGCCCCTCCATCCCTCCTGCCTCCAGGACTTTGACCTGACCATCGAGCCAGTCAAAGTGGAGGACCCTCGCACACCAGACATGGTGGGTGGCTGAGGGGGAGGTTGGCGGCTGGGGAATGTCGAGTTGGGCCAGGACTTGCTCAGCATGAGGCCGAGCATGCGCAGCTGCAGGCCGCGCCCTGCCGTTTCATGTTCCGCTGCCGCCCGCGCGCCCGCCGCAGGTGTCTGGGGAGGAGATTGAGGATGGGGAGGGCGTGTTCCAGTGGCTGATTGTGCCGGTGGAGGTGGAGACCTTTTTTGAGGTGTGTGACAGGTGTCCAGGTGGCTGGTGGCGGTGGTGGGTGGTGGTGGTGTGTGGCGCTTGGCGATGCGGCTCAGATCTGTGATGGGCTGGCATATCGGCGACCAGCCAAGCCCTCATGTGCTGTCACTGCGCTTCATCCCAGCATGCCGCCGCCTCGCTCTCCGTGCAGGCCATTCAAGACGAGGCGCCGATGCTGGTCACCCGCCCTCAGAACCGTACCTACTTCTCAGGGCTGTTCAGCAAAGACGGTGCGTGCTCCGCCGCTGCCATCACGTCAGGCTGGGAGGCTTGTCTTCCAACACCCAACACGCCTGCTTTCACTGCTGCTGCTGGTGTGGCCGCACCAACCTTGCCGCTCGCTGCTGCCTGAAGCTTGTGCTCGCGTCGGCACTGGCTGGAGCTCGACCGTTGCTGGCTGTCGCCTGCGGTGCAGACATCGACCGGCTGGTACGGGGTGGCGCCATGCAGTACCAGATCAACGTGGATGTGACCAGCTACAGCGCGGGAGGAAAGAAGCGGGCCAACTTCAACTACAACGGCAGCACTGAGCCGGATGAGGAGGCAGGTGGGGCGCCTCACGCCCGCTGCGCTCAGCCCGGCTCCTGTGCCACCAACCGCTGCCTAACGCGGCCCCTGCTCTCCCACGGCGGCTCCCTTTGTGCGTTCGGTTCCATGTCTCCTCTGCCGCTGGGGACGGCTGGAGCCCTTGGTGGCCGCTCGCGCATCCCCTATCCCACCCGGCCGCCCCCCCCCCCCGCTGGTGTGCAGTGCCCGAGATGGCAGATGCCGAGGTGGTGTGGCGGCGGTTTGAGAAGGAGGGCTGCTCCGTGCGCCTGCTGCACCCGCAGCGCTTCTGCGACGGCCTCTGGCGCCTGGTTGCCCGCCTGGAGAGCTTCCTTCAGTGCCCGGTGGGCTGCAACGCCTACCTCACACCAGCCGGCACCCAGGGCTTTGCGCCGCACTGGTGGGGCGGGCCGCTGAGCAGACACTGCTGTGGGATGGTCCCACTGTGCGCCCTGCTCGGCTCCTCTTAACGGGCCCGGCTGCTGGGCATCCGACCGCACCTCTGCCTTGCATCACGTCCATTGTGGCCCCTCTGCCTGACTGTCCCGCAGGGACGACATAGATGCCTTTGTGCTGCAGCTGGAGGGCAAGAAGCGGTGGCGCCTTCACGCACCCACCGACCCAGAGCACGTCCTGCCGCGGTGCGCAGCTGGCTGGCAGAGGGTGGGCAGGGCGCTGCCTCCTCGCCACGCCGCCTCGCCACCATCATCCCACGGCCGCCGCCGGCCCTGCCGGCACCTCTGCTTGTCACCGCCTGTGCGTGTTGGGCCAGGGCTGTGCCAGCCATGCACAGCGAGCAGCGGCATGCTGAGGTTGTGGTACTGCCCCGCATGGCGGTACCGTGCTGCAGGTACAGCAGCCGCGACTTCAGCGAGGAGGAGCTGGGCGAGTGTGTGATGGATGTGGTACTAGAGCCTGGTGACATGCTGTACATGCCGCGCGGTACAGGTGGGCGCTGGGGTGTGGGTGTGGGTGTGGTTGCCGTGTGTGTGGATATGTGGATGTGTGGGGTAGGGCAGGGAGGGGCTGCTGTACTGGCAGCGACTGGTGCATGCAGCTCCTGCTCCAGCCAGGGCCGCCGCGGCGCTCCCGGCTGCCGAGCGTCGCTCTGGCCGCTCGCCCTCAGCCTCCCCACCTTCCAGCCTGCCTCATGCCCGGCCCCTCCACCGCCCCTGCCCCCTCCTGCTGCAGTGCACCAGGCTGAGTCGATGCCAGACAGCCACTCACTCCACATCACAATCTCCGCCAACCAGCAGCGCTCCTGGACGGGTGCGTGCCCGGCCATTGCCACTGCCCACCCTTGTGTGCGCCCGGCTATACTGCTGCTGCTGCTGCAGCTTCGCTGCTGGGGCCTCGCCCCACGCTCTGGCCAGTCAGTGTCATGCTGCCCCTCTCCCCTGCTCCCTTCTCTCCCTGCCTCCTGGCCTGGCCTGCCCGCACACACACACACACACACACACACACACACACCACCACCACCACCACCACACCTCCACCGTCGCCGTCGCTCACGCAGCCACCCACACATCACAACCCCCCCAAAACGCACACACACTCTCCCTCTCTAGTCACACCAAACCCACATGCCACCGCCGCCCACCCCCCTGCAGTGTTTCTGGAGGAGGCGCTGCCCGAGGCGCTGCGCGCGGCGGCCCAGTCCAGGCGTGAGTTGCGCCGCACCCTGCCCCGCGACTACTTCGAGTACATGGGCGTCATGCACGAGCGGCCGGAGGGTGAGCGAGGGCATGGGGCTGGGCCTGGGCAGGAGGGCGTGGGGCAGGCACCAGCGTGGCTGCAGGGCAGGGGGTGCGGGTGCAGGCTCGGGCGTGGCTGCGGGGCCGGGGGGGGGTGCAGGAGCCCGGGCGCCCACGGGAGCAGGGTGGGTGGAGGGTGGGCAAGGCGCAGGGCTGGCCCAGGGCCGGCGCCAGGCTGGCGGCCGTGCGCGCAGCCAGACGTGTGAGCGGGGAGCTGCCGGGGCCTGGGTGCGGCCGTTAGCGGGCATGGCGCGAGGTGGCGGAGGAGTGTGTACCGCCCATCCTCCTCTCGTTTGCCCACCTGCAGTTGCCCACCTGCCAGCCTGCCGGCCCCTCGCCTCACCCCGCCTGCCACCGCCTCGCCCGCCTGTCCACCCACACAGCCTCCCTGCAAGCCCGCACACGACCTGCCTCCCCACCCACCCACCCACCAGCCCTCCCGCCCGCCCGGCTGGCCCGCAGGCGACGGGGGCGAGGAGGACCCGCGGCGCGAGGAGTTCACCCAGCACTGCGCGGAGCTCATTGAGGCAGTGATGCACCACATGCCGCTGGACGGCGTGGCCGACCAGCTGGCGGTGCAGTTCCTGCAGCAGCGCCTGCCGCCACCGCCGCGCAAGGTGGGGGCGGCCGGGGCGGGGGGAGGCTGGGGATGCCGGCTTGGCGGGGCTGGGGGATGCCCGCAAATGACCGCACGGCTGCGGCTGCTGGTGCATTGCTCCAGAGCGTCCTGGCGTGGCCTACGGTACGCCCCCCGTGCCCTGCCCCGACCCGTCGCCGCTGACTTTGCCGCCCGCTTTCGCGTCACCCTCGCCCCTCTTGAGACAGGCCGCCGCCGCCGCCGCCGCGGCCGAGGGCGCCGACGGCGCGGGCGGCTCGGGCGAAGTGGGCCCTGCCACACTGGTCGGCCTGGCGCAGCCGGGCATCGCGCGGTTGGTGATCGACGGCGAGGGCCCCGAGCCCATCGCCGAGGTGCACCACTGCATGGCCAATCGCCGCGACCTGCACGCCCACAAGCCCTCGGACGAGCAGGAGGCGCTGGAGGAGGCTCTGGAGGAGGTGGTGGTGGAGGCTGCAGGGGTGCTGGAGTTCCCCGTGGGCTGCGCTGAGCTGCTGGACATCCTGCTGTCAGCGGGCGGCGGCGGCGAGGGCGTCCCCGAGGCGGTGGCCGTGGGCGAGCTGCCCGCGGCGGAGGACGGGTGCGGCGTGGAGGCGGCCGCGGTGGTCAGGGCGCTGCTGGATGCGCGGGTGCTGGAGGTGAAGGGCTGACGCGGCTGGCATGGCGCGCCGCGCAGCGTGCCGATGGGCCGGTGGGCCGGCTTCTCGCCGCAGCAAGCAACGGCGTGTTGTGATTATTTTCTGGGGACAGAGTTTGGGGTTGCGCGCTGCTGTCGCCAACGTGTGAGCGCTGCGTTCCTGCCGACAGCCGACGCGTAGTGCCGCAGACGTGACAGCATGTGGAGTAGAGATGCAGCTGGTGAGGCGCAGCCTTGGTGCCGCCCTGCGGGAGGAAAGCTGGCGGCGGCGGTGTCGCCATGCAACTGCGATCGCCCCCAGATCCCCTTCAGACGATGCACGTGAATCCTCACCGGCAGCTGGCACACATTGCCACGTGGCCCGTGCTTTTGGCGCCGGGCGTGCAGGGGGTGCCGGCGGTTGGCATTCAGTTGGCGCACGCAGCGCATGCTGCTGGCTGCGCGGAGTGCAGCAGCATTGAAACAAGGTGAAAGTGGACTTCTGGATGGCACCAGGCTGCGTGGTGTGGCCACTCAGCAGGCAGCGGCGGCGGCGGCGGTGCCTTGCACACTCCGCGCCGGGGGCGGCCTGCAGTGCGCGCTGGCAAGCTCAGCACAGCACGGGAGGACGCTCATTGTGGCAGCCCCGGCACGCTCTCAAAGCTGAAGATTGGGTCTTTGGTGCTTCTTGGCATTGGGTGCCGTTCGCCTCAGAAAGCCTTTGCAGACGGGTGGCGCGCCCAACAGCCATCGACGGCAGCAGGTGCGCCCTCGTGGCCTCCTTGTGCCCATGGGGCTGCGATCGCGGTGCCTTCCGCACCATCACCCAACTTTGGCGGCCCTGACGCGCGTCGCGCTGCTCGCTCGCTGTGGCTGCAGGATCGGTGTAGGCAATCCCCTCAATTCAGCCCTGGCTCAGGGCCTGCGCGGCGGCCCGCGTTCCCTCGTGCTTCAAAACTGTGCCCGATGCAGGCTGCGGGCCTTGCTCCTGCCCCAGCAGCAGGCGCAGCAGCGATGCAGCCATTCAGCAGACAACTGCGGCAATGCGGCAGGCCGCGGGGCGGAAGCAGGCAGCCTTGCGCAGCCGCCGCCGCCGCCGGCTCGCAGGCGCCTTCCACGCGCCAGCAGCTATGCAGCGCGGCGGCCCTGGGGCAGCAGTGGGGCCTGCGGCGCGGGCCGCAGCAGCAGCAGGCGCGGCGGCGGCAGCGGCACGTGGTGGTCTCAGACTCTCCGGACCGCAGCCTGGTGCCAGAGGTGCCCATGGCAGGTGACGACCAGGCCTCCACCATTTACACAGCTCTAGCCAACCTAGAAGACAGCGTGGACGACGCGGACGCGGCGGCGGCAGCGGGGGCAGCGGCTGGCGCAGCATCAGGCACGCCGGCGGCCACCGCCGAGGCCGCGGCGGAGCAGCAGGCGGGCGTGCCGCACCGGTGGCGCGTGGTGGGCATGATGGCGCTTTCCTTTGTGCTGTGCAACATGGACAAGGTGCGGCACGGGGGCAGGCAGCGGCGCGGTGGCGACGGGCCCGCAGCCCACCTCACGGCCCTTCTGCTGCCCGCCTGCGCCGTGCTTGCTGCCGTGCCGGCCCGCCGCGCTGCGCTGCCCCTCCAGGACTTGCGCCCTCCCCAGCCGGCTCTCCCAGCCACCACCTCCACATGCACTCGCTCTTCACGCACAGCCACCCACCGCTGCCCGCAGGTCAACATGTCTGTGGCTGTCATCCCCATGGCCAAGGAGCTGGGGTGGACCGCCATGGAGCGCGGCCTCGTCTCCTCCTCCTTCTTCTGGGGCTACTCCCTCACCCAGATCCCCGCGGGCTGGGTGTCCACCAGGTGAAGCGCGGCACAGGGGAAAGGAGCGGCGGGAGTGGGGGCCGAGGAGGCTGCTGGCGCCTGCTGGCGCGGGGTGGGGTGGGGTGGGGTGGCTGGATGCAGGAGCGGGGCAGGGTGCTGGCCGCTGCTGCCGCCATTGCTGCACCTGGGCGGTGTGTTGGCTGGGCCCAGCCTGACCTGCGTGCCACCCGCCAACCGCGCCGCGCCCCCTGCCTCCCCTGGCCCGCAGCATCGGCGGCGCGCGCGTGCTGTTTGCCGGCGTGGCGCTGTGGTCCCTGGGCACGCTCATCGCGCCGCCCGCGGCCAAGCTGGGCCTGGTGGCCCTCTGCGCCACCCGTCTGTTTGTGGGCCTGGGCGAGGGGCTGGCCCCCAGCTCGGCAACCAATGTTATGGCCCGCATCGTGCCGGAGTGAGCGGGGCAGGGCCTGCCACGCCTGCTTGGCTTCCGCTTCCGCTGCCATGCCGGCGCAGCCGCCTGCGTGCCGGCGACTGCTTGGGGCCTGCACGCCGCAGCGCGCTTGCCCGGCGCCTCCGCCTGTGCTCTCCGGCCGCCGCCCCTTTTTCTCCCGTCCGCTGCCCGCCTGCGGGGGCCGGCAAGCGGCTGCCTGACCGCCACGCGCGCCTGGCGGCTGCAGGAGGGAGCGCGCCCGCGCCGTGACCACCGTGTTTGGCGGCCTGGATGTGGGCAGCGCTGTGGGCCTGCTGCTGTGCGGCCCTCTCATCCACTGGTTTGGCTGGCAGTCTGTGTTCTACCTGTTTGCGGTGCTGGGCCTCGTCTGGTGCCTGGCCTGGCCCCTGTTCAAGCCCGAGCAGCAGGACGAAGGTGGGGGCTGGGCGTGTGCGCGTATGCGCGCCGCGGCGGCGCGCGGCATGCGGCGACTGCTTGCCTGCCGCTGCTGCCCTCTCGTTCGCACGTCACCCCAGCTCACGCCGTGTCGCGCACAGCCCGGCAGCCATGCTGCCTGCCTGAGCGCCGCCCCTGCGTTGGCGCCCCCGCAGGCGCGCTGCCGCGCAAGTTCCGCACGCAGCCTGCCACCGCCGCGGAGCACGCGGAGGAGGCGGCAGAGGCGGCGGCGGCCGCGGCTGCGCGGGAGGCCGACAAGCGCAGGCCGGTGCCTTGGGGTGCCTTCCTGCGCAGCTCCCCCGTGTGGGCCATCATCGTGGCGCACTTCTGTTTCAACTGGGGCTACTACACCCTGCTGGCCTGGCTGCCCTCCTACTTCGACATGGCCCTGGGTGAGAGGGCAGGGAGGGGTGGGGAGCTGGAGGGTGGGGCGAGCAGCTGGCCGGCAGCAGGACGGCCTGCTGCTGCTGCTGCCTCCCGACGACGTCCCCGCGTCCCCTCCAGCCCGGCTGGCGCGGCTTTGGAGCCTGGTGGCCTAGCCCTGCCTGTGCCCACACCGACCAGGACGCCCTCGGCGCGCCGCTGCCGCCGCCGCCTCCCGCGCCGCGCAGGGCTGAATGTGGAGAAGAGCTCGCTGCTGACCCTCATCCCCTACGTCTCCATGACCCTGATGACGCCCCTGGTGGGCCCCATCGCCGACGGCCTCGCCAGCAAGCACGGCTGGGCGGTGACGGACGTGCGCAAGCTGTGCCAGGGCATCTCGTTTGCGGGGCCCGCGCTGTGCATGCTGGCGCTGGCCCTGCTGACCCCCGCCACCCCCGGCGCCGGCCCCATCGGCCTCATCGTCGGCGTCATGAGCCTGGCCTTTGCGCTGGGGGCCTGGTCCCGCGCGGGACTGTACTGCAACCATCAGGACCTATCGCCCAAGTATGCCGGCGCGCTGCTGGGTGAGCGCTCGCCCGCTGCCTGGCGCGGCCAGGGGCGCCGCCCGACGCCGCCTGCGGCTCTCCCGCGGCATTGGCTGCGACGGTGTGGGGAGGCGTGGCTGCCGCGGCCAGCGGCAGCGAGGCCCCGTGCCTTGCCCCGGCCCCGCCCACCCACATGCCCTGCCCGTGCCGCCCGCGCAGGGCTGAGCAACACGGCGGGCGCGCTGCCGGGCGTGCTGGGCGTCACCTTTGCTGGCTACCTGTTAGACCAGACCGGCTCCTGGGCGCACGCGCTCTTCTACCCCACAGCCGCATGCCAGCTGCTGGGCCTGGTGGTCTACACCACCTTTGCCAGCAGCCAGCGGCAGGCCTGGGACTGAGCAGCGATGCGCGTCGGCGGCCCGGCCCGGCGGCTCAACCCCCGCGGCACCACCTGCCGCGCAGCTGCGGGCGCCGCCGTGCACCCGCCCTCTGGCTTCACTTGCCCCTTGCTGAGACTGCGGCCACGCTGCGGGGCTGGGAGGCGGGTGCATTGCTGGCCAGGCCCTGTCACCTGCACCCAGCACAGCACCACCACCTGACCGCAGCGCGGCAGTGCATCGCATGTCCCGATTCTTTTCTCTGTTCCTGCTCCACCTCTTCTGCCCCTCGATTCATCTGTATTTGTGAGGCTGGTGCTGGATGGCTGGACCTTCTCCCCACCCTGCAGCAGCAGCCCGCCGCCCTTTCGGAGCCCCTGGCGCACCGCAGCCGCCATGATGGCAGGCTTTCGCTGGTGCCCCTCTGGTGCCTCTCTACCTCTCTTTGTCCTCTTGCTGCCAATTTTGTGCCATTTTTGCTGCTAAGCCTTTGGGAAAGTTTCTTGCTGCTCTTGTTTGTTATTGCCAGCGATCGAGTGTAACACTGGTTTTTCTTCAAGTCAAGAGATGAGGAGTTGGGGATGGGACCTGTACAAAGCAACATGGTATAGGAGAACGTACTTTATCAAAGCTGCAAGAAAAGTGGGCGGACGTGCAACTGCCACAATGAAATTTCATTCATTTGGGAGAAATCAAATCAAATCAATCAAACACGATGGTTGGGCACCGCCGCTTCATGGGGCTGCCAGCCCGTCAGCGGCCGGGTCGTCGCTCGCTGGCTGGGCTGTCTCTTCGCGCCACACCACCACCACGCCCTTCATGTCGCTTGATGCCAGCCGGCTGCCGCACCAGCTCCACGCCACGCCCAGCACCGGAGCGTGGTGGTGGGTAAGCGCCGCCAGCAGGCGCGGCGCCTCTCCCGCCTGGCTCAACCCCACCAGATGCACCCTGCAGTCCTCGCCGCCGGTCGCCAGCACCGCCTGCTGCCGCGCCGCATAGCCCGGCCGAAGCGAGGCCCTGACTTTGGCGGACGCCGGAGCGGTGCGTACCTCCTGTACCGCCTCCAAACGGTACGGCTGCATGAGGCGGGGGGATGCACCAGCGTGGGCAGCATGGGTTGGCACTGTTTTCAAGCCTGGCTCCTGCGTGCGTGTCCCCACCTTCTGGTGCAGCCTGCTGAGCACCACCTCGCCGCTGGACAGCACCAGAAGCACGGCGGCGCCCCCCGCCAGCCCGCTGTGTGCCGCATACTCCAAGCATGCCGGCTCGTGGAAGCGGTTGCGTGAGGGCGGGAGGTGGGCCAGCAGCGCCATGCGCGGTGCTGCGCCGCCGTGCAGGGAGGCGTCGAAAAGGTGCAGGCAGCCGCGGCTGTCGGCGGCAAGCAGCTGGCCGCGGTCGGAGGGCGCCAGAGAGCAGGCGCCCACCCGCGCCATCGGCGCAGCCTGCAGCTCAGCCTTGGCGACCAAGTGGCCTGCAGGCGGGGAGGAGGGGGGAAGTGGAGGCCGGTGACTCAGGCGCAGTGGGCGCAGCGCAGCTTGGCTGCCCTGTGCTTGTTTGTGTTTCCCACTTGTGCCCCTCGCACTTCACCTGTGCTGGCATTGAGGGTGAGCAGCTCGCCGGCCGCCGTGCCCAGCAGCAGCAGGTTTGGGTTGACGGGGTGGAAGGCACAGCAGCCGAGCGGGCCCGACAGGTTGTGCACGCCGCGCACCAGCCGCCCGCAGCCTGCCTCCCACAGGCAGGCGGTGCCGTCCTGGCTGCACGTCAGCAGCGTGGCACCGTCGGGAGACCAAGCCAGGTCAGACACCTTGCCTCGGTGCCGCTCCAGCACCTGTGTGCATGGGGCAGGGAAGCACGCTGAACCAGTGGATGCGCTGCCTCACACACCGCAAAACGCGCTGGCAGGGAAAGAGGCTGAGCCGGCAGGCACCTGTAGCAGGCGCGGCGGCTGCTCCGCGGTCGCCAGGTACACGGCGCCGTCGTCGGCGCCCCAGGCCAGGCGATCCGCCGAGCCGGGGGCAAACTTGAGCACGCTGACGGCACAGCGGGCCACATCGAAGGAGTGGCAATGGACGTATGCCGGAGGGCTGGCAGCCTGCTGCGCATCAGCTGCTGTCGGAGCCATTTGTGCGCCGCCAAACAGCTGCGGCGTGGCGTGCGCCTCCTGTGCGCCCACCGGAGAGGCCGGCAGGCATGCCAGCTCAATGTCCTCGCCTGGCTGATCCTGGAGGTCAGGCTGCGCCCGCAAGCTCTGCTCCTTCTTAAAGCTGCTTCGTGGGCGGTCTACCTGGGCAGCAGGTTTGATCGTCCATACCTGCAGGCGCCAGCGGCAGGCGCCAGTGGGCGGCGGCGGGCGACCCGGGAATGTCCGCCCGGTTGCTCCCCGACGGCGGCCGGCGCCTTCAGGCACACCCGAACCTCTGCACCTGCTTCATGGAGCGAGGCTGGCTGCCGGGCTGTGGCCAAATGATGAGGTTCGATCATGTGGGTCACCTCATTGGAGCTCCCGTGCCCTCCGCAAGCCTTCGGAATCACGATTCGTGATATAGAGGTATAGAGCCGTGGTTCTAATTAAGAGCACCTAAAACTCGGCGACGACGTACCAGCATATCCTCCATGAACCGCTGAAATCAGCCAGTTGATCGAGGCAGATGCAGCTAGCCTGCGTACCTCACAGCTTGCAGAGGCCTCTTGGGTTAATCATAGCGTAACGGGCAACATGACGCCCAGCGGCCTGGCGGCTTCTGCCGGGCGGCGGTGTTTCCCACTACAAGCTACGAAGGACTTAATATTTATTACCCAAAGAATCAAGTGCTGACGCGTCACCTCATCCCCTGGCTCACAGCCCAGCCGTCCCCAGCTGCTGCCGCACCCGCTCCTCCAGCTCCCCCTTCTTGCCGCCCACCGGCCGCCCCACGCTCCTCAGGTACGCCTTGAGCTCCGGGACGGTCAGCTTGCCCAGCGTGCCCGCGCCGTGCATCTGGCCCACCTTGGCGGTGACTGCAGCGGGCGAGCGGCGGTCGGTGAAGTGCGGATGGGTGATGATCACATGAGCTGAACCCATGCGGGAGGGCATGGCGCGGCGGCATTCAACCCTCTCGCCCTACCCGCCACCACAAGGACCACAGCCACGACCCACCTGCCGCCACATCCACGTCGGCTGCCTTGGCGCGAGGCTTGGCGGGCGCCTTTGGCGGCGGCGCCGCCCCCATGCCGCCGCCCTCTGCTGCCGTGGCCGCCCGTGCCTTGTCCTTGCCTGCTGCCTGCTTGTATGCAGATGGCGGCGCGCTGCCGGCACCAGCGGCTGCGGCGGCAGAGGAGGGCGGCATCCCAGGCAGCCCAGCGGCAGCCGAGCTGGCGGGGAGGCTTCCCGTGGCGCCGGCCACAGAGCCGTCCAGGCCTGCGCAGGCTGCCGTGTCGGTCACAGCCTTGGGCCGCTTGGGAGCAGGCGGTGGCTTGGCTGCGGGCGCCCGCTTCTTGCCCGGGGTCGCAGCCACCTTGCCACGTGCGGGGCCAGGGGCACCCGCTGCCTTCTTGAACACTGGCACCGTTGGCTTGCGGCTGCCGCCCACAGCGGCTGCCGCCTGCCGCAGCGCGAATGGCTGCTGTCTGGGCGCTGTGGGCGCTGCTGGCGCTGGCCGCGCGCTGCCGGCAGCGGCAGCAGCTGGCCTCTCCTCCTCGGCCAGCTGCCGCTTGGCCTCCTCGAACGCCGCCTGCAGCTTGGCCCCCGCCACAAAGTTAGGCCGCCTAGGGCGCTGCTGCTGCGTACCCGCCGCACTGCCTGCTGCTGCCGCCGCAAAGGACGCCACATCAAAGGCCTGCCCCAGGGCCAGCCCTCCAGAGGTGCCGCCGCCAGCCTGCCCCTTGCTCAGCTCGGCGTGCTGGCGGGCGGTGATGAATGCCGGCGCCGGCGCCGTCAATGCCGGCTGGGCTGCCTGGTGGCGGCTGCGCGGCTGCAGCGGCGCCCCGCCAGGGAACCACTCGTGCGCCTGAGCGCCCACCTTGAGGCCAGGGCCCAGGAACTTGATGGGGGTGGCGGCCAGGTCGTCTGCGGCAGCACACTCGGGGCAGGCAGCGGCCTTGAAGCTCAGCAGCCAGCCCAGCATGGCATGTCGGCGCCTCCCAGCACATCCCGGGGCCGCCACCCCAGTCATACATTGTCCACACCTGCCCTCAGCAGGAGCCCCGCCTGACGCAAGCCCCACCTCGCAGCCTGGCCAGCGCAGCCTGCACCGTGGGCGCGCTGCGCTTGCTGGCCACGCTGAGCAGGCCCGAGGCGCCCAGCACGCGGCAGTCCGGGTAACGGAAGGTGGGTGCGTCTGGGTTGCAGTCGAGCGCCACCTCCACAAGGCAGTCCACCTGCGGAGGCAGCGGCATGCCGTGGCTGGCCCACAGCGGGCGCAGGCGGGCCAGCGTGGGCTCATCCGCCGGGCGCAGCCGCTGGATGAGCGCCGGGCGCAGGTCAGGCAGCAGCTGGCACTCAGCGCCCGCCAGGCTGGCGCTGCGCTGCGCCAGGCTGGCGCCGGGGCGGCAGGCGGGGTGCCGGAACTCCACCTCCTCTGCAGCAGGCAGGGGCAGGAAGGGCAGGGGTGGTGGCGCGTGGTGGTGTTGAGTATGGGGCAGCTCAAGCCGAGCCAAGCCAAGCCAAGGCAGGGCATAGCCAGTGGCAGCTGCAGCACCCATCACACCCGCAAACACACAGCACCCACCTGCCCTGACCAGCAGGTAGAGCTTGGTCTGCTTGTTGCCTGGCTCAGCATGCACCCGCACGGTCAGCGAGCTGCAAGCCTGGGCCGCCCCATCCTGCGCCGGCTCGAGCAGGCTGGTCCCCAGCAGCCGATCCTCGTCCAACTGCCACCAGCCGCGCGGCAGCAGGCTGGCCAGCAGGCCGCACGCGCACGCCCGCCCCAGCTCAGGCGCTGGCAGCGGCGCCACCGCCACGTGGCTCTTCACATCCCGCAGCACGATGCCGCAGGAGGCCTGGCGCTGGTGCAGCATCCTGAACACGCCCGCCACGTGCGGCTTCAGGGTCACAACCCGCAGCTCCTCCTGGCCCAGCGCGTGAACTGCAAAGGGCGCCGCCGCGCTGTTGAGCGCTCGCACGGCCGCCAGCGCACGGCTGAGCGCCGCAAAGCGCGGCGGCAGCGGCGTGGGCAGCAGGTCGTCGGCCTGCTCCTCGTCCTCCTGGTCAGTCGGTGTGGCTGGAGGCGCCAGGGGCACCTCGATGGTGAAGAACTGCAGGCTGGCGCCCTCCAGGGTGAAGGCCAGCGCAGCCATGGAGCCTCAACAGCCAAGGGGCCAGGTTTTGTCAAATGAACAAATCAGGGGAGCTCATTGAGCCTGCAACAGCTGTGTTCCTTCCTTTCCAAGGTGCCCATTACGTTCCTTCTCTTGCTCAACAGGGATCGTCTGGGGCAGCTGTGAGCGCCACAGGAAGCCATGGCCTCGGGCTGGCCGACTCAGCAGCCTCTGGGCGCCAGTCAGCAGCAGCAGCGGCAGTGGCAGCCTCCCTACCAGACGGCTGGGCCCTCACTACCAGCAGGGCCCATCGCCATGAGCACCTGTGCAGCACAACTGGGCCCTCCGCCATGGCCGCCTGGCGGCGACGGCCGCCTGCGCGCCGTGGAAGAGCTGCCCACGTGCTTCCGCCCCGCCTTCCCCTTCCGCTACTTCAATGCCATCCAGAACGACTGCTGGCCCACCATCTATGAGAGCAGCATGAATGTGGTCATCTCAGCGCCCACCGGCGGAGGTGTGGCACGGCGGCGTGGATGCTCGGCAGTGGAACAAGCCGCCAGTGAACGCCCCGGTCAACCCAGCTCCTTCTGCCCTGTGCCACTCCCTGCCGCAGGCAAGACCATCCTGCTGGAGCTGGCCATCCTGCGCATGCTGCTGCAGCACATCAGCCCGGCCGGCCAGTTTGGGCACAGGCCGGGCCACCTCAAGGCTGTGTACCTTGCGCCCGCCCGAGCGCTAGTGCAGGCAAGCGGGCCCGGCAGCCGGTGCCCAGCTTCTGCAGCCCCTCCTGGCTGCCTGGAGCAGCCGTGCTTTTTGAGCGTGCAAGTGAATGTGCTTCCCCTGCCTGCCGGCGGGTGCAGGAGAAGGTGCGGGGCTGGAGCCAGCGCTTTGCGACGCTCGGCGTCACATGCGCGGAGCTGACGGGTACGTGGGTGCTGGCCCTGGCTGGGCTCCCGGCCCTGTGCATACTCCAAAGCTGGTGCACCACCCTGCTTGCCACACCGTGCATCTTGCCTTCCGGGGGGTGCTCCCAAGTCATCTGGTGCCCGGTCCCCATGCACCCCCATGCGCCTGCAGGCGACACGGGGCATGAGGGGCTGGAGGCGCTGGACTCTGCCGACATAATCTGCGCCACCCCCGAGAAGTTTGACGCCGTCACCCGCTCCGGCATGCGCTTCTTCGCCGACATAGGACTGGTGCTCATCGGTGGGTGGGTGGGTGGGTGGGTGCTGGCGCTGGGTGGTAGGGGTGCTGGGGTCTGCCCAGGCTGACGCCGAGGGCTGTGCTGCGTGCCAGGGGGCAGCAGCAGGGTGGCGGACTGCTGGCAGGAGCTTGTGGGTGCTGCTGAATTGTGCTGCTATGTGGATCCATGCCACCCCTGCATGCTGCTAACCTGCAGACGAGGTGCACCTGCTGAACGAGAGCCGCGGCAGCAGCCTGGAGGGCGTGGTGGCGCGCATCAAGATGGTCAGCAGGTGGGGAGACGAGGAGGCACGGGCGCGCATTGGGCCACATAGCTCTTCTGAGCTGCCGCTGCATGCCTGCTCGCGGTGCTCCCTCGCAGGCTGCGTGAGATGCGGGGGCAGCCCATCAGCAGGGTGCGGTACGTGGCGGTGTCTGCCACCATCCCCAATGTCCGGGACCTGGCGCAGTGGCTGGGGGCACCGCCCGCCGGCATCAAGTGCTTTGGTGGGTGCCAGCGCGGGGCCTGGGGTTGTTGGGACTTGTGCAACAGCTGACATGCCAGACGCATCCAGGAATATGTGAAGAGGCTGTTCATGGCGGTGGCATGCAGGGGAGGAGATGCGGCCCGTCAAGCTGCGGACCGTGGTGAGAGGCTACAACCCGACAAAGACAGGTGAGAGCGAGGATGCCTTTGTGCTGGATGCCGGAGTTGAAAGCAGGACCTGCGGCGCCTGGAGATACCCTCCCCGGCTTTTTGTCCCCCCAACTGCTGCCCTTCCTCCAGACTTTCTGTTTGAGCGGCGCCTGAACGACTACATCTACCAGATAGGTGCTGCCCATTGCTACCCTCCGCCTGCGTGGCCCTCACCCCGCGCTGCTGGGTGGCACTGCTGCTTCCTGCTCTGTCAACATTTTAGCCCCATGCTCCTCCACCCCCCTTCTTATCTGCAGTGGCAGACTTTTCGAGCGGCAAGCCCACACTGGTGTTCTGCAGCAGCCGCAAGGGCACCGGCGAGACGGCGGCCCACCTGGCTCGCGAGGCAGCCAAGGCAGGCGCCAGCTGGCGCGGCGGCGCCGCCAGCGCCGCCGGCAGCACCTTTGTGCGGGATGGCGCACAGGCGCAGCGCCTGGCGGCGGCGGCAGGGAGGCTCAAGACTGCGGCGCTGCGGGAGTGCGTGCAGATGGGCATCGGCTTCCACCACGCCGCCATGGAGCCAGATGAGCGGGCGGCGATTGAGGCGCTGTTCATCGCCCAGGACCTGCCGGTGGGTGCATTACGTAATGTTGTTGTGCAACCTCCCCCTCTCAGCCAACCATGCCAAGCAAGCCACGCCCCGCCTTGAATGCCAGGGGCATGCTGGGAGCCAGACGCAGCAGCAGCAGCAGCCATGGACTTGTCTATCCCGGGCAGCGTCATGCCGCTGTCATCTCTGCCGCCCGCTCACCTCCCGGGCCCACCCCTGCCTCATCCCGCCGTAGGTGTTGTGCACCACCAGCACGCTGGCGCTGGGCGTCAACCTGCCTGCCAGGCTGGTAGTGGTGAAGGGCACGCGGCGCTACGTGGGCAGCGAGGCGGAGGATGCGTCTGGGTACCAGGAGTATGAGCGCAGCACCTGCCTGCAGGTGGGGGCTGGCTGCGGGTCTGCAGGGCACGCTGGTGTGCATGGCTCCTCCCGTGGGTGGGTGGTGTATGCGCGGTAGTGGCAAATCTGGCTGGCTTGAGGCTGCCTGCCCTCACCTGCACTGACAGCACCCGCGCGCAGATGGTGGGGCGTGCGGGCAGGCCTCAGTACGACACTGAGGGAGTGGCGGTGATCATGACGCAGAAGCCGGTGAGTGGGGTGGGCGGGTGCTGCCTGGGATGCTGGCTCGCAGGGCTGCTTGCCTGCTGGCCTGCCTGCTGGTTGGGGGAGGTGCCCAGCTGTTGAGTGTGCTACCCTTGCCCCACGACCACCAACTGCCACCACCTGCCTGCCAGAACGTGCGCCGCTACGAGGAGCTGACCAGCGGCAGCGAGGTGGTGGAGTCGCAGCTGAAGGGGGTACTGGCGGAGCTGCTGAATGCAGAGGTGGTGCTGCGCACCATCGGCGACGTGTCGCAGGCGAGCCGCCGCTCAGGGCACCCCTGCGCGGCATCAGGGACTGCACTGCATCCCAGGGCTGCCTGTAGGCATGGCTTGTGGGCCAGCGCAACCTGTACGATTAACTTATGCCGCTTTCAATTGTGAGCCTCGGCTTGTTTGCTTGCTCTCCCGCAGGCCATAGAGTGGCTGCGCTGCACCTACCTGTATGTGTGCCTGCAGCGCAGCCCCGCACGGTACGGCGTACCGCCGCAGCCCTCCACCGACGCGCTCGACCGCTGGCTCAGGGACAAGCTGGTGCTGGGCACGGTGCAGGAGCTGGCGCAGCACGGCATGGTGGGGCGCTGCTGCCGCTGTTGCCGCCGCCGACGCTGCTGCTGCCGCCTGCCAGGTGGTGCGCCCTTTCGCCTCCCATTCCTGGCGGCATCTGGGGAAAGGCACTGACGCCACCATGCCACACCACATTACGCACCCAACCCTGCAGGTGCGCCTGCACGACGACGGCTTTGGTCTGGAGCCGCTGCAGCCGGGGGCCATCATGGCTGAGCGGTACATCCGCATGCGCACCATGGTCAGCCTGTGCACCATGGCGCCGGGTGCCGCCATCCCCGACCTCATCTCCGTGCTGGCCAGGTGGGGGCGGCTGGGGCGCTGCCTGGGAGGGATGGGAAGCTGGGTAAAGGTCCTCCTAAAAGGGACGGTGCCAGCCCTGAAGGCAGCCGCGCTGCGGTGATGGTGCTGGGCCAGCTGCATGCGCAGCTGGTTTGCTGCCTGGCCCAACACGCCTGGAGCCGCCCTCCCCGCAGGAGCGCCGAGCTGGCCAACATCAAGCTGCGGCGCAGCGAGAAGAAGGCGAGGCAGCCTGTGGCCTCTCTCCAGTCCCCTGCCCCTCTTCTGTTGCTCGTGCACGTGCCTTACAAGAGCCGGCCCTGTGCCAAGGCTCCCTGCAACCATGCGCCCCGGCCGCAGGTGCTGAACGAGGTCAACCACTCTGACCGCGTGCGCTACCCCATCATGGGCGCCAAGCCGGGCAAGGTGCTGGAGCGCATCACCAGCGCCGCCCACAAAATCCACATCCTGGTGAGCAAGGGTTGCTGCGAGTGCAGGTCCTGGCGCGATGGAGGGAGGCAGCTGCAGTTCCATGGCACACACACCTACTGCTGTCGCATGCCCCTGCTCCCTTGCCGTGCCTGCCTTCAACTGCGCCCGGCCAGCAACTGCCCTGCCCCTGCTGCCGCGCAGGTGAATGAGGGGCTGAGCGATGTGCCCACCGACAAGCTGGACTACAGCCTGAAGCAGGATGTGGAGCAGGTGCTGGGGGCGGTGCTGCTTGCACGGCGCTGTGGCTGGTGCCCGCCCGACTTCCGCACCTCTCACTTTCCTCCTGTTTGCAATGCCATCCACGCAGGTGGTGAGCGCGGGCAAGCGCATTGCCGGCGCCATGGTCAGGTTCTTTGAGCACGCTGGCAAGGCCTCGGGTGGGTGGGTGAGAGGCCAGCGCCTGCTTTCATTGCCCTGCCCTTGTGAAAGCCCAGGTGGCCCCAGCCTGATGCTGTCCTGCCGGCCCTCCCCGCCTGGCCGCCCTGCTTGGCTGCTGCTTGGCTGCTGCAGAGACCTTCAACTCGCTGCTGCTGGCCAAGAGCCTGCGGCAGCGCCTGTGGACCGACAGCCAGATGGAGACGCGGCAGCTGCCCGGCATCGGGCCGCTGATTGCGCAGCGCCTGGCGGCGGCGGGGGTGCATAAGCTGCGCCAGCTGGCGGAGGTGGAGCCGCGGCGCCTGGAGTCGCTGGCACAGCGGCACTACCCCTTTGGTGCGGGGACTGCACAAGAGTGCCATGCGCGTTCCGAATGGGGGGCTTGCTGGCCTCTGCCAGCAGCGCTGCTGGTAGAATGCTGCCTGATGGCCGCCGCTGCCCTGGGCGCTGCAGGAAACGAGGTGCAGGCCGCGCTGGGCGCATGCATGCCGCCGGCCGTCAACCTGCAGTGCCTGCCGGTGGCCTGGCTGTCGGGCGGGCTAGTGGAGCTGGAGGTCACAGGCAAGGGCGCGAACGCGGGCGCTGGTCACTGTGCATGTGCACATATCATGCCTGGTGTTGGGGTTGGAGTGCTGTGTTGGAGCCCGCTTTCACGTGGTGAGCACACCGTGCGCTGCCTGCCCTGCCCTGTGCCCTCCCGCAGTGGAGCGTGTGGGCAGCAGCACCGCTCCCAGCCCCGCCCGCCTCCTGGTGGGCTCCCTGCACGACGACGCCATGCTGCTCTGCCGCTCGCTGGCGCTGGAGCAGTTTCCGTCTCCCCTGGTGCTGCGCACACGCACGCAGTCCCCCGTCAAGCGAGGGGACGCTCCCCTGGAGGCGAGTTCTCTGGGCACTTGCATACCTGGAGAGCAGCGCTGGAAGTCCAGGGGGCACCACGCTTTTTCTCCAATCATCTGCCACCTGTTCCCGCTCCCCCGGCCGGCCCGCATGCAGGTGGTGGCATCCGTCGTGCATGAGCGGCTGGTGGGCGTGGATGTGGCAGTGCGGACGACAGTGCCGCCGGGGGTGCGGCTGCAGGGCCAGGCCTGCCAGGCAGCCAAGATGGCAGCAGCAGGCGTCCCGGAGGCGGCAGCAGCGCAGGAGGGGTGGCAGGTTGGCGACGGCGGCGGCACCATGCCAGCTGCCTCCGAGCCAGCACAGCCAGATGGCACAACGGCGGCTCCGCACAGTGTGCGTGAGCCCCGAAAATCTGCACGCGGCGCGCCTGGGCGAGCGGTGGAGGCGGCAGGCGGCAAGCAGCAGCCGGCCCAGAAGCAAGGAGCAGCCAAGGCAGCGCCTGGCCGCCAGGCCGCCGCGGCGGCTCCAGCACCGCCCAGCTCACCGCACACAGCTGGACCTCCGGCCCCGGCGCTACACCCCACCGCTGCCGCCGCCGCAGCAACCACACGGCCCAAGGGCAAGTGGCGCGCCTTCACTGCGCCGCCCGAGCAGCAGCAGGCCGGCGCAGCAGGCGGTGGCAGCGGCCCTGGCGGCCAGCCGCAGGGGCATGGCGGCCCGCTGCAGCAGATCTCGATTCAGGCTGCCCTTCAGCGCGGAGGGGCTGCCACCCAGAGCCGTCAGCCTACACTTTTCAGCTGGAAGCAGCAGAAGCAGGCCTCCACCCCGGCCGCCGCCAGCCTCCAGGGGCCAGCTGGTCCGGGCCCAGGGCTTGGGCTGGCAGCTCCAGTTGCAGCAGGACAAGGACCTGAGGCCTGCCAGCCTTCCAGCCATGCCGCAATGGGGCAGCCCGGGGGACCATTCTCCCAGTTTGCACTCCACAGCAGCAGCAGGGTGCAGGCGGGAGGGGGAGCCTCAGGAGTGCCACTGCCTGCTGGCCTGGCTGCCGGCGCCGGAGCCCAGGCCGTGCAGCCTGCCTGGCTGCGGCGCGGTTTGCTCGGCGGCCCGCCTCCCGCTGCACCGGTGGTGCAGAGCCAGCCATTTGCAGCTGGCATGGGGGAGGCTGCTGGCAAGCGGCGCAAGCTAGCGGCGTCCCTGGCTGCTGTGCCGGCGCGTGCTGCCTCGGTTCCGAGCGAAGACCCGCCAGCGGTGGTGCCAGCTGCAGCCCCCACCAGACCTGCCGCTGCTCCCGCCCCGCCCCCTGAAACCGGCAAAGTGGCTGCCCTCAGCCTGCCAAAGCTCAACTGGCTGTCGGGCATGTTTGGGCCTGTGGCTGCCCAGCCTGCTGCTCCATCGCCGACACCCGCGGTGGCAGCAGCGGAACAGGCGCCGCCCGACTTTGCACCACTGTTTAGCTTTCTGTGATCTCGACACTCTATGTTCTTGTATCAGACCAGTAAAATCTATGTTTGATAGCAGCTGCAGCAGCCGCATCCCTATCAACACAGTTGAGTGACCAGGCCGCGCCCGGCCGCCTCCCGCCGCGCAGTACGGGCAACTGGCGGCGTCTGCTGACACGATGGAAGGGGGGGACGCAGTGGGGCGACCTGAGGGCGTAAGCGTGTCGGTTAATCCTTCCAATTGCATGAACCCTGCTGCAAGCCGCTGCAGGAGCTGGCAGTCAGGAATCAGCAGCCAAATTTCAGCTTTGAGGCTTGATGCACTCCGGCTCGGCTGCTGTCAGAAAAGCGGTAGAATTCTGACAGAAGGGCCAAAAGAGCGCTGCTGGAGTGGTGCCTCATGATGCCGGCGCCCCGGCGGCACCACAGCGCAGATCAACATTGGCAGGTGGGATCTGCGGGTGGCGGGAGCGGCCCAGCCGCCTGCCATGCTGCTTACGCTCCCCTGTTTGCCGTCGCCGCCCATGGCTGCTGCCGGCGCGAGTGCTTGCGCCCCACCACAGCGCTCCGCTGGCGGCTGGCACCCTGGATTGATTGGCTGGCTTCTGGAGTATGGAGAATTGCACATTCTACAGGTATCAGCAGGTGCAGGCACGAGATCATGAAATGCACAGCAAAATTGTCAGCACCAATGCAGCAGCGCATAGCCGCAGGACTCGCAGCATGTGAGCTGCGCAAGGTGGCTTGGCAAGGAGAGGCATGAAGTGGGCATGCATTGGCAGCGGGCGACAGACAGAGGGGTGCTCTGTGCAGGAGGAACGGTCAGAGGACAGCAAGAGCCAAGACGGCAGCAAACCCGCCACCTCATGCTTCTGAGGAAGTCCATGGTGCACCAGACGCCACACCAGCTGCGCTGTCAGCTGTGGGCAGGGGCCCAAGCGCTATTCAAAACATACGTCGTGCCAGGCTGCCCTCCCCTGCCCTGGTTGGCTCCATCCCCCATTGCTGGCACAGCGTCACTGCTTCTTCTTGTGCTCGTCCACGGCTGCAGGTCAGGTGGGCAGGCGGTCGGCGAGCGCTGGCGGCGTCAGTTCCGTCGCCGCCTCCCGTTGGGCCTTTCTCTTGGCGTAGAGCGCTAAAGTAGCGTCTTTGGCAGCAACAGCTTCACGATAGCGCTGCACCTCGTACTGAAACGCGGCTTCCTCGCTCTCGAACTCTGTGGGGGTTGCGGGGCGAGGGGGCATGGCCGGGATTGAGAAGCCGAGGGTCCTGAGGCCTGCTGGCCCGCCAGCAGGGGTTCTCAGAGCACAGGGATGTCCCTCATTACATACATTAAGCAACGCCCGAGAAGAAGAAGAAGACGAATGACACACGTGGGATCCCACAAAGGCGGCCAGCCGGCTGCCCTCCGCTGCCCCCGCCTGCCTCGCGCCAGCTGCGCAGCATGCAGCCGGAGTCGAGCTGCTAGATGCCAGCATTGCAGCAAGGCCCGAATCCGCACACCTAGAGATCGTCTGCCTGCAGCTGGTGCCGTTGATAATGCTGAGCTACAGAACAGGTCAGAGTGCTGCAACAAAGTCGGCGATCACCGCCGCGCCCTCCTCCTCCTTGCCGTCCAGCGCATGCGTGGCCCCTTGCACAACCTCCAAGCGCCCGCTGGGCCCGACAGCCTGCATGGTGGGAAGGGGTCCAGATCTGCATGCCTCACACCCAGGCACGGTGCATCACAAAGGCCCTGTCCAAACAGCGCCGCCAGCCTAAGGCACACCTGCACCAGGCGGCGCCCCACCGCAAGGTAGTCCAGCCCAGGCGGCAGGTACTCCTCCTCCCCGCTCAGCAGCACCAGGGCTGGCAGGCCGCGCAGGGGCCCCAACACCGCCGCCAGCTGCGCATCGCTCAGGCTGCTGCTGAACATGTCGTCGTCGCCTCCCGGCGCGGCCAGCGACAGCCAGCGCCGCGCCGTCACCGCGGCGCCGTCGATGTCGAACGCCCGGAACGCCACCTCCTCGCCTCTGCCCTCTGCTGCCATCCGCCGCGCTGCCGCTACCCGCTCCTCGGTGCCTGCCTGCGTGGCCAGCCATTCCACATCGCTGACAGGAGCCTGCAGCACCACGCCACGCAGCGGCGCGGCGGCGGAGCTGCTGCGGTGGCGCTGCGCGTACCGCACCGCGTCCTGGCAACCGGTGCTGTGGCCCACAATCACCATGCCCTGCAGGCCAAGACCAGAGGAGCAGGCGGGGGGAATGCATGAGGAGGCTGATGGGTGCATGCCCCCTGGTTGCACGTGTGTGTGTGCACGCAGGGGAGCATGGAGGCTTCCTGCTCATGCACCACCTCAAACAGCCGCACTGCGCGCCAACACCGGCCCACCTGCGAGCCCCACTCTGCCCTGAGGTGCGTGGCCAGCTGGTGCAGCTCATCTGCATCCTGGTCCAGGCTGGCCAGCCCATAGCCGGTGTGGCAGGAAGAAAGCAGGGCCTGCACCAGGGACCACCCTGCTGCATGGAGCCGTGCGGCCAGCGGGTGGCAGTACCCCGCAAACAGCAGGCCGTCGGTCAGGCCGCCGACCAGGACGACGTGCCGCGGGTGGCGGCCAGACATGAAGGCCACGTTGGCGGCCGCGGAACCGTAGCGGAACAGCGTGCCCTGCACTAGGGGCAGTGGGATGCGGGCGAGCGGGGTTGCCGGCGGCGGCGGCAGCGGTGGCGGGCCGCCTGACGCTGCCATGATTGCCCGTCGATCGCGATCGACAGCAACCCCTCAGCAGGTTATGAATCCACTAGTGCAGCAGCAGCAAGAGTGACGCAGACAGGGCGCGGGCAGGACCCTTGGTAGCGGCCCCAACTCCCGCATCCTCACCTCCATAGTCACTCGGTCAATCGTCGGATGCCCGAAGACGTGCCTATGTGCTGTAAGAGCAATTCTTTTGTGCATCCGACGTGGCTCACATGGTCCATGAGCAGAAGCCACATCCATTTGCATGCCAATGGATTGCATCTTGCAAGATAATCATGCAGCAGCAGCCGAAGAAGAAGCGAAAATCGGAAGGGCAGCAACTGCGGCAGCGGCTAAAGGAGCGGCCAGTGGATGTTGAGCAGCAGCCAGACCTGCCCGGTGGCGTTACTGCAGCCGCAGCAGCCGCAGAGCCCACGGGCTGGGAGGAGCTAGACCAGCCGCAAGACTTGCAGCAGCAAGCGGGTGAGTGCATATGCTCGCTGCACGCCGGCCCTTTCCCGTGCCTTTCAGTGCGCCGCACCTGCCATCCGGGCACGGCGGCCGGCGCTCAATGCCGCCGCCGCCGCCGCCGCCTGCCGCCTGCCGCCACCATTGTGCTCACTGCCGCCGCCCGTTTGACGCCTGCGCTGCCTTGCGCTCTGCCTTGCGCTGAGCAGAGCCGGTGCAGAAGGAGGAGCACAAGAGGCTGTCCAAGCACGCCAAGAAGCGGGCCAAGGATGACCGCGAGCGGCAGATCCGGGATGCCGAGCTGCGCCGCCTCCAGGCACGCTGGCGGCCTGGGGCTGGGCTGGGGCTGGGCCAACAGCACGCATTGCAGCACGCACTACAAGCTCCCTGCAGGCACACCACCCGATGCTGCTGCATGCTGCAAGCTCGCTCCTCACCTTGCCTGCCTTACCTCATGCTGCCCTGCCGCATCCTGCCGCTCTCTCCCTGGCTACCCTCCCAGCAGGGCGACGCCGCGCCTAGCTCCATCACAGAGTACGAGCAGCTGGTGCTGTCCACGCCCAACTCTTCCTACGTCTGGATCCAGTACTTTGCCTTCCTGATATCGCTGGGCGAGCTGGACAAGGCGCGCGCGCTGGCAGACCGCGCCCTGCAGACCATCTCCTACAGGTGGGCCTGCCCCTGCGGCCCCAGGAGGTTGGTTGCTGGCTGGCTGGTGTGGGCAGGCTGTGGGGGCGTGGGCGGCGTGTGCTGGTGGCGGCACGCTGGCGCTTGGCGGCACGCACGCCTGCCTGGCAAGCGCCCGGCGCCGTGCCGTTGTCGAACCCATGCCTGGCGCCTGCCGGGTGCAGGGAGGAGGGCGAGAAGTTCAACGTATGGGTGGCGTACCTTAATATGGAGAACCTGTACGGCAGCGAGGACGCCAGCCTGGCGCTGCTGAGCCGCGCGCTGGCGCACACCGACGCCCGCCGCATGTACCTGGCCGCCGTGGACATTTTTGAGCGCACGCACAAGGAGGGGCTGGTGGAGCAGTGCCTTAAGGCCATGACCCGCAAGTTCAGCGACAGCGCAGAGGTGGGCAGGCGGCGGCTGCTGCCGCTGCCGCTGCCGCTGCTGCGTCGGTGTTAGTAAAAGTGGCAGTTGTGGCAGTGGTGTGTGGAGTGCCAGCAGCGCGCGGGAGGCCCGGGCCGCGATGTGCCTGCCTGGCTGGCGCCAGCGTAATGATGATGTGGCGCTGCCGCTGCATGGCCGCCGCTCGCCGGCTGCTCCCCGCGCCTCGCGCCCTGTCCTGCCCTCACGCCATCATCTGCCGCACCCTGGCGTTCCCCACACACCCCATGCCCGCCCGCAGGTCTGGCTGCGCGCCGTGCGGTACCGTCTGGCCAGCGGGGACGCCGAGGGGGCACGCAAGACGCTTGACCGCAGCCTGCAGAGCCTGCCCCAGTTTGAGCACATCCGCATGATCTCTCAGACGGGGCTGCTGGAGTTCAAGATAGGCGATGCGGGTGGGCTGGGCACAGGGAGGCTGACACTTGCTGGTGTTGGAGCCACAGCACAAGCACAGCAGCCTCGTCACCTCTGCCCTTGCTGGCTTCCACCCTTGCCATCCCGCACCTGCCCACACTCCGCCACCAACCATCCACGCCCACCCCCGCCGCTGCACTACCGCGTAATGCACCCGCAGAGCGCGGGCGCAGCATCTTTGAGGGCGTGCTGCGCAACTACCCCAAGCGCCTCGACCTGTGGAGCGTGTACCTGGACCAAGAGGTGGCGGCGGGCGACCCGCAGCGCATACGGTGCGCCGCTCCTCCTGCTGCTGCTGCTGCTCCTCCCTGCTGCCGCTGCTGCCGGGCCTTCTGGAGACCCTTCCTCTTTGCCGCGGCGGCCACCGGCAGCGGCGCCAGCCACGCCGCCGCGCTTTGTTTGCCGGGCCCGCCGCCGTGCAATTTTCAAGCCGTGCGTCCCCGGCTCCCCCCTCCCCCTGCTGCCGCTGTGCAGGGCGCTGTTCGAGCGGGCAACTCACCTGCAGCTGCCGCCCAAGAAGATGAAGTTCCTGTTCAAGCGGTACCTGGATTACGAGAAGGCACACGGTACCGCGGCGGGCGTGGAGCACGTCAAGAAGCGGGCGCTCGAGTATGTGGAGGCGCAGGCGGCGGCGTGAGCAGCAGGCGGCGTGGCAGACGGCGGCACGGAGGCGCAGGCATCAGCATGTGGAAGTGGCGCAAACGCAGTGGGGCGACCTGATGCTGTATGCGTGTCGGGTAATCGCTCCAGTTGCATGACCCTCGCTGCAAGCCGCTACAGGAGCTGGCAGTCAGAAAACAGCAGCCAAAACTTCAGCTTTGAGGCCACATGCACTCCGGCTCGGTTTCTGTCACAAAAGCGGTGGAAATCTAACAGAAAAACGTCTTTCAGCACCAATGCAGCAGCGCATAGCCGCAGGACTCGCAACATGTGAACTGCGCAATGTGGCTTGGCAAGGAAAGAAATGAAGTGGGCATGCATTGGCAGCGGGCGACAGACAGAAGGATGCTCTGTGCAGGAGAAACGGTTAGAGGACAGCAAGAGCCAAGACGGCAGCAAACCCGCCACCTGATGCTTCTGAGGAAGTCCATGGTGCACCATACGCCACACCAGCTGCGCTGTCAGCTGTGGGCAGGGGCCCCAAGCGCTATTCAAAACACACGTCGTGCCAACCTGCCCTCCCTTGCCCTGGTTGGCTCCATCCCCCATTGCTGGCACATCGTCACTGCTTCTTCTTGCGCTCGTCCACGGCTGCAGGCCAGGTGGCAGGCGGCCGGCGAGCGCTGGCGGCGTCAGTTGTGGCGTGCGTGCATCGTAAGAGCAAGCCACCAGCTTCACATCCAATGTGCACGGTGAACATGGACCACTGCTGCATTCCAACAGTCAAGCCCGCAGAGGCCAGACAGCCCTCCCGCAACACCAACTCACCCGCGGGCGGCCGCTGGGCCACTCGACGCTCCGCGCCGCACGCGCCGCGCTTAACCGGGCCAACTCCTTCTTGACCTGCTCCTGCTCAGCGCGTCGGGCCTCAGTCGCCGCCTCCCGTTCGGCCTTTCTCTTGGCGTAGAGCGCTAAAGCAGCGTCTTTGGCAGCAACAGCTTCACGATAGCGCTGCACCTCGTACTGAAACGCGGCTTCCTCGCTCTCGAACTCTGTGGGGGTTGCGGGGCGAGGGGGCATGGCCGGGATTGAGAAGCCGAGGGTCCTGAGGCCTGCCGCCAGCAGGGGTTCTCAGAGCACAGGGATGTCCCTCAGCATATACATTGAAGCAACGCCCGAGAAGAAGGAGACAAATGACACACGTGGGATCACAAAGGGCCCCACTGCCCTCCGCTGCCCCCGCCTGCCTCCCCCACAGCATGCAGCCGAAGTCGAGCTGCTAGACGCCAGCCTTGCAATCCGAACACCGAGAGATCGTCTGCCTGCATCTGGGGCCGTTGTTCACTGTGCCAGCGCGTGCTGGGCCTGCCCAGAGATTGCAAAAAGCACCCCATCCTTTTCTGCTGCCGATGCCGAGCCCCGGCAGCGAAACGAGCGCCTGAAGAGCCGAGCATGGCGGGTCAAAGCAGGCCCAGCACTGAGTATGCATGCCACTCAGCGTCGGGCGGCGCCCTACCGCCCCTACACAAAGTAGCAGCGACAGAAAAGCTTTTTACAAGACGCCCAATGCATGGATGCTGCCGCCCTGCCTCCCCCCCCTCCCCACTGCCCCCCCCTCTCACCTCGGCGCCTCCAGGGGGTGGCCTGCCTTTCTGAGCAGGTTGTTGTGGGGCTTAGAAGTACAGCGGCGCTGCATTCAGCAAGGCGCCGCCATTTGCAAGGCGCGGGTGAGGCGGCTGTCGCTGCCACCCAACATCTCGCCAGGCTGTGCAATCGTCGAAGGGCGCAAAGCAGTTGGCACAGAGCTTCTGTGAGTGGCAGCCTCAGTGGCAGCCTCCACTGAGAGCCACTCCCTCTCTCAGCCCCCTCCTCGTGTGCAGGGGGCCTGGCACCACGAGCCGAGGTACAGCATTCAGTCATAACGAGCCTGTGTCATGGCCAGCCAGGCCGCCCACCTGGCGCGCAGCATGCCAAATCAACCCATGATCAACACCAGGCCAGTTGTTTTCGCCAGAAGGCGCCGCCCAGGCGGAGTGCCTTGAGCATCCCCGGCCTGCAGATGACCATGGTGAGGGCTGGAGCAGCCCTGTAGCCCTGCAGGCTGGTCCAGGCCGTGGCGGGCGCGGCCGGCACGGCCACGACGGCCAGCGCAGCTCGCCACGCTCCCGCGTCGGCCTTGGACTTCTTGCTCCTCTCTGCCCACGTTCCATCTCGCCCCTTTCCCACTGCCACCATGCTGTGCTCTGTGTGTCATTGCAGGCAGCCGAGCTGGGGCTGGCGCAGCCGCCACCCAACCCCGCCCTCCCGCCGCTCTTCCACGCGCTCCTCAGCGACGACGACGCACACGTGGCAGCGCTGATCCAGGGTGGCACAGACCCTCTGGTCGCCCTGGGGGGCGGCTTGACCTCGCTGCACGCAGCTGCGCTGGGAGGCTGCGCCGCCGCGGTGCCGCTGATGGCGGCGGCAGGCGCACCGCTGGAGGCTCAGCTGGCAGCAGCTTCCTCCCCGCTCGTGCCCCAGAGCTGGCTGCCTCGCAGCAGCTGATCCGGCACTGCTTCCCCTCGCTGGGGGCTGGGGCCAGCGAGCCAGGGCGGGCTCCAGCACACAGGCAGGTGCTGCACTCTGGCGCCACACCTCTGGCGACCGCCATCATGGCAGACCAAACGCACGCAGCCTCGGCACTGCTGCAGGTGGGCGCCGCCTGTGCCATCCCCGCCCCCAGCACCCACGGATACACGGGGCCCCTGTTCCCAGACAGCGCCTCGCCCTTGCACTGGCTGGCCCAGCGCTCCTCCTCGCACCGCGACAGCGAGCCGCCGGAGAGCGGTGCGGGCATGGCGGCCACAAAGGCCGCGGTGCTGGGGCCCCTCCTGGCGCGCCACAGCGCCGGCAGCCTGCAGCTGAGCGCCGACCAGCTGCTGGGGCTGCTCATGGTGGCCATGCTCCACCCGGCCAGCCAGGAAGCTGTGGAGTACCTGGCAGGGCTGCCGGGGGCTGCCGAGGAGCTGGGGGAGCAGCGGCGCCGGCAGCTGCTGCACCGCGCTATGGACCAGGGCGGTGACCTGGCTACAGCCAGCTGGCTGCTCCAGAGCCCGTTTTGCTGCGACCCTCTGGATCCGTCTGGCGAGCCGCTGAGCGATGCTGCCGCTTCTGGGCGGGCCGATGCCGTCCGCCTGCTGCTGCAGGCAAGCTACGCTGGCAGCGGCTCTGATGGCCGCTGCGCAGGCGCTGGGGCCGTAGGGTGGGAGCCTCGTCCCTTTCCTGAGCGTCAGCCGCATGCGCCCCTCTGTGTCATGCGCAGCCAGCACGCAAGTCACTCTGGAGAGCATCAACTGCGTCGTCGACGGGAGGGAGCACGCCGCCGTTCTGGAGCTGCTGCTGCAGGTGCGCAGCCTGCCATGCCCGTGCCACCCCCCGCCTCAGCATTCAAAATCCAGCAGGCAGCTGTGTGTCCCCACGTGCGCGGCGCACCAGCTGGATCTCTTGCGTTGCTGCAGGCCGGCCAGCCGCGCGTGCCGCAGGGCTCCACCCAGCGCCCAGCCAGCTTCTACGGTGGAGAGCATGACTTGCACTTCGACTTCCTGTACATGACGTGCCCCTTTTACAGCCTGTTCCGCCAGTGAGCCTGGCTGCTGCTGGAGGCGCGCGGCAGCCTGCATCAAATGGCTAGGTGCACAGCACCCAGCACGGCACAATGAGGCCATGGCCAGTCTTGGACCTCCGCTTGGAACCGCACCGCCGCTGGCGCACTCCGCAGGGACTGGTGCCGAATCTCCCAGACGCCCCAGGACCTTCGTGTGCGCATGTGCAGCGCACTGCTGGCCGCTCGATACCGCCCCACCACGTACAGGAGCATCAGGCTGCAGGTGGGTGGGTGTTGGAGGGGCTGGGCCTGCTCTCCTGTGCCCGTGCCCGCTCGCCTTCCGCTGCCTCCGTTGCCTCAGTGGCTGCCTGCTGCCACACCCAGGGTGCACTCTGCCATGGGCCCCGCACTGGCCATGGGGGTCGCTCCAGGCGTGCCGTCAATGGCCTCAGCCATCCCACCAGAGGGCAGGTGGCGGGGTGGGGCCGGGCCCTTGCCGCCTGGATCACATGAAGCGTGGTGTGGCTTGCTGAAAGGCCCACTTGGGCAGGCTGGTTGTTGAAACAGCCATGCGAGCAGAGCAAGCACCCTGCCCAAGCTTGCACCGCCACTGGGCTGCAGGATTCTGTGGATGCTGGTGGGCGGCCTGCCCTGGACCCCTGCAGACCACACCCATTTCCCGCCTGCCCTCAAGGCCGCCGTCCGCACCCTGCTGCTGGCGCACCGGCGGGGCAGCCCTACTGCCGGCGCGACTGGCGTCAGCGCCGCGGCGGCAGAGGCGCACCTGCAGTCCAGCCTGCTGTCAGGCGTGCCTGTGGAGTTTGTGCTGCGGGTGATCGCCGCCGCCGCGTTCCCGCTGGAGCCATGGCTGGCGCCGGACCCTTCCAAGAGCGAGTGGCGGGCGCTGGAGTTGTTCCGTGGCGGGCACTGGACTTTTTTGTGAGCTCCCCAGCAGGGGGGGCATCTGCCGAGCCACATGGCGGCCATTTGCATGCGTTTTGGCTCACCGAGGCGCCTCACGTACGGCGCTATGCAGTGCAGATGCTGAACGCTGCCCCTGTGGTACAGGCTGGCCGCACAGCAGGGCACTGAACTCTCTGCCCACACCTCCCAGCAGAGGGTGGTACTCGACCCGCTGGCGGCAAAGGGCGAATATGTTGATGCGGCCGCGAGATGGCGCCGCCAGCCACAGCCTTCCCCCATATTCTTGCGTTACACAGCTCAAAAGCAGAGATCAATGGTACAGAGCAGAGCCTAGGTAGAGGAGGGAAGCAGGGACAGAGGGGGGTTCTCAATGCGGCGCATGTGGGCCGCGGGAAAGCGGTTCCGTGCTGATGCGGCATGGGGCTTGACTCGGGAGGGTCCTGGGAAATGGAGTTCCTGGGTGCATTACTAGGTGAGGCAGTCCACCCTGCAAGCAGAAAGACGGGAGCAGGCAGCAGTGGGCATGGGCGCGTTGCACGCCGCCCTTGCCGCCCAGCATGCATTTGCTGAGCACTGCTGACGTGGGGCTGACGTCGGACACATGCACAATGCTCCCCTGCCCCCCCCAGACGGCAAAAACAGCAGCAAGACCTACATGCAGCAGCAGCAGAGTGCTGCTAAGCAGGCCGTCAGGCAGGCGTCGGCTCCAGGGTTGCCCTGCTGCACGTAGACTTGCTGCGGCTGCTGCTGCTGCTGGTAGCCGGGCGGGGGGCCGTAGTAGGAGGGGGGAGGAGCGCCGTAGCCCCCCCCCCCGCGCCTGGATAGCCTGCAGTGAGCAACACCGAGATGGCAATGATCACAGCAGGCCTCCAGGCTGAGACCAGGCACCTATCCCCAAGTGCCCACAGTACTAGCAGCGCGCATGCAGCCGCGGCACACCCGCCGCATGCAGCGCGCCGCTCATGCAGCGCACGCAGCGCACCTGGCGGCGGGCCGTACTGGGAGGGCGGCGGGTAGCCTGCAGGGCATGGTGCAAGTGTGTGCCCCAGCATCGGGCACAGCTGTGCAGAGTGCGGCGAGGCGGAGCGCCGTGGCACGGCCGACGACATGCACCCTCACTCGCCTACCCTCCCAGCTCTCTGCCCTCAACAGAAAGCAGGCGTGTGTCCTGCTCCCCTTGATCCGCCCCCCACCCACCCCCTGCTCCCTCCCTGCTCTCGCAGCAAGCAGCAGCGGCAGCGGCGGCACGGGGCGCACCATAGGGATAGGCTTTGGGGTCGCCGCCAGGGGCGCCCACCGGCACGCCATCTGCGAGCCAGGCGGAGAGAGCACAATAGTGAGTGAACAGTCATTCGGTGTGGCTCCTACAGCCAAGCTGCCCGTACGAGGCGGCCGGTGCGCTGAGAGCGCGGCACGCACCAGCCGTGGGGTAGCCAGGCGGCGGCGCGCCGCTTGGGGGCGGGTAGTCCGCTGGCGGTGGGTACGTCTGCTTGTCGGGCGGTGGGTAGCCAGCCATGCTGACTGGGCCTGCACACACACAGCAGCAGCGTGGCAACGAGGTCAGCAGCACACACATGCTGGGCGATCAAGCAGCAGGTATAGAGGGAGTCGTGCCAACGGGGAGCGGCAGCTGCCCGCTGTGGGGGACTGCCGGACTGTGCCCGCCGCTGCCCGGCTGCTGCTGTCCCAAAGACGACCAAGTCTCTGCGCAGCTATTCAGCGAGCTGCGGACTCGTGGGAGCCCCGACAGAGGGATCCCCAACAACAGGAGGTGGACCTCCCCTGCCAGGCACAACGGAGACTGCCTGCCCTTTGATCAACGCAGCCCGGTCACCTTGAGGCTGCGGCGAGCTGGACAAAGGAGAGGGATTCCAGACGCGTCAATCTGGGGGGCCGCTGGGTGGGAGGTCGCTCCAGCAGGCTGCTTGTTCCGACAGGACCAGTACCTGGGAGCTTGGTGGCAGGCGGGGGCGGCTTACAAGCTGGGCCAAGGTCCCTGCCGACGTGGCCCAAATTGCGTGCAGCTTGTGCGTGCACCTTTCTGCGGCCCTCGTTGGCGCACCACAGATCACCTGGCTCCTGCAAAAGCCTAATTGGAGGGCCCTTGCGCTGAAGAGAGGCTCCGCACTGGCGCCAATTAGAGCCTCTGGTCTGCGTCCCCAGGCGCCGTTGGACAGCCCTTGAAGGGCCCATGCAGCGATCAGCAGCCAGTGTAGCAGCCAGGGGCGGCGCCTGCCGGCAGCTGGCGCGCCCTCCAGGCGGCAGCGGCGGCAGGCGGCAGCGAGCAGCGCGGCGCCCGCCCCAGGCCGGCCTGTTTGACGATTTGCTGAACTTCGAGTCCTGGGCGCCGCGCAGCTCGCAAGCCTGGAGGCTGGGCAACAACCCGAACCGAAGGGAAGAGAAGGGCGGGGAAGGGAAGATCCAGGAGGAGGATGTGGATGTGCTCAACCAGCGGCTGGCCGAGGCGCGCCAGGGTGGAGCGGCAGCGCCCGCAGACGCAGCGCCCGCCGCAGCCGCAGAGGATGCGGAGGCGGCGCAGCCCAGCTTCCTGCAGTCCACAGACGAGCAGGTGGCCAGCGCGCTGGCGGGGCGGATCGCCGAGGTGGCGTCCGGCGGCGGCGGCGGCGGCGGCGAGGGCGGCGCGCTGACGGGGCCGCTGCTGCGGGACCTGGTGTATGGCAAGTGGGGCAAGGCCTACGACCTCTCCTTTGTGCGCCGCGACCTGCCGCTGGGGAAGACGCTCATCTGCCTGAACGTGATGTGGACCCACCTGGAGCAGCGCTCCTTCCCCATGAGCGAGGAGGAGTATGACGAGAAGCTGGAGCTCATGGCCCTCTACCTCAAGTGAGCGCTAGCATGTGGGAGCGTGTGCTGGAGTGCGGCCGGCTGTGTGGTGTTGGCTGGCTGGGGCAGGGGCGGGGGCAGGGGCTGCCGAGGCGGGGCACGGGCACGGGCAGGGCCTGTGATGTGGGGCTGGCTGCGCGTGCCTGCGGCCGGCAGCCACGTGGGCTGCCTGTGCGCAGCGAACCGTGCTCCATGCCGCCGCGCACTGCTGCTGCCGCTGCCCGCCTGCCGCAGTTCGTGGGGCCAGGCGGAGCGTGTGGAATCCTTCCTGCGGCAGCCGGCCCGCCCGCGCAAGGGCATGCCGTCCAAGCCCATCGTCGGCATCGCCATTTCGATACAGGCGAGCTGGGGAGTGGGCTGAAGTGGGGCCGCCTGGGCTGAGGGGTGCTGGGGTGGGAACGGTGGTTTCCGCGCTGGCGCTGGCGCTGGCGCGGGAGCGCGACACAGCAAGCAAATGGAGGCCAGTGCCACCGCACGAGCAGCTGATTCTGTCGCACCCGGCCCCTCCCCGTGCTGCAGCTGGCCCTGGAGGATGCTGTGGTGGATGAGTTCTTCTCTCAGGGCGGCGCGTGAGGGGCGCCAGCGAGCGGCTGCCAGCCAGCCGTGTCGGGGCGGCCGCCTCCGCCTGTACCACCAGCACACAGCCGGCATGCTTGTTTCTGCTGCCAGGAGTGCGGCTTGTTGAACAGATGAGATGGAGCGAGTTGAGTTGCTGCCTGTAATAGCCAGGGAGCCCTTTTCTTTTCTTTTCCTTTCCAGCATATGACGTCAGGTCCGTGAAGGCAGGGGTTTCAGGCAGCGCACCTTGGACCGCCAGGGACCGCCAGAAACTCTCAGGGTTGCTACTGAGGAGAGGTCTGCAACCTGTGCCTGCTGGTAGAGGCCTTCCTGTGGGCCCCAGAGCCCCAGCCGCAGCCGCAGGCCCAACCTCAGCAGCAGCAGTGGCCCCACAGTGTGTCGCAGGGCCCCGGCCAGCAGGCTGCTCACAGCAGGCGGCTCCCTGCATGAAGCGCAGCAGGGAGGAGCAGGGAGCAGCAGGGAGCAGCGGCGAGCAGCAGGGCAGCGGGCGGCCGGGCCTTCAGCCCATCGCGGTGTACAGCCCATGGCTGGCCGAGGCGGCGCGCGCCGGGGCGAGGCTGAGCCAGCAGCAGAGGCAGCAGCAGCAGCAGCACTACGACCGGCAGCGCTTTGAGGAGCAGGGCGCCCGGCTGGAGGCCACGCTGAGGGGCCAGCGCGAGACGGCGGCTGGCGACGCGGCGTTGGGCCTGGCATCTGCCGCCAGCGCCACCCCCGGCCAGATCCCCGTGGGCCCTGCAGGCGCACCCCCGGGCTCGACGGGGGGCGTGGCACCGCCTGGCTTCCAGGGAGGCATGGTGGGCACTATGACGCGCGGCGCGGCACGCAGGGCCGCAGCGGCCGTGCTGGAGGAGCGGCAGGAGGCGGAGCAGGAGTAGCGGCTGGCGGTGGAGGAGAGACGGGCGAGGAGAGAGCGGTGATTCGGAGGAGACTTGCAGGCCAGCGCCATTTGGTAGTGATAGTGAATGTGAATGGTACATTGTGAATGTTATAAACAACGCAACCAGCCGCTCTGCACTTGGAACACGGTGGGAGCGGCGGCGGCGCCAGGCGGCGCCAGGCAGGGGAGTGGGCAGGTCCCTGCGACTCTTCCTTCTTGCATTGATGGTTCATGGAGGGCCGTGTGGTCGCTTGAAACCAAGACAAGACCGCAGCAGTAGCTAGAACTCGCTCCTCAGCGATCACCTCGCGTGGAACGCCGGCTCGCTCTGGTTCCCTCTAGCCGTGGAACACACAATGTGTGCCATCCTGGAGAAGAATCAGCCGCCGGGACGGCCTTCTCAGCCGGATCGCCGCTAATGACCCAGGTGACCAGCGAAGGTGACAGAGATTTTGCGGTTTTCCCTGCCCGATCAAGCCGTCTCGCCACCCCTGCTTCCCGGTGATAGCTCAAGATGGCGGCTGCTGTGGCTTCCACCCGTCTGGGCGCCCAGGTGGGGCGTTGGAGGGGTGGGGCGATGATGGCTGAGGGCCTTGCTGGCCCCGGGCGGGGCCTCCGCGGCAAACCCAGGCTCCGGGGGATCCAGGAGCTCAGTATGCGTGTCCCTGGCTGCCGCAGGTGTCCCTGAGCAAGCCCACCAGCTTCAAGGCTGGCAAGGCCGCAGCAGCTCGCGCCCCCGTGGCCCGCGCCGTCAGCTGCTCCGCCCAGAAGCACGAGGCCGGCAAGCAGGTGGCCACCGGCGTGGCCGCCGCGGCCCTGGCCCTGACCTTTGGCTTTGGCGCCGTCGAGCCCGCCTTTGCCGACGTGGCGGGCCTCACCCCTTGCTCCGAGAGCAAGGCGTTTGCCAAGCTGAAGAAGAAGGAGGTGCGCAGCAGCAGTGGCTCACACGCGCACCAGAAAGGCAGGGCCTTGGGGCCGCTTCGCCCCGAGGGCAGCGGGGCGCCGGCGTCGTGGTAGTGGCGGCGGCGGCAGTGGCGGCGGCGCCTTTGATTTCCGCGCGGCGGCGGCTCATCGCCCGTGCCTTGCTGCTGCCCTCGCTGCAGGTGAAGTCCCTGAACAAGCGCCTGAAGAACGTGAGTGCCAGCACTGGGTGTGGGGCCCAGCCGCACCAGCGACAGCCTCGTAGGGTGCAGCGGCATGGCGCAGCTTCGCGTCGCCGGGCACACCCATCTTCGCAGCCGCCGCAGCGATGCAGCACGTGCGGGCGCAGCCCAGCAGCGTCAGCGCACCAGCCTCGCAGCCTGCCCCCCGGATGCGGCTGAGGCTCTCCCTGATCCTTTCTCTTGCGCACACACACCGCTGCCAGGTGCTTCCTCACCCCGCCCGCCCCGCTCGTCTTGCCTCCTGCTGCTGCAGTACGAGGAGGGCTCCGCCCCCGCGCTGGCCCTCCAGGCCACCATCGCCAAGACCGAGCGCCGCTTTGACAACTACTCCAAGCAGGGCCTGCTGTGCGGCACCGACGGCCTCCCGCACCTGATTGCCGACCCCGGCCTCGCGCTGCGATACGGCCACGCCGGCGACGTGCTGGTGGGCGCCGCCGCCGCCCATGCTGCTGCCGTGGCGCTCGGGCCGCCGTCCCTGCTGCCGTGCCAGCACACGAGGCCCTGCCTCTTGTGTGGTGCCGTCGGCCGCCGCTCTGCACATGCGCCCCGCTCCTCGCCGCCCCTGCCTCACTCGCCCACACCCCTGCCTGCCCCCGCCTGCCCGCAGATCCCCACCATCGGCTTCATCTACTTTGCCGGCTGGCTGGGCTTTGCCGGCACCAAGTACCTGCAGGCTGTGGCCGCCACCGCCAAGCCCATCGAGAAGGAGGTGAGGCAGAGGGGGAGGGTCAGAGAAAGAGGGTGGGGTGCCCAGCGCCAGAAAGCCTCGCATGCACGTGCCGCTGCTGGCTGTCTCGTCGTGCTCGCCCCCTCGCCTGCCCTCGCTTGATGCACACCCCGACCCCTGGCCGCGCGCACGCTTGGCGCTGCAGATCATCATCGATGTGCCCCTTGCCTGGAAGCTGCTGTGGGAGGGCTTCGGCTGGCCCCTGCGTGCCTTTGCCGAGCTGAAGAACGGCAAGCTGCTGGAGGCCGACAGCAACATCACCGTGTCGCCCCGGTAAAGCGCTGGGCCCCACCCCCCGGCACAGCACCGCTGGCCCTGCGGCCCATCGCCGCGGCCCAGCAGCAGCAGCAGCAGCAGCAGCACTTGTACCATCAAGCGGCCGCGGGAGGAGGCTGCAGGCCTAGGGTCACTCATGGGGGGCACTTGGCGCCGGGACCAGCACGCCACGCGGCCGCCGCACGGCGGCCGGCAGCCGCGCGGCCGCTGCGGCCGGCACTCTGCAGGGCCTGCCTTGCGGCGGCCCGGCCCCTTGTGTGTTTTTGTCAACCGAGTCCTCGAGAAGATTACACCCAACACAAAACCAGCACCGTATGTAACGTAGCCGCCTAGCTCAGGATGAATTTTTTTAAGGGAGGTTAGGAGAGGAGGAAGGGTGGCCTGGGCAGAGGCGGCAGCAAGCCAGGCAGCCGCGAAACCTATGGTTTCTTTGGTTGCTGCTGCCGCTGCGGAGGCACCGCTGGTGCTGCCGCTTCTCCTCCTCCCGAGCCGCTGCCGCCCGCCTGCGCGCCTTCCGACGGCTGGCCCGGTGCGCCGCCATCTGCGCCGTCATCCGCTTGCATGATCTTGGCCAGGTGCTCTGGGTTCTTTTGCAGGCACACCTGTACAACACGTGGGGTGGTGCAGGGTGTCCTTTGAGAACCTCAAAAACAACGCCGCGGCTGCTGGCACCGGGAGACGGGCAGGCTGCGTGATTCACAGATCCACCCAGCCCCTCAGAGCCAGCGTGCCACGCAGGCTGTTGCCCGAGCCGCCAGCCCCTCCCGCCAGCCCTGCCCGCCAGCCCCTGCACCACCCTGCCATCCCAGCCCCAACCCCAGCCCCCCCACCTGGAAGGCCTTGAACTGCTCCAGGCAGTCCATGCCCTTGTCCTCGTGCTCGCTGCGGATGAAGCAGCCAAAGGCGTGCACAAAGGTGGGACCACACGCGCCCTCCTTCAGGTCGCCTGCGGGAGCGACGGGTGCAGCGGCATGAGTGGGGAGGGGGAAGTCCAGGGCAGCGTTCCCAACAGCAGAAGCAGATCAGACGGATGGTGCGGCGAGCAAACGGCAAGCACCAATGCGGGCGGCGCAGCTCGCCTAGGCAGGGGCAGGCCAGGGCGGCCTCGATCTGCTTCTCCACATCGTCCTCCCCATCCGCCTGCGCTAGTGCTTCCGCCATGGCACCATTCATCCTACACCGCTGCCGCCGCTGCACCCGCCGCTGCCGCTGCCGCTGCCTGGCCCAGATGTGCACACGACGACTCAGGCCCACCGATCGACTTGGACGGGTTCAGACTCGTGCGAGCAGACGCGCAGGAGCCCCAATTGGCGGCAGAAGGAGATGGCAGCAGGAGAGGGAGGAGGCTTGACAGCCGCAATTCAGTTGGCAACGATGGCTGAGAGCACGATTGTTGTGGCGGTTCAAGATGTGCCGTCCCCACAAGGCCGACCTCCAGCTGGGCGCCCTGCTGTCTGGTGGGAGTGACCACCAGAACGCCTGCAAATAAGCCACATTGGTGACATCAACATCCCAGGGGCTGCACCCGGGAGAATCCACGTTCTTTCAGGCGTTGGTGCTCGGGGAACGCCACACACATGTCGTGCAGCTCAGCGCTGGCCAGGCCAGCCGCCCACAGTCATGCTGGCAGCAGGGCATCCCTAAAGAACGGGGCTCCCAGCAGCCCCGCCGGCGCCGCTGCCGCCCGCGCCGCCTGCCGGCGTGCGCCGCTGAGCCGTGGCAGGGGGCGTGCAGCCATGGTGGCACGAGCAGCCGAGCTGGAGGAGATTGATCCCATGACAGGGGACATCATCGGAGGCACCACCATGGCCACAGAGGCCAGGTACGAACCGGTGCCCGCCTGACGGCCTGCCTTGCCCCTGCCTGCGTTGCGCTCCGCGCCCCACCGTGCCCAACTGCCCCTTCCCTTCACCTGGTGGGCGCATCCCGCACCCGCGGCGTGCCTGCCCTGCAGCGAGCGGGTGGAGGCGGGCGGCTTCACGTGGGCGTTGCGTAGGGGGGAGGTGAACGAGGCGGCGGCCACCCCCGACAAGCTCCCCATCCTGTGCCTCCACGGCATCGGCAGCAGCTCCTACACTTACCGCAGCCTGGTGCGCCTGCTGGGCGAGGCGGGGCACGAGGCCATCGCGGTGGACTGGCTGGGGCATGGCGCCTCCAGCAAGGTGCGTGGGTGCTCGTGGGTGCGATGGTGTTGTGCCGTGGGTGATGCTGCTCTACCGGTTCGCCCCCACGGCTGCCTATCCGCTTGTGCCCGCCAGCCTCCCCACCCGCCCGGCCACCTGCCTGCCTGCCTGCCTGCCTGCCTCTCCGCTCCTGCTGCAGCCCACCAGCGGCTTCGACTACTCAGCAGAAGCATATGTGGCGGCCCTGCAGCAGTTTGTGGCGGCGGCGGGCATCCGGCAGCCGTTTGCGCTGGTGGTACAGGGCTACGTCCTCGGGCAGTACGGCCTGCTGTACGCCCTCGAAAACGATGGTGAGCCGCGGTGCCGCTGCCGCCGCTCTTGCATGGCGTGCATGGCATGCCCGGCGCCTAGTGTGCCAGCCTGTGCTGCATGCAGTCGTGGCCGGCCGGCAGCCATTCAGCGTGCCACCTAAAAACTAGCTGGCCGGCTGAGCTGCCCACTCCCGCCTGCCCGGGCTGCGCCCCTGCAGAGTCAGTTGCCAAGCTGGCCATCCTCAACACCCCGCTCAGCCAGAAGACCCCGCTGCGGCCGGAGCTGGCGGCCTACAAGAACCCCGTCCCCTTCCTGCGGCCAAAGGCGGGCAGCAAGTTTGCCGGCGACTTGTTCAATGCCGCGGGGGGGCCGTATGCGATGACCTACCGCGATGCCCAGGCGTACGATGGTGAGCCTGCTGTGCTGTGCTGGGCTGGGCTGGGATGCGCTGTGCTGTGCTGGGCAGGGGAGCACCCAGCGCCGCCTGGCCCTGGCCGGGCTGGGCCGCCACATGCGGCGACTGGCTGTGGGCTGGCGCTGCTGCTGCTGTGCCGTGCCTGGCAGCTGCAGGCGTATGCTGCAGGCTTGCGCCTGCCTCAGCGCTGCCGCTGGATCCTTCCCGCAGCGCCGTACCAGGAGGAGGCTGCTGCCAGTGAGGCAATCGCGTCCATCATGGCCCAGCTGGACTGGCCCGCGTTGCTGAGGCGCGTGGATGAGGGGTACCAGAGCTGGCGCCAGCCCAGCCTAGTGCTGCACGGCACCTCGGGTGAGCAGGCAGCTGGGCTGGGAAGTGATGCGCTGCAGCGCTGTGCTGCCCGGCTGGTCAGGCTGGCATGGTGCAGGCACAGCGTCGCTGGCTGCACCAGCCACTGGAGTGTGTGCTCCGGCGCCCATGAGCCTCTGCTTTGTGTGCCTGCAGACCAGTTCATCCCCTTCAAGTCTGTGTTTGAGTGGCTGGAGAGCAAGCGCACTTGCATGAGGATGGGCAGCAGCGTGGAGGCCAAGCTGGGCCACATGCCGCAGGTGGGTGGGGGGTAAGGGTGGGGTGGGGGGCAGCAGAAGTGGCGGCAGATGCCATGCCGGGCAACTGACTCGGTTTGCTGGATGGGAGGCAGTGTTGTGCGCATCGGCTGCCAACCACTGATGCTGCGTCTGCCTCTGCTTCTCAACCTTGCTTCTTTCCAGGAGGACTACCCCGAGGCGGTGGCTAAGGAGCTGCTCAGGTTCTTCGAGTTTGGCGCTGATGAGAAGTGACGGCGGGCGGCTGGAGTCACGTATTGCTTTGCACTGCTGTTGTTTCAATGCTGAGCGTCCCCCCTTGTCTCACCCCAACCTGTTATTAAATCTCATCACTGCCCCCGTGTTTCTTTCGGCTTTCTGCCCTTTCTGCCATCTGCCCCAAAGAAGATCTGACCCGCAGGTTCCCGGGCACGCTGTTACATGTGCAGCCTGCAGGCCATACCTGAATTGGCGGAAGCGCTCCTGGAGCGCCATGTTGCCTCGTACACGCACGCATCCGTGAAGGTGCAGCGGTACATTGAGGACGTGTGGGGGGGCAGCATCTCTGCGGAGGCCTACACGCCTGCGTCGTTCCTGTGCGATGTGCCCGAGCGCCGGCGCCGGGTGCGCCTGGCGCAGTGGCGCACGGGGTCGCACTGGATGGCTGAGGAGACAGGCCGGTGGCAGCGGCGGACCGCACCCAGCG
>NW_005435085.1:1426432-1428097 GCF_000147415.1 Chlorella variabilis | reverse complement strand
CCCCCCCCCCACCCCCACCACCACCTCACACACTCACTGGCCCGTTGCGCGATGGTACGCCGGCATGTTGGCATGGGAACGCCAAGCCCGGCACAGTAGCGGCGGCTGATTGAGTAATGGCACAGCCAACCGCCGCGGCAGGCCACTTTGCACTCCTGCCTGCAATGCATGCACCCTTACATGTGCAGCCTTCTGGTATTTTCATGTGCCTGGGAGATGTGCGGGCATGGGGGCCCGTGTGCCCCATGCCATTTGAGTGCCCGGCGGCGGCGCTGCCTGCCGCCGGGAGCCCACACCAGCATCGGCACCCGTCGGCCTGGCAGGCCTAAGCTGCTAAGGATCCCCACGCCCCCCACCACGTTGTGGGGGTTGCGTGTCCGGCAGGACGGGGAGCGGGGCCAGGGTGGGGTGACCCTGGGACGCTCAGCTGGGGGGAGGGTGGTCGGAGCCATGGAGAGGGTGCTCCATGGTCCACCCCCTCTCTTGATGCCCCTTGATCACGTGTGCCCCCTGCCCAAGGTCTGCTCACGCGGCCTATCATAGCGGGGTGACTGTAACACAGGGTTTTGCCCATGGCTCACCCTGTTGCCCTCCAGATCCAGCACAGTATACTCGACAAAGCCGTCTACTCCAGTCATCCAAGTGCGTGAGCTGCTGCCCACGCCTCCCACGCCAACAGTCTCCGATGTGATGAGCTCGGTGAAGGCCTGGCAGGTTGAGCCCCAGTCATACTTGACGTCCTGATAGAGCAGCGTGGGACCCTGGTACGTGCCGTCCACGTCACCACTGTTGATGGCAATGTAAAAATTGCGGCATGAGCCGCACGAGGAACCCAGGATGCAGCCGCTGATGTCGATGATTGAGGCACCGATGGTTAGCAGCACCGCAGCGATGCCAGTGCCGACCTTAGCGGTGGACGCCTTCCAGCCGTTGCTTGTGGAGGTCTTGGAAAGTTCAGCCGACTTTCTAATGTTAACATTGTCAACCAGCATTCATTCATTCATTCATTCAGCACACAGCCCGGCCGCCTCTTGCTCGAGGGCGGCCCACTTTGGCCTGGGCCGCCCGGGCCGCCCTCCCCCCCGGGCGCATGTTCGGTGTTGGAGGGGTGTGCCCAGCGATAGGGGGCCCCTGAAGGCATGCGCCGAGGCCGGGAAGCGTGGTTCGGCGCTGCTGCACGCTTGGCGATTTGACCAGAACCACGTGCCGCCGAGCTGCGGCCGCAGTTTCCGGCCCACGGTCTACGGTCGCAGCCACGGGACTCGGCGGCACGGCGTTTGGGCCCAAGCTTGCTGCCGCCGCCGCCGTGCCCGGGGGGCAGCGCGGCGGCGGCGGCACGCTGCGACGCCCCCGTGCTGCCGAGCTGCGGCCGTAGTTTCCTGCCAGAAGCCCACGGCCACAGCCACGGGACTCGGCGGCACGGGGTTTCGGTCCACGGCTTGCTGCCGCCGCCGTCGCAGGGGTGCTGCCTGCGGCGGCGGCGGCACGGCGTTTGGGTCCACGGCTTGCTGCCGCTGCCGCCGCCGCAGGGGTGCTGCCTGCGGCGGCGGCGGTAGCGCACGTGGCAACCCCCCGCGTTTCCTTGCCTCCCATCCACCGGACCCCGTCCTGCGCTTCACTTTGTTTAGGGAGGGGCTGCTCACTGGTCATTGCTCATTGCTCATC
>NW_005435085.1:1421041-1426382 GCF_000147415.1 Chlorella variabilis | reverse complement strand
GCCGCCGCCGCAGGGGTGCTGCCTGCGGCGGCGGCGGTAGCGCACGTGGCAACCCCCCGCGTTTCCTTGCCTCCCATCCACCGGACCCCGTCCTGCGCTTCACTTTGTTTAGGGAGGGGCTGCTCACTGCTCATTGCTCATTGCTCATCGCACACTGCTCAACGCTCATTGCCCTATATCCCACCCAGCCGCAGGACTCCACTGCCGCCCGCGCCCCGCCCCATCTGGCCGCTTGCGCGCCCCATCCCCCCTCGATGGGGCCCGCCCACACCGGGGCCTCCCCCCTCCCGCCCACTGCTTTCTCAACGGCCCCGAGCCGGGGCTGCCCTCATTGCATACATAGTGCGCCTTTCCCTGCTTTTCTAGTGACCTAGCGTTCCGCACTGCCGTTTGGCCAGCCCATGCTCCCGTACCGTTGCGTTTCTCCCCAATGCGCCATGCCACTTTGCCAGTCATACACACGTTTCGATGCGTGCCCTGTCAGCTGCTTGCGTTGCATGTCGCCTTGCTCCACCCCTGTTTTATTGCTTTCTCTGCTTTCGCCCGGTTCCCGTCCCGTTTCGGCGGGGAGTCTATGTTGCAAGCTAGTTCTTGCTTTACCAGACTTTAAGCCCACACAAGCAAGCAACCACCTGGTTGGCGCGAGTGACCAGGGTGGGAGGGTTGACGTTGCCATAAAGAAGCTGGCCGAGGTTGAGGGCAGGGTCAGCACTGCAGGGCAAGTAGGTGGACAAGCATGCCATCAGCTCTAATTGAAAACATACGTTGCTTCGGCAGTGCCACTAAACTCGCGCATGTTCCTAGTGGGTGTAACAGATCTGTCTTGACAGACAGACAGTCCAACAAACACCTGGGGAGTCTATGTTGCAAGCTAGTTCTTGCTTTACCAGACTTTAAGCCCACACAAGCAAGCAAGCAAGCAAGCACCGGCAATGGTGCCGCCGGCGCCGGGCGCGTGCCCCTGCAGTGCCGGCCCGCTGCCCGCAACCGCCGCTCACCGTGCGTAAGCGGTCATGGCGTAGACTCTCTTTGCTCTCTCCCTTAATGCTAGCTGTTGGTCGTTTCGCAACCTCACCATTCGTTCCTTGCTCCGCTGAATCGCCCGCCGCCTGGCCTGATACTCAAAAGACAATCGACTTCCACTAGACTCCCCCCACAGCATCACAAACTCGTCGTTTGAAGCGGCGATGGGGTCTCGCGCTGCAGAGACGCAGGCGATCGCCATGATCATGCTTGAGACTAGCAGGTCCAGGCATTTTCTCGGCATGGTGCGGGTACTTGCTTGAATGGAACAGGAGACGCTTCCCAGGGCCCTTTCAATTGGGAGGGTAAGATACTGTTCGGGGACGCGGCCCGACCCGGGCCCGGGAGCTCTAGAGCTAGGACGGGGGGGCTATTTGCACTCCACCGCCACCCCATACTGTGTATTTGTGTTTGTTACGTGCTTGGCCGCCCGGGCCATAGGAGCCATGGTGAAAACCCGGATGATGAGCGCAGCCCTCGTTGCCCTTCTGCTCTGCAGTCAGCTTGTTAGCGTGCACGCATCGCTGCCACTTATTCTTGCTGGGACGACCCTGGTAGCGGGCTTGTTCAGCGGCGGTGACTGCGGCGGCGTGTTCGGGACGTCTCCCACGTGCAAGTGTCGCAACTTTTTTCTGGTTGTGCGCTCGGGCACCAGAGGTATGCCGGGATCAGGCCAGACAATCGCTGAATGCCTGCAAACGTTCTGGGCTCCAGAACCTGCTTTCGCGGCGGCGGCGGCGGCAAGGAGGTCGAACGGTGGTTGCCTGCCAGGCAGTGCGCATCGCTGCAACGGCAGTCGACTGTGCCCGCCTATCATAGCGGGGTGACTGTAACACAGTACACAGTGCAGCCCGCCTCCTGTGGGTGCCTGTGGAGCACGAGAGGGCGACTGCTGCTCTCATTTTTTGGGAACGTCGCTGGAAGATGATGCCGTCCTTGCCGCCGCCGCAGCTTGATGTTTGATTCGGCGCTGACATGCCCGCCGCCACCGCCCCCACCTCCACCTGAAAACGCAGATGGCAAGGAGCGCGGAGCTCACTTGAACTTCACCAGAACCTCTTTTGAAGGTGGACAGCAGTGCCAGATTTCCACACCCACCCGGGTCAAGCCTGGCGAAAGCACCGGCATCCAAGTCGGCAACAGGGGCAGGACCTACGCCACTGGTGCGCTTGTCCACTGCATATGCCTACCCTAGCCTTCTAGAGGGCATCTCGGTCACTTTCCAGGCATCGGCAACGACCACGGGCACTCCTCAAGCCCCTGCGCCTGAGCTGGCTGCCCCCGCGTGCTGCAGGCGTGGAGGCTGATGTGTACTACAATGTATTGTCCCGCGACGGCAAGAGCAGGGTGAGGGATTGATCTGTCAAGCCTGTTCAATTGCTGTGATTGCAGCCGCTACAACAGGCAGAGCTCTGCTCGAGCAACGCTGTGCTATGCACGCTGCGAGGAGCGCAGCTAGCTGCCCTGGCACCGGCTCAGCTTCTCGCTCGCTTTAGGAGGCTTCTTGTGCCAGGGAAAGGCCATCGCAGCGGCTGGGCCTCTTGTGCTCATGCTGGCATCTGTCCATCCCCTGTGCAGACCGACTGCACCATCAAATTTTTGCTCAACAATCCGTACTGGGGGTGCGGCTGGGCCTGGCTGCAGATGCACGCCGGCAGACGCCAGCACACTAGGGGCGCTGCGTGATTGCCTGCTGGCAGTGCGCAGGGTCTGGGCACAACCGGGCTTCCCTTCCCGCACGCTGCCTTCCTGCAGCCCAAACGGATTCGGCTCAACACTCCTCGGGAAAAGCTGCCCAGACAACCTCGTCGTGAGCTGCCGGCGACCGCCGTCCCACCAGCCGCTGCGCTGCACCACAGCCTGCCCTGCATGCTTTCGCTGTGTGCCGCTGAGTTTTTTTTCGGTATGGTCCTCCTCACATGTGTCCTCCTCATTGGTCTACACCAATGCACCAGCAAGCTGCGGCTTTAAAGTAGGTGGCTTTGTGTCACTGCTGCCTGCAGGTGGAGCTGGGGCAATACATTGCAGGAGATACGGGCGCCGCCGTCGAGTATCATGTTTTCTACGACAGGGATGGCGACCAGAGGCAGGACCGGCGCTTGCTGTCCCACGACGAGTATGACCCGCGCCCGCTGTCCAACCGCCGCATGCTGGGCCAGCTGGGCCTGCAGGACTGATCACTCTTGAGGCAGTGCAATCGGCAGCGGCTGTGAGGTGCCATTCAGTGTGCGGATATGAGATGCCAGCCATATTGGACAGCCTGCTGATTTGTCAGTGCACCGACCACGTGGGGTCCTCGCCACTGCGATGACCGTCTCTGTGTTTCTCTGTGTTGTTGGGGGTTTAGGGTTCATCGCCACAAGGCAGTACTGTCGATGCAAACAATGTAGCAGATCCTTGATCTGCATGTGCCCCCTGCCCAATTTCTTCTCACATTAACTATCATAGCGGGGTGACTGTAATGCATGGGAGTTCCATGTCAAAAGGCCAGCCCGCACTTGTGTGCACATGTACACATGAGCCCATTTGAATAAAACCGGGCGCATTCTTCCCTTGTCCGCTCCTCCCTTACGTCGGAGCATCATTGTGGGCTCACCACTGCTGTGTCGCAGGGAGGGACTGCGCATTCCTAGGTTGCACACCTCTGCCCTGACCACCTGGTTGGCGGTGGCAATGTGCGGCTGGCTGTTCAGGCTCCATTGTGCAGGCAGGCACCTCAGGCAAGGCTGGGCTGGCATGAGCTAGCCTGCTTGTGCGGCACGGTGTCCATGCAGGCCAGCCAGCCAGCAGCAAGGCTAAGGAGCAGCCGCGGCAGTGCTCATCAGCTACGTATACTGCTCAGGTGCATGGAGACGCTGCTACATGTACAGCCGGGTGAACACATGAAACCCAGCACAGCGGGCGCGAATCAAAGGATGGTAGATCTGGTAGAGATCCAGCGAGCAGGTAGGATGGTCAGTCAGGTCGGTCAGGTAAAGTCAGGTAAAGTCAGGGTCAGAGTTGTTTGCGTTAAAGCTAACGAGCAGACAGAACACCAGGCGGGCGCCCCAGCAGCCAGAACACCAGCCGCCGCGGCATGTGGAGCTGCTGCGACACAGCCGGGCTGCCTACTTCTTGGCGTTGGGCGGCTCGTTGCGGTAGGGCGTCCAGTGCAGGCGGTTGAGGTCGATCTCAATGTTCTTCTGGTTGGCGATGGTCCTGCGGGGCGGCAGAGAGCGGCGGTGTGGGTGTGGCCAAGCAAGGCGGGCGCTCCAGAGAGGGGCAGCCGCCGCCAGCTGCGCACTGCCCCACCCCACCTCCCTGCGCCCAGCAGGCAGCCCTCCGCCTTACTTGAGGTGCTCCTCCACAATCTTGTGCGTCACGCTGATGATGTGGTCCCCCTTCCAGTACTTGATCAGGCTCAGGCTCTCCAGCGTCTTCACCACGTCGTCTGCAGGAGGGGAGGCGGTGCAGGGACACTTGAGTTTATATTCGCACCAGGGTGTGCGCCGGCCCACAGGCACGTGCAGACAGCGGGCCCTGCCGCCTGCCCCGGCGCCCACATCCGCGGCCACTCTCTCCCGCCAATCACCAGGCCCACCCAGCCACCCACCCGTGCGTATGGCGGTCTTGTCCGAGATGTCCTTAATGGACAGGCTGGCCTTGTGGTCCTTAAGCACCTCGAGGATCTCGCGCGTCCAGTAGCTGCGGTACGATACCTGCGGTACAGCAGCGAGCGGTACAGGCACGGTGGGCGGGTGATTGGAGAGGGTGGAGGGGAAGGCGGCTCTAAGGCGGCTCCATGGTCCCCTGGGGCGCGCAAGCCGCGCTGCAAGGGTGGAAGAGACCCCAGCAGCAGGTTCCCTGACCATCCGGCGCAAAGGCACCCCCCAGCCGCGCCTCACCGCGCCCAGGTCGGACAGCGGGCGCTCGGGCGACCCCACCCGCCCCTCCTTCTTGCTCAGCTCGTACGAGAAGGCGATGAGGAAGCGGCCGTAGCCCTTGCGCTGGTAGGGCGGCAGGGTGAGGATGCAGGCCAGGTTGTTGCCCTCGGCGCTGTTCTTCTCCTTGGAGAAGTAGCCCACGATGTGGTAGCTGCGGCGCGGGGCGGGCAGGCAGGGACGCAGGTGGGGTGGGGGTGAGCGTGGGCACCGTGGTGGCACGCAGGTGAGGTGGGTGTGAGAGGGTGTGCGCAGCGCGGGTGGTGATGGGGCGGGGATGGTGTGGGGGGGGAGGCCAGGTAGCCGGGGCGCAGGCACGGCAGCAGGGCATGCCAGTCACACCCGGCTCACCACACACAGCTCCACCCCCGCCTCCGTTCTGCACACACAGGGCCACC
>NW_005435085.1:1413359-1420991 GCF_000147415.1 Chlorella variabilis | reverse complement strand
CCCAGCCACCCCTGCCACCCCTGTCCCCACCCCCGCCCGCCACCCGGCTGCCCGCCGCGCGCGCACCCCAGGGCGTCCTTCTCGCAGAGCACGTAGAACAGGAAGGGGTCGACGTCGTAGTAGAGGGTCTTGTGGTCGAGGAACAGCTTGGACAGCAGGCACAGGTTCTGGCAGTACACCTTGCTCTTCTTGCCGTCCACCTCAAACATGCTGCGGGGCGGGGGTGGGGGCAAGGGGTGGCAGGGGTGGCAGGGGTGGCGCATGTGGTAGGTGCAGGTGGGAAGATGGGGGACAAAAAATGAGAGTGGGCGGGTGTGGAGGAGGGAAGGGGTGCCAGGACGTGGAGGGGCAGCAGCAGGAGAGGAACGGCGAGCGCACGACGAGCGCAGCTTGCCCTCGGACGGCAGCCGAGGGGCTGCGCTTTCAAGCAGCATGGCCTCCCCAGCAGCCGGCCAGGTAGCAAGGGTCCAGCCCTGCCCCGCCGCCAGCCCGCGCCACACACCGTGCCTCACCCCGCGCCTCGCACCTGATGGGCGGGTTGGTGACCGCCCCTCCCACGTACGACGGGTCGTTGGATGGCGGCGGCGGCGAGCGGTAGATCTCATCCCCAGGCGGGTGCCGCAGCGTGCACTTGGCCAGGTGCCGCAGCAGCGTCTTCTTCTTGCGGAAGTACTGCGGGCGGGCCAGGGGCGCCAGGACCGCCAAGGCGGCAGTCAGCAAGGCCCGCAGCTGTGCGCAGCCGCCTCGGCAGGCGCAGCCGCCTCGCCACCTGCAACGCCGAGCTGGGCAACGCCGAGCTGCCCAATGCTGGTGGCAGTCCTGGACTCTGCTCCGCTCCACCTGCCTGCCGAGGCTGCAGTACCGCACCCCATCGCGTCATACCATGCGGTACCATGCCATTTTGTACCACCCCACCTTGAGCGTGTACTCGCACAGGTACAGCTTGTTGCAGGAGGCGTGGGGCTCAGGGTAGGGTGAGTAGTACCAGGTGTCCACCTCGTGCCTGCCCAGCTCCACGCTCTGGATGTTCTTCACCTTGGTCTTCTCCTGGTGCTCCTTCTCAAGGTGCTGCAAGGGTGGGGGCGGGGAGGGGGCAGGGAGGGAGGGATGTGATGGTAAGGATGGTGAGAGGCAGGGGGCGAGGAGGAGGCAGAGGACATCAGGAGAGGGAGGGGGAGCCCGGTTGGGCACATAGGTCAGGCAGCGCCAGCTGTGGCAGCGGCAACAGCCACTCCACCACCGCAACTGGCACAGCCCCCACACAGCCGGCAGCCAGCAGATCCCGGGAAGGCAGCAGCGCCAGCCGTGCAGCAGTGGGCTGGCAGCAGCGCCAGCCGTGCAGCAGTGGGCTGGCAGCAGCGCTGCAGGCGGGCACCTGGTCGATGGGGGGCAGCTCCTCGAGGGCGGCGGGCACGTGGTGTATCTCAGTGTACTGCCGCTTCAGCCGCCGCGTCATCTTCTGGTCCCCTGCCAGCGGCCCCAGGTCGCCGCTGCCGCCACCGCTGGCCACGCGGTGCAGCGCGTCTGCGGAGGCCACCCTCGCGATCGACGCCACCCGCTCCTGCCCCGCCCACTCGTCCAGCCGCTTGTCGACTGCGGCGGCGGGCGCCGGGAGGGCGGGGCGTGCAGCGGGGTCGGGCCGCGGGCAAGGGTGGGAGGCAGCAGGTGTGCAGCGCAAGCAGCAGGGCAGGACGGGGGCCACGCGGCGCAGCAGCAAGCCAGCAATAACGGGGCGAAGGCAGCAGCCCCATCATCGCTGATTAGCTCAAACCGCGGCGCCGCTCACACTCTAGGTAGTGCACATAGTAGCGCCACTTGCCGCTCTTGCCGTCCTGCTTGCGGTCGATCACGTCCACCGCGTCTGCAGGCAGGAAGGCAGGTGCTCAGCGGTGGACGACGGCGAGGCGGTGTGATGGCGGCGGGCGCCGGCAGCGGAGCCCACTCACGGTACTGGTTGTCGAAGGTGGCCTTGCAGGACACCCTGGCCCCCACCTCATACTCCTGCAGGAAGGCAGCAGCGCGGCGAGGGTTGCCCAGAAACCCCGGCGGTCGGGACGCCTGAAGCCGCGATCTGTGCAGGCGGGGACCAAGCCTGACCACTCACCACTGCGTGCGAGGGGCCCGCGCCGCCATCCTCCCTTCGCCTGTCTGCCCGCACCATTGCACGGGGCGGAACCCCTGCTACTGCTGTCCCAGGATTTGGGGCTGCCTACAGGACGCTTTGGGCCGCGAGCAGAGGCCTGAGGAGCAGCAAGTCCCCGGCCGAGCTGTTGTTTCGGACGCCGGCAGGGGTTTCAGACCTTTGCAAGGGTATGTAGAGGCGAGGCGGGTTTTCATAAAGCGATGAAAGCGGGCCAGGAGGGATTTCTGGGTGCCTTGACGTGGCAATTTTCTACCGATGAATTCGCTCACTGGAGCCCCCTTGACACCCTTCGGAGCCGTCCTGTTGGCTGTTACTCGGTATTAGGTCTTGTTGGAGGCCCTGGGGAGGCTGGGGGAGGCGCCGCCATGCAGGGCGCCGTGGAGCTCCGTTCGGCCCTCCAAGCCCTGTACTGTTCCACCGACAGGTTTTATGCCAACCGCGATGCCATCACGGGCTGCGCTGCGCCGGCCCGCTGCCTCCCCTGCCGCCGCTGCCTATTTCCGCTCCCACGGCCCACGGACACGCGTCCCTGCACTAGCTTACCAGCTGTCGCCCCCTTGGATGCCTGTGTTGCAGCGAGGAGCGCCACGCCGCCGACCTGTGGCTGCGCGGCTTCAGCGCCCAGGACGGCGCGTGGCAGCTGCTGGCCGAGCTGCTGGCTGACCCTGCCGGCGCCCAGCACGTATCTGCACGCTTCTTCGCGGCAACCTCCTTGCGGCACTGCTGCCAGCGGCAGCCGGGCGTGGTGCAACCCGCAGCCCTGGCCTCGCTGGCGCCACTGTTGGTGCAGCAGCTGGCGGCCGCCGCCGCCGCGGGCTGCTGGCACACCCGCAATCAGCTGGCGGCAGCGCTGGCCACGGTGGCGGTGCGGGCGCCCGCCTGGCCGGAGGCCGAAGTGCTGCCGCAGCTGATGGCGCTGGCCCAGGGAGCGCTGCAGGGCAGCGGCAGCGGCGGCGGTGAGTGGCAGCAGCTGGCGCTGCTGCGCCTGCTGTCGGCGCTCGCGGAGGCGGCTTGCAGCAAAGACGTCGGCATGCACCCGCAGCGCAGGGCGGCGCTGACGGCCGCCCTGGCTGCCGCCTCGCAGCCATTGGATACTGTGAAGCAGGCACTGGCACCTGGCAGCACGCCCGCTGTCCAGGTTGCTGCCTTGCAGCTGCTGCAAGCTTGGTGCGCCCTGGGTCAGCCCCCCGCCGGGGCAGAGGACAGCACGGCCCTGTGGCAGCAGCTGCACGCAGCGGCGCTCCACCCGGAGATGGGCGGCCCAGCAGCAGAGGCGCTGGCTGCCCTGTATGCCGCCTGCCAGGCAGGCTACAGCGGCGCCGCGAGCGACAGCCCACAGCTGGCCCGGCGCCGGCACCAGCTGCTCGGCGTGCTGCTCAGCCTGCTGCCAGGCTGGGCGGCGGAGCTGCAGCAGGCGCTGGCGCAGGCCCAGCAGCCGCACCAGCAGGCGCGCCTGCTCTTTGCCGCGCTGACGGTCCTGGGTGCAGCGGCCAGGGCTGCGGACAGCCAGGCCGGCACGTTGCCCGCCCCGGCAGCGGCAGCGGCAGCCGAGGCTGTGCACCTGGCGGCAGAGGTGGCCCTGGCATCCCTGCAGCACCCTCAGCTGGAGGTCACTTTGGCGGCTCTGCAGCTGTGGGACGAGCAGCTGGAGAGGTGGAAAGGGAGCGGCGCCGCTGCCTCTGGAGCAGCCCACAGCGGGGCAGCCGCAGGCGCCTGCACCCTGCAGCAGCGCTCGGCGCTGCTGGCTCAGCTCTGCGGCGCCCTGCTGCAGCGCATGGCGCTGCCTGCGGACCTGCCTGCCGCGGTGTGCACCGCAGATGCCCGCGACCTGCCTGACGGTGTGCAGAAGGTGAGCACAGCCGCCGCCGCGCTGGATCCTCCGAGGGTGTGCGGGAAGCTGCCTGGGCCTGCCAGCAGCTGCAATGCCTGGCCCGCATCCTCGCCCCTGGCACCTCAGCTTGTGCCTGGTGAACAAAGCTTCTGCTCGCCCCGTGCGTGCCTCCCGCCCCGCGGCCGCCTCGAGCTGCAGGTGCGGCGTGAGGTTGGCGACACGTTTCGAGCGGCGGCAGACTGCCTGGGCCCGCGTCAGACGCGGCAGCAGCTGCTGCAGCTGGCGGGCGAGGCGGCGGTGGCGGGCGCCCCGCTGCAGCAGGAGTGCTGCCTCTACGCTGCGAACCTCATCTGGGGCAGGCAGCGCAGCCCGGAGGCGCACGAGGCGGCAGAGGAGGTGCGGCAGGCTGCCGCGGCGGTGGCAGCAGCGCTGCGCCCCGCCACGCCCAAGCTGGCTGGCACGGCGCTCACTCTGCTGGGCGGCATGGCGGAGCAGCTGCCGGCCTTGGTGCAGCGGGAGGCGGTGGTGAAGGGGCCGAATGGGAGGCAGCAGGGCAGCGGGCTGCTGGCTCGCTTGCTGGAGGTGCTGCTCCAGCTGGTGCAGCTTCCCAGCGACGAGAAGCTGAGCCGCAATGCCGCCACTTGCTGCTACCGCCTGACCGGCAGCCGCCAGCTGGCGGCGGCGCTGGCGGCGCAGCACCCCGGCTGGGGCGAGGCGCTGTGCGGCTGCTTTGCGGCTGCGGGGGGCATGCACCAGCGGCCGCAAGAAGGCGAAGACCTGTCCACGGCTCAGTTCCTTCTGGTGACCATCTGCCGCCTGTCGGCAGCAGCGGCAGGCGAGGCAGGGGGTGCGCCGCACTCGCAGCAGTGCGCCGCGCTGCTGAGGCAGCTGCTGGGCCAGATGGCTGCGGCAGCGGATGCGGCGCTCGACGCGGCGGCTGCGGCGCCACCTGGCGGCGCGCAGCACCAGCGCCAGCTGGAGCAGGCGGCGCTGCAGGTGGAGTCGATTGCGGTGGCGATAGAGGCGGTAGCTAACTCTTGCAGTAGTGCCGCTCAGGGGGACCGAGGCGGGGCCGCGGGGCTGCAGTATCTGCCTGTCCTTCTGACCAGCATTGAGAGAGTGCTGAGGAGGGTGGCAGCAGCGGGCTGCGCGGCTCAGCAGGTGCCCGACCCCGGCAGGGGCCAGCCGCGGCAGCCGCAGCAGCACCTGCTGCACCATCTGGCAGCGGCCGTGGCGCCCACGCCCGCTGCCGGCACGGGGCTGGACCTCTTGCACCCGCTTGTCGCCGCCCCGCAGCACCCCTGCGTCTTGCAGACGCTTGCCCAGCTTGCATCCAGCCGCCTGGGCGGCGGCAGCAGTAGCAGTGGCAGCGGGCCCTCGCAGCAGCTGCAGGCGGCGGCGCGCTCCAGCCTCCAGGCGGCAGCGGTTGAGCACGGCAGCGACCCCGACTGGCAGCCCGCCATCTTGGCGCTGGGAGAGAGCTGCGTGCGCTGGCTGCCAGCCGTGGCGGCGGATGGCGCCACGCTGGACGCGCTGCTGTGCACGGCGCAGCACAGCATGCGCTCCTTCCATCGGGAGGCTTGCGAGCGGGCGGTCCAGTTTGCTGAGGCCCTGTGCTGCGTGGGCTGCCCTCCCCGGCACAGCCGCGCCGACGGCGCCTCCGCCGCGCCCTCCCCACCGCATGCCACCCAGCCGCCTGCTGCTGCTGCTGCCGCTGCGGCGGCGGCCCACCAGCACCTGCGCCGGTGTTTGGACGCGGGCCTGGGCAGCCAGCTGGTGCTGGGCCTGCTGTTGGCGGCCTCTGGCACCATGCCGGCGTATATGATGGCGCCTGTGGCAGAAGTCTTGCACCGCACATGGCAGGCGGTGGGCACCGACAGGTAGGAGCTGTGGTGCTGTTGTGTGTGCGGGTTGGGGGCGGCCTGTGAAGGAGCGCTTCGCTGCTGCTGCAGCCTCTGGTGAGCTGGCGACGCGGAGTTGTGGGAGACCACAACTCCTGTTCTGCCCGCCTGCCCCGCCACTCCCGCCACGCAGGTTTGACGCCTGGCTGCGCGAGGCGGCGCTGCAGCTGGCAGGCGGGGGCGAGGCGCCCTGGCGGCGGTGGAAGGCCGAGGCGCAGGCGGCGGCGCTGCGTGAGCTGCTGGCTGAGCCCTGCCTGCACGACGCCCGCCGCTTCAAGCGCCTGCTCAAGGTCGGTGCCCCCTGCTCATGCAACGGAAGCCTTTGGGGGGGAACTCAGGTGTAGCGGGCGCAGGGCCTCTCTTGGGGCATCCTGCCTGGCATGCTGACAGGGGCACGCCGCTTGCAATTCCCGCGCCGCAGGTGTTTTGTGGCGGCAAGAAGAAGGGCCGGGTCGGGGACCCGCCTGCCAGGGGCGGCGGATGATTGGCCAACCAGGCCGCCTTCCTGTCGACCTCTCACCAACTGTGGTACACCAACTGTGGTACACCAACTGTGGTACTGCATGAGTTCTTGCACAACAGGTGTAACTACGCGGTAGGGCATGTGCAGGGCGAAGAGCAGGGGTGGGTGTGGCGCCAGCGCAGCAAACAGAGAGGGAGCAGGCAATCAGCGAGCATGACAAGAAGAGCAAAGGGGAGTGGAGCAGCAAGGCGCCCGGAACCGATGGCTCGAGCCCGCCCCTGCCGGCTGCACCGCCGCGGGATGCGCGGCCTGCGCTCTGGCGAGGGGGGCCGTGCCGGCTGCCGCCGCCACAGCGCTGCCGCCGCTGCAGCGCTGCCGCAAGCGCCTCGGGCGCCTCCAAGGGCCCCCGCAGGCGCCCCATCAGTGCGGGCGGATCTGGTATGAGTTAGCCATAGCCACCACACGGAACCAGCGGGAGGGCGCATAGTTCTTCTCCTCCTTGAGGATCTGCACACGCACAGCACGCACAGCACGCACAGCACGACACCCAAGGCCAGGGAGAGGAGGAGGCACGGTTGGGTTTGGGTGCAGCGAGGGGCAGGAGCATTCACAGGCCTGGCAGCGAGGGGCCAGCGGGCACAGCACAGGGCCATGCAGCGAGGAGCAGGAGCACAGGAGGGCAGCGGAGGGGAGAGCGCAGCGAGGGGGAGCCCCATCGTACCTTCATGTACCGCACATCCAGCCCGCTGGCTGCAGTACAGAGGGCAGGCGGGCGGCGAAGAGGGTCAGGGGCAAGCGCTATCACGCAGAGCGGGCCACGTCGCATGCAGCAAGCGGGCCGGGTGGAGGCTCACGGCCGTTCTGCTGCTGTGCTGCTGCTCAACCGGCACTGCATGCAGCCATTGCCCAGCTGCTGAGCTGGCGGGGGCGCACCTGAGGGCTTGCCGGGCAGCACAAACTGGACCATGATGGGGCCGTAGTCTCGCTTGGTGGACTCCACGGTGCCTGGGTCCACTGCAGGACCACCAGCGGGACCACCAGTGGGACCAGGCCACCCGCAGGGCTCAGCAACCGCTCAGGCCATGGAGGGGAACGCACACCGCGTGCCAGGCATCGCGCCCCGGCGGCCCCTTGGCTGCCACACGCCCACCCAGGGCCCCGCGGGCGGCCGCACCTGTGAGCCTGCAGCGCAGCGTGTGCTCCCGCCCGCCCTTGAGGTTCTTGATGGACCACACCAGCTTGCGCTCCCGCTCCCGCCACTCCGCGCGCTGCTCAAACGCGCCCCGCCCGGGCA
>NW_005435085.1:1412556-1413140 GCF_000147415.1 Chlorella variabilis | reverse complement strand
TCGGCAGGGGGGCAGGCTGTGCGGTTGCGGGTGGCCAAGCGGGTGGGCGGAGGGCGCACCGCAGAGGCAGCACAGCAGGGCACAGCGTCATCCGAAGGGAGCGCAGCACGGAGCGCAGCGTGCCCAGTCCAGAGCAAAAGGAGGCCAGGCAACCCGCTGCAGGTACAGGCAGCCCCCCCCCACCACCACACACACACACACACAGCCGCCTGCACCCCCTCACCCGCCTCGCAGTGCACGCGCTGCACGGAGCGCGGCAGCGGCACGGTGACCTCCACCCCTGTGGCCGTCTTGGCTGCGGGGTATTCGGCCAGCAGTCGCAGGTACAGCGTCACCTGCGCAGCGCAAAGGCAGGGAGCGGGGCCGGGCGGGTGGGCAGCTGTGTGGGAGGGGAAGGGTGCGCTCTGGGGTGTGGTGCTGGCGTGTGTGTGTGCGCGAGTGAGTGTGGGTGACGTGGGTTGTGCGTGTGCGTTGAGGGAAAGCGCTCGGGTGGGCCAGCCAGCCGGCGCCGTGCCCCTCGCCCCTGCCAAACCTACAACACCCCACCTATGGCCCCACCGATGCGCCCACCTTGTCTGGCGCAA
>NW_005435085.1:1411636-1412094 GCF_000147415.1 Chlorella variabilis | reverse complement strand
ATGCCCACGTCCGCAAGGAAGAAAACCCGAGGGATGGGAGGGCGAGGGAGGGGAGGAAAAGGAGGGGATTTGGAGAGGCGGGGGCATGGGGCGGAGGAGGTGACCGGCAGGCGGCCAAGCGGAACAACCAGGGCCCGGGCATGCTGTCAGCGCCCCCGGCTCGCCCCTCTGCCAGCCGCGCTGGCCGCCCCCCTGGCCCCCTATGGGCCACCACCGTCCACCTGCCCTGGCCCGACCCCCAGCCCCGCAGCAGAGCACAGGGAGCGGCGCGCCTCACCCGTGTCGCTGCCGTAGGCGGAGTACAAGCGCGAGTCGCGCCGCCCCAGGACCAAGCTCTCGCTCAGCCCCAGCCGGATGGGCGGGTTGCCGCTGAGGTAGCTCTTGATCTGCGGCGCGCAGCGGCGGCGGCGGCAGGGCGCGCACGGCGGTGGGGGGGTGGCTTGCCCTGCCGCCTGCTG
>NW_005435085.1:1407610-1410584 GCF_000147415.1 Chlorella variabilis | reverse complement strand
TTTTTTTGGGGGGGGGGGGGGCGGGGAGGTGTAGAGGGTGGGTGAGCGGCAGGCCTCTGGCTGCCCGGCAAGTCGCTTCGGGGCGCTGATGCCAAGCACGAGCCCGACGCTGCTGCACTGACGCAGGCCAGGCAGGCAGCCTGTCGGCTCGCAAGCGGACGGCTGGCAGAGCAGGGGGCGCCGCAGCGGGCACGGGGGGGCACCTTGACGTGAAGGTATTGCACGCCGTCGACGTGGAAGGCGGGCGGCGCGTCCCTGCCCTCGCCGTCCCAAAACTTGGCCTTGCGGAAGAAGACCTCGGCGCTGCTCTGCAGGGGGAGCGATTGGGGGGAGGCGAGGGTGAGCACGCGCCAGGCAGCAGCCCCCCAGCGGCTGCCAGCCGCCGGTGCCCGCCGCCGCCACCAGCGGCCACCCACGCCGCGCCTTGGGGACGTTGCCTTTGAAGTCCTTGAAGATGATGGTGTCCCCCCGGGGGGACAGCAGGAAGACCTGGCTCAGCATGGCGCCGGGAGCGCGGTCAGATCACTGCGCCTTGACCTTCTTGCCGAAGGAGACCAGGGTGATGATGCCGTTGACCACGGCGTTGATCAGCACCACCGCGGGGATGAAACCGGCGACAGCAGCCAGAGCGATGTAGAGGTCCTCCCGAGGAAATGGAAGGGGATAGCCGAAAAGTTCATCCACGGGCTCCCACTCCATGGTGCATCGGTGGAGGGGGAGCGCTCCGCGCGCCTGAACATGCCAGAGCTGTCCTGCGGCGGCGCGGCGTGCAAACCGCGGCCGGCTGATGAAACTCCAGCTGCAGCAAGCTGTCAAGACCCTGCAGCCTCACGCTTCGCCGCGCCACGTTCGTGTCGAGTTGTGTGCACCCCTGAGCCACCGCCCACGCTCTGATGGGCAAAGTGGCCCTCCGGTTTGAAGTAGAAGCGAGCAGCGATGGACTTTGACGACGATCTGGACAGCCTGCTGGACCTGGAGAATGAGATAGCGGAGGAGGGGACCCACAAGCGCAGCCTGGCAGACCTGCAGTCCCAGCAGGATGCCGCGCGCTGCCTGGCAGGTGTGTTTGCCAGGGCGGTGCTGTGGGGTGCGATCTGCGCTCCAACCGTGCGTTCCGCGCAGCCCTGAAGCCCCGCCGCCGCCGCCGCCGCCGCCGCCTGATGCAGACCCGCCTGGCGGCAAGCGGGCCCGGGTGGACGGCAGCGCCGCCCCACCCCAGCCTCGCCCGCTGCCTGCCGACGACCTAGATGATGAGCTGCTGGCACTGGCGGCGGCAGGGCAGCCCTCGCCGCAGCACACGCTCAACACGTACCGGGCCATGGGGGAAACCGAGGAGCAGGGCCTGCTGCTGGCGCTGGCCGCCGACTCCCAGCCCTCCATGGCACCACGCCGCGGCGGCGCCAGCTACCGCGCATTCACCACCACCACTGGCCTCACGATGGGGGCCACGGAAGAGCAGCAGCAGCTGCTGGCGCTGGCCGCACCCACGCAGCCCTCGCAGTCGCAGGGCGGCGGCGGCGCCAGCGTGGCGGTGGTGCGCCCCCCAGCAGCTACCAGCACTCGCGGCGCCGGTGGTGGCGCCGACGATGATGATTTTGATCTGGATGAGCTGCTGGATGAGCTGCTGGATGAGGAGCTGCAGGAGCAGGCGGCGGCGCGTGGCGGCGGCGGTGGCGACGCCAGCGCAAACGCCGGCGGCGGCGCCCAGCCAGGCGCGGCAGCGGCGGCGGTAGGCTCGGGGCAGCCGCCGGCAGCGGGGGCGGGGGCGGCAGGCGGGGCGCAGGCGGCGGAGCCCGAGTTCTTGCTGCCTGCGCGGCAGTATGTACCGCCTGCCAGGGAGGTGTACCGCATCAGCGGCGCCAGCCTGGCCGTCACCGCTGAGAACGGGGAGCGGGTGTACTGCCAGCTGGAAGCGCCACAGCCGCCGTGCTCCACCGTCGGCACCACGCGCAGCAGGTGCGGCCCCGCCTGCTCACTCCTGCGCCTCCCCGCCTGCCCTGCGGGCGCAACCACCGACGTGCCACATGCCACAAACATGCCGCATGCTAGCTCCCAATCCCCGCCTAGCTCCCATCCACCTCTGCCCCCGCCACCACCTGCCAGACCCTGCCATGCAACACCCTGGTTGCCTGCCCACCCTTCCTACCCACCCTGCGCAGGAGCCTAGATGTGGCGGGCCTGCTGCGGCGCGCCCGCGGCGGCCTGCTGTCAGACCCCATCTCAACTCTGCTGGCGGCCGTGGAGCAAGACCAGTACGACCGCGCCGTGGCAGAGACCGCCGCGGCGGCAGCCACGGCCTCGGCCGCTGCCGCCGCCGCCGCGCAGCACCAGCCGCGCACGCCCGGCGGGCGGCGGGGGGAGCGCGGCGGGAGCGGCGGCGCCGCGGGGCGCTCCTCTGCTGCGCTGTGGGTGAAGAAGTATGCTCCCAAGGGCTACATCGACCTGCTGAGCGACGAGCAGATCAACAGGTGCGTGGGGGTGGGAGCAGGGGTCCGCCTGGCTGCGGCACGGGCGCGCTGGCAGGCCGCTCCTGGAGCAGAGTAGCAGCAGCATGCGGGAGTGCAGTGGCTGAGCTGCGGCCTGCTGCCCGCGCGTGTGTCGCCGCGCGTCCCTGCGCCGCGGCGGCCCCTGCGTACCTCTGCTCACCGCCTGGCTGCCGCCCTGGCCTGCGGGATGCCCTGCCGCGTGGCGCCGCAGGGAGGTGGTGCGCTGGCTCAAGGGCTGGGACCCGTGCGTGTTTGGCACCGCGGCGCCGCCCCAGCGTGCGCAGCAGCGCCGCGACGGCTTCCCCTCCCGCCTCGCCGCGCACGGCGGCGCCGGCCAGCAGCAGCCGGGGCAGGGGGGCGGCGGGGGCGCCGCCGACCCGCTGGGGCGACCCGAGCATAAGATCATCCTCATCGCCGGCCCGCCAGGTGTGCGGGGCTGCCTGGGGGGAGCAGCTATGGGTGCGCCTGCATGTGCAGGTGGCGGGTAC
>NW_005435085.1:1387867-1407560 GCF_000147415.1 Chlorella variabilis | reverse complement strand
GTACATGCGTGCATGTGTGTGCTGGGGAGGCCGGAGAAGGGATGGGAGAAGGGGCAGGCAGGGCGCGCCGGTGTGCCGCGCCTCGGCCGATCTCTCTCTGAGAGCCCGCCTGCCTCCCCGCCGCCTGCCCGCCTCCCCTCCCGCCCCCTCCCGCAGAGCGTGATGGGTCAGCGGCGGCCCAACTGCGTGATCGTCGACGAGATCGACGGCGCCAGCGGTGCGCCAGCATGGCGCCGCCAGCCTGGCACCTTCCCCGGGGCCTGTGGGCCAGGGCATCCCCCTTAAGACCGCCGCTGCCTCCACACACCCGCTTGCTGCCCTGCCTCCACCAAAGATGCCGCGCCGCGCCCGTGCCGCTGCGCCTGTGATGTGCAGGCGGGGCGGAGGGGCGCAGCGGCATCGCAGCCCTGCTCAAGATAGTGGCCGCCACCGGGGCAAAGGGCAAGGCCGGCAAGCAGGGAAGCGGCGGCGGCGGCGGCAGGCCCCAGCAGCAGCCGCACTCCGCAGCCAGCGGCGGCGACTCTGACAGCGAGAGTGAGGGAGAGGAGGCGGGCGAGGAGGCGGGCCGCGGGGCCGCGGGGCAGCGCGGCGGCGGCGGCGGCGGCAGCGGCGGCGGCAGGCGGGGGGGCGGCGCGGCGCGGCCTGCACGGCTGCGCCCGCTCATGCGCCCCATCATCTGCATCTGCAACGATCTGTACGCCCCCGCGCTGCGCCCGCTGCGCGACGTGGCGCGCGTCTTCCACTTCAAGAAGCCGCAGGTGGGGCGGGGCTGGAGGCATCTGGCCCATCCGCCCACAGACCGCTGCAGCTGCGCCCAGCAGCCGCCCGCCAGCGCCGTGTCGGCCTCTGGGCCGCCGGCCTGGCCCCTATGGTCGCTGGAGCGCCGCTGCGCCGGCGCCGGGCGCCGGCGCCCTTCGTGCACCTTGGCTCCCTCCCTCCCACCACCACCACCACCACACTACCACACACACATGAACCCTCGCTTTCCCCACACACATCCTCTCACACCCCCACACGCCTCGGTCCCCCCCGCCTGCAGGCCGAGCGGCTGGCCCAGCGGCTGCGCTCCATCTGCGCGGCGGAGGGCCTGGCGTGCGAGAAGTCCACGCTGCGCCTGCTGGTGGAGCGCACCGAGTGCGACATACGCTCCTGCCTCAACACGCTGCAGGCGCGTGGCGGTGTGTGTGTGCGCATGTGGTGTGTGGCTGATGTTGTGGGGCTGGGTGGTGCACAGTGGGGCCCGCTTTCCTGTCGCACAGCCGGCGACCGACACCAGCATGCACACTAGCACCGGGGCGCCGGCACGCGTGCTCACGCCACCCCCACACCGCACGCACGCTCTCTCAGCACATTCACAGCCATGCCTGCCCCCCCATGCCTGCCCCTACCCCCACCCACCACCGCCCCACCCCTTGCAGTTCCTGGCCAAGAAGCAGTCGGTGGTGCGGCAGGCAGACCTGCAGGGGCTGCGGGTGGGGCACAAGGACATGACCAAGGGCGCCTTTGCGGTGTGGACCGAGCTGCTGCAGAAGAAGGTGAGGGCTGCCGGTAGGGCTGGGGCTGGGGGAGATGGTACCGAGCCATCGGCCTGACCTGCCTGCCGCCTCCGCTGGCCTGCCTGGCTGCCTCGGCACACACACGCACGCATGCACACACGCCGCATCATTGCCACCGCTGCCCCTGGCGAGCAGAAGAGCCCCGGCATCATCGGCAGGATGGCGGAGGGCGAGGCGCAGCGCGTGGCGCGGCTGTACGGCGCGCTGCAGGACTTTGGGGAGGGAGACCTGGTGGTGGGGTGAGGCTCTGGGGAGGTGGACGCGTGTGTGTGTGTGGTGGTGGTGGGAGGGGTGGGGTGGCACCAAGCCCATGCCGTGTGGGGGTTGGCTCTATCAGTGAGACCTTTCGACGTCCGACGGCAGCTAGGCTTGTGTGTGTGTGTATATGTATGCCGGATTAGAAAGCGAGTGCTGCCTGGAAGCCCGCCTGTACGCTGCCCGCCCCAGCGCTGCCTTGCATGGCCGCCATGCCCCGCTCAGGCTGCCCGCCTGCCTCCCTCCCCGTCCCCGTCCGCCCGCCTGCCCGCCTGGCTGTGTGTGCAGGGGCATGCACGAGAATGTGCTGGGGCTGCGCTACTTTGACATGGCCCTGCAGCGCACCTCGGGTGAGGGGGCCGCCTGCGGAGCCGCCTGAGGAGCGGTACTGCTGGTGGCGGTACTGCTGCTGCTGCTGCGGCCGCACCTCGGGCGGGATGCCTGCCTGTGGGGCACAGGGCACACTGTTTTCTCACACACACACGCATACACGCCGCCGCCTGCAGCCGTGCTCAACCAGCTGGGCGACGCCGACGCCTTCCTGCGCGCCTGCCACCGCCGCGGCGAGTTTGCTCTGCTCAAGTACGTGCCCGCCCCGCTGCTGCTGGTCAGCGGCGTGGTGGCGGGGCCGGACAGGTGCGCGCATGCCTGCCGCCGCGCCTGCTGCTGCGGCGGCTGCTCCGGCTGCACTGCTGTTGCTGCTGGAGGCATGGCCGTGCTCCCCGCGACCTCTTCAGCTTGCCACTCAGGGGGAGGCATCCAGCCTCCCTACCTCACCTGGGTCCTCCGTCTGAAGCCAGTGCCCGCTGCACTCCCCGCCACAGGCCGCAGCTGCAGTGGCCCCGCGCCGCGTTCGACTGCCAACGGCGCGCGGCCGCCAACGCCGCCACCCTGCAGAGCTGGATGCTGGGCATGTCGCCAGCCGCCTGCGCCGCCACCAGCCGCCGCAGGTGCCGCGCGCCGCTGCGCCTCTTCCCCGCTGCCGCCGCCTGCGTGTGGCTTGGCTTGCGGCCCGCCGGTTTGCGCTTAGAACAGGCTTTCTTGCCTGGCTGCTTGCGGAGCGTGCCATTAGCCTGCTACCGCTGGCCTTGCGGCGTGCTGCAGACAGGCTGTCACCCTCCCTCCAACACACACACACACACACACACACACACTCTCTCCTTCTCTCTACCACTCACACTCGCACGCATGCCCCTGCCCTGCCTGCACCCCTCTCCTGCCGCAGCATGGTGCTGGAGGTGCTCCCCGCCCTCATGCACATCGCAGCCCCCGCGCTGCGCCCCGTCTCCCTGCACCTCTACTCCCCTGCTGAGCAGGAGGTCATGAGGTGGGCAGGCAGTGTTGGTGCCCAGGAGTGTGGGAATGTGGAGGGGGGTAGCTGCGGCTGAAGGGGGCTGGCAGGCCTGGCGCCTGCTTGGCAGCTAGCCCCAAGTGGCAGCACGTCTCCCCGCGCCATGCGCCGGCCGGTGCTGCTTGAAACGACCGGCAAATGTGTTGTCGTGAAGGCGGTGGGAGGGCTGAACATGGCGCTGGCCAGCCTTTGCCGCCACCTGCCGCCTGCAGGCAGCTGGTAGACACCCTGCTGGGGTACAACCTGCGGTACTGCCTGGACCCAGCCGCCGAGGAGGCGGAGGAGGCGGCGGCCGCGGCGGCGGCCCAGCTGCAGCAGCCCGCGGGCGGCGGCGAGGCGGAGGGCGGGCAGCGGCAGGGCGTGCGCGGCGGCCGCGCGGAGCCGCCGCTGCGCTTCCGCCCAGCGGTGCACTGCGCTTGCCTCTTCCCTGTGAGCACACCGCGCCCCGCTGGCGCGAGCTGTTCTCTCGCCTGCGCATGCCGCGCCCGCTGCGCGCCTCCCCGGCCCTGCGCCAGCACTCCGAACCGCGTGTCTACCCTTGCGTAGCAGCCCCCGCCGCGCTGCCTGCCCCCTCGCCGCGCTGCCTGCCCCCTCTGGCCTGCTTCTCTCTCCTGACACTTGGCGGCGGCCTGCCTGCAGGGCATGCCACCCAAGGGCAAGCTGCTGCCGGCAGCGGTGCGGCAGACAATCAGCCACGAGGCAGACATGGAGGCGATTCGGCGGGCCGAGGCGTCGCGGCGCAGCGTCCACGGCGGCGGCGGCGGCGGCGGCGGCGGCAGCGAGGCGGCGCCGCCGCTGGCAGACGCCAACTGCGGCCCGCCGCGGGCGGCGGGAGTGGTGCCGCTGACCCTTGCCGAACGCATGAAGGCGGCGGGCACGGCGGCCAGCGTGGCGCGGCGCCAGGCGGCGGCGCCCCCCCGCGGCACCTGGCTGGACGCGCTCAAGGAGCGCCGGGGCGCGCGGGGCGGCGGTGGCGGCGGCGAAGAGGGCGGGGCCGCGGGCGGGCGCCACCACAAGTTCCCAGTGCTGTACAGGTGAGCGGGACGGGGCAGCCACGGGGCGGGTGGGTTCTTTGTTGTTAGTTGTTTTGCCAGAGGGATTTGGGGGGGGGTCCAGCATGGCGCCCTCCTGCGCCAGGGTCGCCCCGAGCTTTTCTCAGCACCCCACTTTCCTCCCGCCCATGTGCCAGGTTCCACGAGGGGTACACCAATGCAGTGAAGCGCCCGGTTCTGATGCGGGACCTGCTGGGCTGACACCGGTCCTGCCTGTGCCTGCCTGTGCCTGCCAACAGCTCAGCCTGCTGCTGGCTTACAGCGCCGCTAGGGCTGTGCGCGCTGCCTGGTACAAAGCAGGCTGCGTTGCGAGGCGGGGAGGGAGGGAAAGGGAAGGGCGCATGCGGGAGAAGGGTGTGGACGAGCATCATTTGTTAAAAACTGCAGAGGCAGCACAGCCACAGACAGGCGGCTGATGGCTGGCTGGGGGAGAAGGCGTGCCAGGGGGCAGCACACGGGAGAAAGGGTAGGCATCTGCCGCTGCTGGCGGCGCAGGCAGCGGCGGTCACTAGAGGGGAGTGGAAGCAGGGCGATAGGGTGCGGCCTGTGCTGAGCCGCGCATCTGCGAAACAGCCAGCTGGGAGGCTGGACCGCCAGCTGGGCCCCCAGCTGCGCTGTGCGAGCCGAGGAGCGCCCGGCTGCAGGCACGCAGCGCTGGCGCCAAGCAGGCAGGCCCCCCCGGCCAGAGCGCCGGCCCCCGGCGCGGCACCGAGGGGCGCGTTCCGCCGCGCTGCCGGCGCTGCGGGGCCGGGCGGTCAGAAGCGGTCCTGGCCGGTACCAAAGCTGCTGTCGCCCTCGGTGTACTCAAACTCCCCGCCCAGCCCCCGCCCCGCGGGGAACCCTGCAGGGCGCGGCAGGTGGGGGTGAGGGGAAGGGGAGGGGCTGCTGGTGCCGCAATATGCCCGTCGTCACACACCCGCCGCCAATGCAGCCACGTTTAAAGTGAGGTCACGCTCGTGCAGAGCACACGGGCGCAGAGGCTGCCTTGTGGCAGACGTGGCCCCCAGCGCAGCGCAGCAGCCCACACCCACCGGCGTCGAAGCCGCCGTTGCCGTAAGAGCGGCCGCCGCGGCCGCCGCCGCCGCGGCCGCCGCCGCCGCGGCCGCCGCCCCGGCCGCCGCCGCCGCCGCCCCCGAAGCTGTCGCTGCCAAAGGATCCCGAGCCGGCGCTGGGGCTGGTGCTGGGGTAGCCTCCGCTGGCGATGAAGGCTGAGGTGGCGGCGGGAGCGTCATAGAACCCCGCATCTGCTGTGGGGCGCGGGCGGCGGGCCAAGAAGCGCATGGGCGTTGAGTGCGATGCGCGGCAGGCGCAGCAGCTCTGCGGGCCCCCAGGCGCCGGCCAAGCCACGGGCGCAGCCAGCAGGTGCCTGCCGCATGCGCGGCGTCTCGGCTGCCCCCTCTCACCAGACGCATCATCCAGTGCCCACTCCGGCAGGCGCTGGCTGCCGCCCGACCGCCGGCCGCCGTAGCCTCTGCAGCAGCCGGAGGGCAGCCCGGGTGAGGCGCACCATACCCAGCACACCCCATGCCGCTGGCAGAGCCCCAGAGCAGTCACAGGTGCGGTGCGGGGTGCTGTGTGGTTTCACAGAGGCGGATGAAGCACTGGCAAGTGTAGGGTCGCTAGGGGGACAGGGGCAAGGCGCGCGGCGGCTGCGGCGGCGGCGGCGGCGCGTCCGCACGTGCCGCCTCCCGCGCCGCCCCGCCGGCGGCGCCCCCTCGGCGCGGCTGCCCCGCACGCTCACCCGCTGTTCTGGCGGTCTGAGCCCTGCTGGTAGCTGTCCGCAAAGCCTCCGCGGTCCTGGTAGTTTGTGAAGCCGCGGCCGCCGCCGCCGCCGCCGCGCCCGCCGCCGCCGCCCCGCCCGCCAAACCCGCCGTCATTGAACTCCCTGCAGGGGCGCCATGCGCACAGCAATATGTATAGTATGTGCTGCTGTATGCCAAATGACAGAGGTCTCCCCACCCAGGCAGCGCAGCGGCCTGGGCCGTCGGGCACGGCCAGGGGTGGGGAGGCCGGCCGTGGGCTGCGCAGCGCAGGGCAGCGCAGGGCAGCGCACGAGGGGCAGGGGGACACTCCGGGGAGCTGCGGCGTGCAGACCCAAAGGGCGCCGCGCACCTGCCGCCGAAGCTGCCGCCGGCGCCGGCGGCGCCGCCGTAGGGCTGGCCGCCGCCGTAGCGCTGGCCGTAGGCGCCGCCGCCGCCTCCGCCGGCCGCCTCCGCCTGGAGCTGCTGCTGCTGGCGGATCTGGGACACGCGGGGCGCGCCGCCGGACAGTGCAGTCTCCAGCGTCGCTTTCTGCGGGCGGGAAGGAAGTGGGGCGGTGTGGCGTGAGCGGCAGCGCGGGGCTGGCAGCCGGCAGCGGGCAGCCGCGGCAGCGGCGAGCGTGGTGGTGGTGCTTTCAAGGTGGAGGCAGAGGGGGGCAGCACGCTCGCGGCAGGTGGCACACAGGCACACACACCCAGACAGCTCAACCCATGGCAAGCCTTCAGCATGCCTCAGCCTGGGGCCTGCTTCGTCGGCAGCCCGGCCCGCATGTCCACGCCGCGCCCCTGCCCCACCCAGCCTCCAGCAAACACAGGGCACGGTATGCGGCCACTAGACTGCAGTCAGAGAGGGCAGGCTCACCGCAAACTTGTCCATCATCTCATCCAGCTTTCCCTGGCGTGCCGCCAGCTCAGCCGCCAGCTCAGCGCGCTTGCCCTCATCCCCCTCCAGCTCCAGCTGCTCCTGCAGGTCCTGCACCGCCCCCTCCGCCTCCCGCTTCTCCTCAAGCTGGGCGCCGCTCAGGCGCAGCTGCAGTGGGGGGAGGCCGGCGGGGCGGGGGCGAGGCGCGAGGGCAAGGGTGTAGCGCGCGACGGGCAGGGAGGCAGGCGGGCAGTCGGGCAGGCCGGTGGGCAGGCAGGCAGGCCGGCAGGCAGGCCCGCTGCATAGGCAGGCGTGCATGCAGGAGCTGTTGCGATGGCCGGGGCCGGCCGCCGGCCTTGCATCCAGTGGCGCTGGCACTGCACAGCAGCGGCGGGTTCGGCGGCGGCTGCCAGGCCCGCCAGCAGCCTCACGTGCAGCTTCTCCTTGGTGACCTCCTCCTTCAGCACCTCCTCCTCAGTCTTGCCAAGCTTCTCGGCAATCACAGCCTCACGCGGCTTGGCGGCGCCAAACGGGTTCTGCGGCAGGGTGGCGGGGTGGGGCGGGGGCGGGTGGTCCTCGCCGCGACTGCTGCAGTGGGCAGGCCCACTGTAGCCGGGCAGGCCATTCTGAGGCCCTGCGAGGGCCAGATCGGGTCCTCCCTGGGCTGCATCACGCTCCCCCCCAGGCCTGCAGAGTTGTCGAGGCCTCCCAGCGCGCTCTGAGGCTGCCTGCCAGGATCCACTGCATCTCCACCACGCCTACCAGCCCCGGCACCGGGCGGCGGGGGCCCCATCGGCGGCCGCACCTTGGCACTCAAGTGTGCCTGCCTCTCGGCCTCCAACTTGGCTGCTGCTTCTGGATCCCTGGGCTTCAGCTGCAGACGCCTCCTCCCGGGCGCGGGAGCGGGGGCATCGGTCTCAGACATTACGGCAAAGCGGGAGAGGGGCGTGGGGAGTGATTGCAAGGCGTGAGATCAAAGCTTGGGCATGCGCCTGCAAAGCCGATGGCTGTGAAAGGGTGCAAGGGGCGGGACAACGTGCCGTACACGCCCGCTGCATGTCTTGCACACCCAATTGGCAAGCGCCGCCTGCCGATCCATCTCATCCTGGTGCCCGCGGCCAGCTTGGCCACCTTGGGCGGCCAGATGGGGCAGCCATCTCGGCTCAAGAGCACCCTGCTGCTGCTGACGTGCGTGGCTGGCATCTACGTCAGCTATCTGACGCAGGGGGTGGTGCAAGAGACGCTCAGCACCAAGCAGTTTGGCGCAAACGGCGCGCGCTTTGGCTACTTGTCCTCGCTGAACGCCGTGCAATGCTGGGTCTGCTTCCTGTGGGCCGCCTTGCTGCTGGTATTGTTCGACAAGCGGTGAGCTGCAAGCCAGGCACCGCCACCGCCGCTGCCTCCGCTGCCTTGCCGCCAGCCTGGGCCATGCAGGCTGCGGGAAACTCGTTATGGGATGGCCTGAGCTAGCCATCCCTCGCCTGGCATGCAGGCAACCCGGTGTCGAGTACCCTCCCTTCACCGCATACTGGAAGCCCGCAATCACAAACTGCGTGGGCCCCGCCTGCGGCCTGCACGCCCTCAAATACATCAGCTATCCCGCCCAGGTGCTCCTGCATGCCCAACCTGGCATGGACCTGCTCCTGCCCAGTATAGAGACTGTGTCTTCCCTGCCGGCCTGTCGGGAGCACCACCTACAGTCCCACCACCACCTGCTCCTCACCCCCTCTCACTGCCGCCGACCCGCCCCGCTCCACCGAACCCTCCCTCAGGTGCTGGCCAAGTCGTCCAAGATGATCCCGGTGATGCTGATGGGCACAGTACTGCACGGCAAGCGGTACAGCATGCTGGAATACGCCTGCTGCTTGGCCATCTCAGGTGCGCACCCATCATTGCTGCTGCTGGCAGATGCAGGTGCTGCTGCTTCTCATCGCATGCGCATCAGCAGACATCAGCGTGTGGGGTCGCACGCACCAGGGAACACACATCCATGTGAACATGTGGATACAGGCTGGCTCCCTGCTGCCAGTGCGCTAATCCTCTCCTTGGCTGCCTGCCCGCCCGTCCGCCTGCCTGCAGCCGGCGTGGGCCTGTTTGGCATGAAGAGCAGCAGCAAGGTCACCCGCAAGCTGGCCAGCCCCAACGCGCCGCTGGGCTACACGCTGTGCCTGGTGAACCTGGTGCTGGATGGATACACCAACGCGGCGCAGGTGGGCAGCAGCAGCAACAGGGCGGCTTTGCAAGGCGCACGTTGCTGGGGCTGCCAGCCCAGGCAGGGCTGCGCCCGGGCCAGGCTGGCTGGCGGCTCGAGGTCGCCGCGTGTTCGCTGTGGCTGCTGCGTTGGTGGCCCTGTGGAGCCTTAGGGCACAGGCGGCGGCCCATGCTCGTGTGCCCGCAGCCTGCGCCACTGCCGCACTCGACGCAGTCACTTAGTCCGACAGCCCCGCAGTGTGCTCGTCACACGCTTGCCTGGCTGCAAGTTTCCGACTGCCACAGCAGCAGGGTGCTACTCATGGCCTGCTTTGCGCCACCTGTGCGCTTTGCGGGTATAAGCCGTACTCGACAGCCCCCCCTGCCTCCCCCCCTTGTTCGCTGCATGTGCACGGGCAAGCTGCTGGGCATGCCTTGGCGGCAGCCCAGGCCGGCCTCACTGCCGTCTGCCGTGTTGCGTGAGCATGCCTCTGTCCCCGTTGTTGCCTGGTCCGTTGCTGCCTGGCCAGCAGGACGAGATCCACAAGCGGCACAAGCATGGCAGCGCGCTGCAGATGATGTGCTGGATGAACTTCTGGTGAGCCTGCCCTGCCTGCCTTGCTGCTTGTAGCACCAGCCAGCCTGCTGCGCTGCAGCACGCCCAGTCCTTCACTGCTCGCCAATGCATGTGCTGCATGCGTGCAGGTGCGGCCTCTACTACCTGCCCATCATGTTTGTGTTCAGCAGCGTGGGCAGCGACCTGCTGGCCTTCTGCTTCCAGCACCCCGAGGCGAGTGCAGGCGCCCTCCTCGTGCCCACACCGCTGCTCTCGATGCGTGTGCGTGGGTGGGGGGCGCACGGGCAGCTGCACGGCGCGTGCACCACCCAGGCTTGGCACGCGCCCGCCCGCCCACCCGCCCCGCTCCTGCGTGGCTGCCCGCAGGCCGGCTACGATGTCCTGCTCTTCTGCCTGTGCGGCGCGGTGGGCCAGCTCTTCATCTTTGCCACCATCAAACGCTTTGGCTCCCTGCTCAACACCCTCGTCACCACCACCCGCAAGTTCTTCAACATCCTGCTCAGCGGTGCGCTGCGGAGCGGCACGCAACCCGCCTACCTCGTTGGCGGTGCTGCCTTGCTGCATGCAGCACGGAAGTGTCACTGCACAACGAAGCAGCACCTTCCCTCGCCCGCCCGACGGTTTCTGCCCTCCCATGCCCCGCTGCTCCATGCTCCATGCAGTATTGTGGAATGCCAACCCGTTGCTGCCGCAGCAGTGGGCAGCCGTGGTGCTGGTGTTCTCGGGCCTGCTGGTGTCGTCATGGACCAAGAGCAGGCGGCATGCAAAGCACGCGCCGGAGAAGAAGCACTGACCTTGGGACTAAAAATAAACACCGTCTGTCCATGCTTGGGTGCTGGCTCCTGCCACTCTACCTCCAGCACTGCTGTGAGTTTGGCTGGCTAGCCGCGGATTATGTGGCTGGACCGGTCTGTCCCATGGCACTCATGAGAGCAGCTGATGACGGCAGGCTGACATCTGTAGTTTGTCATGTCCACCCCGCGGGGGTCTCGCAGCAGGGTGGGCGCGCGCCCTTCAGCGGCCACCGGGACCGCCGAGGCGGCGGCTCTTTTGCGTGCACGAAGCTTTAAACGCAGCGTGTCGAGCTGGCGTGCACAGACCAGCGCTGACACTGGCATGGCGGTGCCGACCTGCATCCTTCTGGAAGCCATCGGGCGCCGGCGCCGGCGCTGAACACTGCTGCAGTGCTGCCGCCCCAGCGCAAGGTCCCCGCTCCCTCCTGAAGCTGAATTACTTGAAGCTGAACTACTAAGCTGTTGCCTGCAGTCTAAACTGGAGCGATCCATGCACCCAGGGGTGAAACGATGGGAGCCTGACATGCTTCACTCCATGCGCCACTGCCTGGAATGGAAGCATGCCGCACCGGGGGATTGGGAATGAAGGTGACGCCGCGCCGCCCTTGTTTCATCCTCCCCCTCGACTCTGAGCTGGGGCACCGGCGGGCTCATGATGCGGGCATAGGGCCGGACACTCGAAATAACAGGGACCGCCGGCCGGTTGGTGCGCTCGGGGGCGAATCCGCCAGGGTGGCGGTGGCGTGGCGGTGGCGGGCCGCCACTCATGTGGGCGGCATGCAGCAAATGGGCCTCAAAACACTGTTTGCATGGGGTCCAAGCTTTGCAGTGCCTTCTTAATGGGATATATCATGTGAATTGCGTGCGAGTGGCAACCACGGCTTGCAGGAGCACCAGCCGGGTGGTACGCTACCGTCTGTGCTCCGTTTGTGCTCCGAGAGCGGGAGGACGTGGCCTGGTGTGTCCCTGAGCAAAATAGTAGTGTACAACTGTGCAAAACATGCCGCACCGGTGCGGGGGACTTGGGTTGGGCGACAGTCCTCGGCGCCTACGCTATGCCTGCTACGCTGCCAGACACGCCAACCCGCGAATTATCCACTAATTATCGTTTTCTTCCTTTGCAAAAGAAAGGCTTGGAGGGGACCCGGTCTCTCGGTGCGGACACGCCCGCGGCCAGCGGGGGCAGTAATCAGCGAGGTGAGCCGCAATCGCGATCACGGACCAGAGCCTCCACCAGTGGGCCAAATATGCCGTGCACCTGGGGCCTCCGAGAAACTTTGGCGTGCCCATTCCGCTCCCTGGAATCCCCCAGCCTGCCGCTGCCTGCTCCAACCCCTGCCGCAGGACTTGCAGGTGACAGCAGGGGAGCAGCCGCCCCTCTCAGAGCAGACCCGCGCACACGGCGGCGGCGGCACCCTTCATGGGCGGCAGCGGGCTGGGGCCGGAGGCCCGCGAGGCCGGCACAGAGCTCAACAAGGACAGGCTGCCACCAGCTCTTTGTCAAAGGCCTCTGCATGTGTTTGTGGATTTGATGCCCATTCTGGTACCGGCCTCGCAGCAGCTGGGCTTCCACGGCCTCGGGCACCTGTTTGGCGGCAGCACCGAGATGGTGGCGCGGGCCGTGCACCACACCACATCCAGGGTGGAAGCGCTGAAGATACGCCTACAGGGCTTCTCCGAGGCAGAGGTGGCCCTGACGATGAGTAGGTGTGGGGATGGGGGTCCCAGGCTTGCCGCGGGGCTGGGTTCCAGCCGCACAGGCGCGGCTGCTGTTGCCGCTACCAGGCAGGAGACCACAAACGCTCCCCAAAACATGGCTGCAGGCAGTCATCGACGGGTGCGAGGATCCGTACAAGCTGGCTAGCCGGCCAGATGTGGGCCGCATGCGGCCGGAGTTCCAGCAAATGCTGCAGGCGATGGGGGCCCGCGACATGGAGGGGCTGAGCCATCTGTTGGCGGCTGCCACCCTCAGCGGGCAGCCCCTGGTGGTGGCGCTGCGGGGGGAGATGCAACGGCGCGGCATTGGCGACCTGCTGGTGGCCCCCGAGCCGGCAGACCCCACGGTGTGCGCGTTGGCGGCGCACTGCCAGGCAGGCGGGACCTGGCAGGCGATGGTGGCCAGCACGGACGGCGATTTTGCCTTCTATGCCCGGGCAGCGGGCGTGCCCTGGCTGCTGCTGGACCGCAGCGGCCACAGCACACACGTGATCATGCCTGGTGACTGGCCGCCGGCCGGCTACCCATCGCTGTCGCACATGTTGGTGTGCTGCGTTTCAGGCCAGTGTGACTACGTTGCATTGGTGGGTGCGGGCGCCGTTCTGGCGCGCCTCATGGCGCAGCTGCTGCCACAGCGGGTGGTTGACAGCATGCTGAGCGAGCGCAGCGTGGCGCCACTGGCCCAGTTCATGGAGGGGGAGGGGTGGCTGGTGGGCCGGCGTGCAGGGGACGTGGCGCAGCTGCTGGAGCGTGGCCTTGCTGGGTTCCTGTGCGGCGTCGCAGCCTGGCCTGCCTGCGGCGGCGCAGAGGGTGGAGCAGAGGGCAGCTATGCTGTTTTTGTCTGCTTTCTTTTGTTGCTTGCCTGCCTGGCCCCGGTTTCCTACCCCCATGCATTTTGCTTGTGCTTTCTACTCCTAGTTTTCATGTTGTCTGTACTACCTCTCTTCCCACCCATTCATCTTCCACCTTCACCCCGCATGCATAACAGTCTGTGACGGTTCAGTGATTGACCAAAGACAGACTACATATAATGTAATGCCAGCACAGTATGCAACTGGCCAGCTGCGCCAGTTTTGGGGAGAGGAGCGCATCGGCGGGCTGGCCACCATGCGCCTGTCGGGCCCAGTGCTGGAGCAGCGCCGGCTGACGGGGCACGAGGCCGGCACCGTGGTGGCGGGTGAGGCCAGCGCCTTGGTGGAGGCAGCCGCCGTTGGGGGGAGCCGGCAGGCACAACGTGCATGGATGCATGTGGCGCTTGCTTGCCAGGCTGACAGTCTGACCGCCCGCTGCTGCCGTTTGTGTCCTGGGGCGCCACAGGCACCGCCAACCCCGCCACCGGCCAGCCATACGATGCCTTCCCCGCTGACACCGAGCAGAAGCTGGCACGGGTGGCCACCCTGCTGGCCAGCGGCACCATGGCCGCTCGGGAGGAGGCCAGCAGCAGCGCGGCAGAGGAAGAGATGAGGCGGCTGATGGAGCACGGCGTGCTGGCACGGGTGCGCGTCACCCGCTCTGGTGGCGAGGAGGGCGCCCTGTGGCTGGCACAGGCCAGTACCCTGTTCCGCATCCTCACCACCTACATCGAGATGGGGGTTGGGCAGGAGCACGTGAGCATGTTGCTCCTGGGCTGTCGGCTGGGGCGGCGCTGGGGTGTGCCGACGTGTCGCTGCCGCCGCCGCTGCTGGCCTCCATACCCTGCTTCATTTGCCGTCGCCTCATTCTCCTGCGCCCGGCTGGCTGTTGCAGAGGCTCAGTATGCTGGTGGTTGACGGCAGCGAGCCACAGCACGTCTACGCCGCGCACATGCTGCGCCAGCCCGACAAGATCCAGCTCACCGGCATCACCCGCCCCATCAGGCTGCTGACTGCCGGCGCAGAGTACCTGCTGCTGCGCTGCACCAAGCAGGGGCTGATCGTGGTCTCCCCCGAGCCACCAGCGCAGCAGGAGGAGCAGGAGGAGCAGGGGGGGGAGCCGCAGCAGCCGCAGCCGCAGCTGGATGATGCGGTGGCTGGTTATTTGCAGCGGGCCGATGCTGCCTTGCAGCGGGCGCACGGCGATGCAGCGCCCGGCGCTCGCTCCGCTGACGTGGCCGTGCAGTCTTTGCTGCAGCAGGTGCCCAAGGCAGCTGCTGCGGCCAGGGCATCCCCACCCGGGCAGCAGCAGCGGCAGCGCCAGCAGCAGCCAGAGTTTGGGCTGCCCCCGCCTGAGGACGGCACGCCGGTGAGCAGGCTGAGCACCCCCGAGTGCCTGCATAGGGGTGCAGAGGTTGTGCAGGATGCCGTGGCCTCGGCAAGCCTCCTGCATGACAGGGTGGTTGGCCGCGGGGCAGCAGGCGGCGACACCCTGTGGGCCGGGGCGGAGGTCACTGCCGGCGTCGATCTGCGCGGCGACTATGCCGCCCTGCTGGCAGCTGCGCTGGCGGGGGGGTGCCACGCGCTGCAGTCGGTGTCGCTGGCTGCCAAACGTGAGTGGAGGAGCCTCTCTGCCGGGCGGGGGGGCTGGCAGGGTTGCGCGCATGCATGCATGCGTGCCAGTGCCGCCCCGCCAGCGTCCCACTCCTGCCTCTCTCCCTTGCTTCCTCCTCCTGCTGAAACCTCAAGGCCCCGCCCTTCCTGCCTCCTGCTGCCCTTGCAGTCATGAAGCTCAAGTTCTGTCGAATTCTGGCGGCGGGTGGGCTGGGCGAGCCGTACAGTGCTGCCCTTCCCAAGGGCACCCTCCCCTTTGAATTCAGCCAGTACAGCGGCGTGCGGGCGGCAGTAGTTCTGATGAAAAAACAGTTGTACTTGCGGTGGGAGTACAGCATTGGCAAGACGTCGTCGCTCACTCGGACCGGCCTTGACGCCAAGGCGGGGCTTGAGCAGGATGTGGAGCGGCGGGGGGCACTGCTGCTGCCTGCCGACGTCGTGCTGGAAACCATCAAGTGGTGCGCGGCTTTGCGGCTAGGAGTCAGCGCAGTCGAGCGGGGGCCGGCGCGGCGGGTGGTGGAGAGCTGCAAACAAGACTTTGACAAGCGGCTGGCGGCAGCGGCGCAGCGGCTGCCGGCGGTGCGGCCCTTTGTGGAGGCCGCCCTGGCCTCCCTGGAGCGGCTGCTCACGCCAGAATTCCTGGCGAGGCAGATGCACCGTGGGCGGCTGCGCAAGCTACAGTCGGCGGGGCCCAGCCCGCGGGCACCTCGGCAGCGGCAGCGGGGGCGGCAGCAGCAGGGCCAGCAGCAGGGCCAGCAGCAGCGGGAGGAGGGCGAGGAGGGCAAGGAGGAGGAGCAGGCGGTGCAGCTGGAGGACCTGGGCATGCCCCTGGTCGTGGCCAGCCGCGCGGCCATCCAGCGTTCTGCGGTTCGTGCCGGGCTGCGCGGCGCCGAGGTGGGTGGGCGGGGACTGCGGTTGTGGCTGCGGCCGAACGCGCACGTGTGTCTGTGTGTGTGTCTGTGTGTCGCGTTGGCAGCGGCAGCTGGGGGCAGGGGCGCACCGCCTGCCGATCTTTTTGGCCGACAGGGCGTCACACGGCATTGGCCCATGCGTGCAGGCCGGGCAGGCGCCCCCGGCGGCGGCGGCAGCGCAGCAGCAGCAGGAGCAGCGGCTGGAGGCGACGGGGGCGGCACCGCCTCAGCCCAGCGGGTGAGGCCCGGATGGCGGCGCTGGAGGATGGGTGTCGGTAGCCTTGCATCGCTGCCCTATGCCTGGCCTTGCCGCAGCGCATGCATGCTCAGCGGGGCTGCCATTCGCCTGCCTGCGGCGGCTGTTGCAGTGGCGACGACCCCGGCACCGCGGCCTACATGGCGGAGGGCGAGGGGCAGGAGGCGGATGCGGAGCAGCTGGTGGGGCTGCCTGCCCAGTTGACGCTTGCGCCGCTGGGGCATGGTCACGCTTGCTTTGCTGAGCTCGCTGGCTGCCCTGGCGGACGCACCCCGCCCTTGGCGCAGGCACCGCCAGCCTGCGGGCCGCTAGGCGGAGGGCCGCCAAGCGCAAGATGTGGGTGGTGGATGACGAGTGAGGCTGGGGCGCCTGCACTCGCGTGTTGCACTCCCCTGCCAGTGTGTGGGTTCTGCATGTGCTATTGATCGATGTCTGGATCTGGCCGGGTCCATGCCAGGCCTCTGTAATGCACGCCAAAACTCCTGCAGTGAAGATTGATACTCCTAGAACACGGCGAGTGTCCTGCTATTGCCAAGCAGCCGCCAAGCCCATGCCGCCGCTGCCAACCCTCATTTTTTGTGTGTTTCTCGACCCTGTTTTCCTCCTTCCCGTCCAACCCGCACCGGGGGATTTGGAATGAAGGTGACGCCTTGCATCATCCTCCCCCTCGACTCTGAGCCTCACCCACAGTGCGTCCTGCACTCCCCTGGTCCTGGCCGGGCTGGCTGGGGTCGTGGTCGTCATGCGGCCATCCGGCTAGGATGTGCAGCCGGGGCACCGGCGGGCTCATGATGCGGGCATAGGGCCGGACACTTGAATTAACAGGGACCGCCGGCCGGTTGGTGCGCTCGGGGGCGAATCCGCCAGGGTGGCGGTGGCGGGCCGCCATTCATGTGGGCGGCATGCAGCAAATGGGCCTCAAAACACTGTTTGCATGAGCTTTGCAGTGCCTTGGTAATGGGATATTTCATGAGAATTGCGTCTTGGGAGTGGCAACCACGGCCTGCAGGAGCACCAGCCGGGTGGTACGCTCCCGTCTGTGCTCCGTTTGTGGTCCGAGAGCGGGAGCGTGGCCTGTCCCTGAGCAAAATAGTAGTGTAAAAGAGTGCTAGTGTAAAAAAGTCTCCACTAGTAGTGTAAGAAAGTGTTTTCCATTCAATTCTAGGCTGCCGCCTTGACCGCTCGGCCACGACTGCATACTATATCGCACACGGAAGTACGCCACCGCAGTCGGCAGGATTCGAACCTGCGCGGGTTTCCCCAACAGCTGTATAGAATTCCCAGCGACGCTGGGTAGAACATGGTGTGCCGGTAACGATTTATTGACTATTGTCCTTGTTGGCATTTCCGAAATCATGCCCCAAAAATTCCGTCGCGGCCGGGCCCCGCGCCCCCCTCCCGCTCCTCTGGGGCCCTTCTTGAGCAACACCCTGCCTTGGGGACGCAGGACGAGGGCGACCGCAGCATCGCCGGCTCGCTTGGCCCGCCAGCCGCCCATTCTGCAACTGCCCGCACTCGAGATGGCCTCCTGATGATGCTTGCGCTTTTGCGCTTGCCCCGTCCTCCCCTTGCCCGGTCTTCCCGCGTGCCGCCTTCGCCTTTGCGGCCCCCGCCCGCCCGCCTGGCCGCTCTCCCAGCTACTGTGCCGGGGTGGGTGGGCCCGCTTTCTGGTGGTGGTGGTGTGCGGGTCCTCGACCTGCCCCTCCCCCCCACTGGTATGCTTGCCGCCCTTGGGCTGGCCATCAGGCGCCCCTCGCCTCCCTCCCCGCCCTTTGCGCCCGACCGCTCCCTGAGCCCGCCCTTTGCCGCCCGGGCGGTATTGCATGCTTTCATACAGTCCAGAGCTAGTGGGCACGGCTTGTGTGCCCCCAGCCCATTAATGGGCATTGCCTCTGTAACATCACAGATCACAGATCACAGATTCCGTCGTTGGCCGCGACGTTAAATAAGGAGCTGGATGAGTGCCGGTGGGTGATACCACAGGCACGAGTTCGAACCCCAGCCGGGACACTAGCTGGGACTTTGCCTCACGGCACCTTCGTGGCGGCATCTGGGCGGCGGACGGCTGCCCGGCAGACCGGCATGGCGCTTGCAAGACGGAGCCTCCCCGGGATGCCATCGGCGGCCAGATTTTCCTCGCTCTGGACAGCCGGCAGGGTTAGCGGGTTCGGCCCCAGCACATTAATGTGCCCAATCCCTGTAACACACACACACACACAAATTTTTGGCGGGGCGGAGCCGCCTGCTCCCTTTGCCGGCCTGCCGCCGGCCCGTCCCCCCGCGATTGACCCCACGCCTGCCCCGCCTGCCTCTCCCGCTGCCCTCCAGGCGTGGTGGGACACCTTCACGGGCCGCCTGGCTGCGCTGCCCACTGCCTCGCTCACCGACGCGGAGCTGCTGGTGGCTGTGGCTGGCGTTGAGCGTGCTGGCAGGGCGCCTGTCGCTTGCGCCGCCTCCCCTGTGCCCGCCCTCCATCCACTTGCAGGCATTGTCGCCCTGGGGCAGGCGCGCGCCATTGTGGTGCACACCGGCGCGCGGCTGGACGCCACCATCGCTGCGCATCAGGCACTCGCCCCCGCCGTGCACCCCACCAGCTCTGGCGGGGGCCATGGCCTGGGCTCCCGGGGGCGTTCGGCCTGCTTCCCGCCCCCCGACCGCGCCCGCTCCGCCTCCCCCATTGCGCGCTCCCGCCTGCTGGCGCGCTCGCATGGTGTGCTGCGTGAGGGCGTTGTGCACATGCGCGGGGGCCTTGAGTTGTGGGCGGAGCGCCGCCTGCGCTTCCCCCCTCGCGCCATGTCGCCCTTTGATGACTACCCTACCCCTGCTCCCACCCAGTCCGGCTCCGGCGACTCCTCTGGTGCGGCCGGCGACGGTGTGCCCCTGCCTGCTGCTGGGCTGGTGGTGGCCGGCCCCGCTGCTGCTGCGGCCCCTGTGGCAGTTGTGGCCCCCGCCGCTGTGGCGTCCGCGGTGGCTGCTGCGGCCGTTGTGGCTGCCGGGTCCCGGGCTCCCTCCCCTTCCCCCCTGGCGCCTGCTGCCGCTGCCGCCGCCTCCGCTGGCGGCCCTCTGGCGCGGCGCCCCCTCCTGGCGGGTGGCAAGCGGGGCGCTGTGTCCGACATCCGCCGCTCTGAGCGCCTGCGGCGCGTCAGTGCTGATGCCCCTGATGTGGTCATGACTGATGCCGCCTCCTGCTAGGCCTGCCGGGCCGGCGCTGCGCATCGGCAGCGTCAACGTCCGCGGGCTGACGGTGCCTGGGCGCCTGCAGGCGGCTGCCGCCCGCTGGCGTGCAGCCCGCTATGACGTCGTCTTCCTCCAGGAGCATCACCTCACCTCCCGCCTGCACAACCGTGCCGCCATCCAGGCGCTGGCCGACCTCGGCTGGAAGGCTTTCATCTCCTTCAGCAAGCCGGGCCGCGCTGGCCGCCCGCGTGGCGGCACCGCTGTGCTGGTTCGCCGCGCCTTGCTGCGTAGCGGCGAGCTGTCTACCCCCACCTCTCATCACTGCCCTCGTGGCCGCTTTACGGCCGTCTGCACCACCTGGTCTGGCCACCGCCTGCATCTCTGTAGCGTGTACCTCCCCAACCAGGCCCCGCCCGCTCTGCTTACATCCATGCCACCCTGGGGCCCTTAGCTGCCGCCGCTGCTGCCCGCTCCCAGCGCCTGGTGTGGGGCGGCGACTATAACTTCACTCCTGATCCCCACCTTGACCGTCGCTCTATTGCCAACGTCCCCCTCCGCCGCTGCACCTACTGCAGTGATTCCTCCTCCCAGTCCTCCTTCTCCCTCTTCCTCCCCGGGCTGGTGGATGTCTGGCGCGTGCGCCACCCTGGCCGCCGTGCCTTCTCCTTCTCCAACGGGTCAGTGTTTTGCCGCCTCGACCGCATCTACGTCTCTGACCCGCTGCTCCCTTTCACCACCAGCCCCACAGTGAGCCCGGCCCCTCTGGCCGACC
>NW_005435085.1:1383725-1387817 GCF_000147415.1 Chlorella variabilis | reverse complement strand
CCATTGCCCTGTTTCTGTCACCTTGCTGGGCCTTAAGCCCCCGTCTGTTGGCCGCCAGCGCCGCCGCCTGCGCCTCGGCTTTCTTTCTTCACCCGCTCTGTGCCAGCAGCTTGAGGAGTGGCTGGCTCAGCAGGCCCCTCCTACCGACCCCCACGCCCTCCTGGTGTGGTGGCCCGCCTTCAAGCGCCGCCTGTATGCCGTTTGTGTTGCTCTGCACCGCGCCAGCCGGGAGGCTGGTGCGGCGGTGGTGACAGCCAGGGCAGCGCTGGACAGCCTGGCTGCCCGCTGGCGGGCGGGCGACGACGGCGCGCTGCCCGACCTTGTGGCAGCACACAGCACTTGGCGGCGAGCAGCCCACGCCGAGGGCGCAGCTGAGGCTGCGCAGGCGCGGCGCCACAGCTGGCTGCACTGCCGCGAGCGGGCCAGCCCTGCCCTGTCGCGCAAGCTGCGCCTATCGCGGCAGGCCACCAGCGTCCCGGCGCTGCGCGGTGCCGGCGGCGCCCTACACACCGGCCCCGCAGCGGCTCAGCGGGCAGCGGAGTTTTCTGCGGGGGTGGCAGCACAGCCCGCCACGACAGCGGCCGCGCAGGAAGAGGTGCTGGCCTCCCTGCGGGGTGGCGCTGCGGCTGCTCAACCCCAGCGGGCGGGCGACGGCAAGCGGGGGTCTGGCAGCAGGGACTGCGGCTGGCTGAGCGGGGGGCTGTGGGCGGTGACGGGGGCGGGGCGGGCACGCCAAGGGGGCCTGCCGCCGCAACACCCCGTGGAGGAAGCGACCGGCGGCGCCCATTGGTTGCGCCCCCGCTGCGGTGTAGACAGCTGTGGCCTGCGAAGCTGGCTTGTGGCCACAGCTGATTGCCACGCGAGGTGGCCCTGGTCGGCACACCAAGAAAAGGTTGCAAGCATCTCAGCCTGGCCTACATGCAAGACCTTGCATGGGCGCCATGGCGCGCCAGCGGCCGCTCCGCTGGCGGCAGCGGGCCTCAAACTCCTCCCTGTGCACCTCCGCCAGTTGGAACAGCCCGCCATGTTTGCGCTGGGCAGCTGCTTGACCTCCGCTGCCGCGGGGTGCGCCTGCTCGTGCTGCACCGCCGTCACTCAACAAGCTCTGCGCAGCTCGGCGCGGGCCGCCTGGAGCATCTTGTTCACCTTCTCCCTGGTCGGCGCCTGGATCGCCCGCGACTTTGGCAGCGCCCTGCTCAAGAAGCTGCCATGTGAGCCTCCCCCGCTGAGATGCGGCCTGGGTGGCCAGGGGGACGGAGCCCAGGGAAAGCCGGAGCCTCACGGGGCGTGCAGCGGAGTGGGCGCCGCCGAGCCCGCCCCGAGCCCGCCCCGGCACCGGGCCTTGACCTGCCCCAAGGGTCCCACCGGCCTGCAGGGATTTTGCGCCACTTTGGGGGGGGCGAGATGCCGTCTGACGCCTGGTTTGGGCAGCAGGCTGTGTACCGCATCTCCCTGGGAAACTTTGTGAGTGGGGTGGGCCTCTGGCAGCCAGGCGGCTTGCAATTTTGCAGAGGCAGGCGCCGCCACCTGGCGGCTGCCCCGGGAGGCTCTGGCTGCCTGCAGCCTGGCTGGAGGAGCGCGTTTGGCCGGCCCCGGGTGGCAGGCTTGGGGCTCCTGGGCGCCTGTGGGCCCTTCCTTGCTGCCCATGCCGCCTCCACACGCCTCCCGCCCCCAGCCTCCCTCCTCCTCGCCCCCGGCAGGTCCTGTTTGGCGCCCTGGCCGTCGTCATGGCCGGCGTGCAGCACAAGAGCGACCGCCGCGACCGCTCGCTGCACCACGGCCACTGGCTGCTCAAGGCGGGGCTGTGGGCGCTGTGCAACGCGCTGCCCTTCTTCCTGCCCGTCGGCGTGGTGGGAGCCTACTCCTGGCTGGCGCGCTTTGGCTCCCCGCTCTTCCTGCTCATCCAGATGATCATCCTGCTGGTGAGCCGCCGCTGGCCTGCGGGGCGCGGCGTGGGGGCCGCAGGGAGCAGCAGGCCGGGCGGCGGGAGCGACGGCCGGCGGCGACAGGGTGCGGGGTGGCCTCTGGCGCGGCCCACGCTCCAGCGCGAGCCCCAGCCGCTGCTGTAGCCCTGGCCAGCCCAGGGTGCTGCCCCTCCTTGCTTCCCCTGGGCATGCCCTGGCAAAAACGCCTTGCCCTTCCCTCCACACACACACACAGGCACACACAGACACACTCACGCCCTCGCCCGCTGCCCCCTGGCTTCCATGCTCCCGCAGGATGTCACCCAGAGCTGGAACGATGCCTGGGTGGAGGCGGGGGAGGGCGATGTGCGCTACTTCCACGCCCTGCTGGCCGTCACGGCGGCGGCCTACGCAGGTGGGTGGGTGCGGGGGCGGGCTGGGGCAGGGGGCGGCACGGGCCACGCGACGTGGCCCGCAGCTGCGGGCTGGCCGCTCAGCTGTGGGCCTGGTGCCAGGTCCTGGCTGCGCCGCTGCTGGCGGAGGTGCTGTGGGTGTACATGTGCTGTGCTGTGCTGTGCTGGTCATCGCCTGTCGGCAGCGCCCTCTCCCCGGCAACCCGTCCACATGTCGACACCCCCCGAGCATGCCTGCGCTCACGCCTGCACGCCCGCCGCGCGCGCCCCCCCGCCGGCCCCCTGCAGGCTGCGCCGCAATCGCGGGCCTGCTCTACCACTTCTTCGCCCCCGCCTCCGCCGACTGTTCCCTCAACATCTCCCTCATCACCCTCGCCCTCATCCTCTGCATCGTCCTGTCAACCATCACCCTGCACCCCGCGGTGAGCCCGCCCGACGCAGCCTGCCCGCCCGGCACTGCCCTTCACCGCCTGCGCAGCCTGCTCGCCCCATCAAGCCCTCCCCACCAAGCTCACCCATGCGGCCCGGCTCCACCCAGCCTCCCAGCCAGCCCCTCTCACCTCCCTGCCTTCGCCTGGCCAGCGCCCTCCCTGCGCCTTTGCCAGCAGCACTTGCCCGCCCCGCGCCGCCGAAAACGCCCCTGGCCCTCCGCCCCCTGAGCCTGCCCGCCTGGCCCCTGCTCTTCACCCCCTCACACCTCACACCTCACACCCTCCCCCTCACACCCTCCCCCTTTCGCCTCCCTCCCTCCCTCCCTCCCTCCTCCCCGCAGGTCCAGCGCGGCTCCCTGTTCCCCGCCGCCTGCATCTCGCTGTACACCATGTACCTGCAGTACAGCGCGCTGCAGAGCGAGCCGCGAGACTACGAGTGCAACGCGCTGGGCGCCCGCCTGTCCGCCGCCTCCGCCACCACCCTGGCCACAGGCGTGCTGCTCACCCTAGTGTCGGTCGTCTACTCCGCCTTCAGGGCCGGCAGCAACACGCAGACGTTCAGGTGGGCGCGCGCGGCGGGCGTGCAGCGTGGCGTGGTGTGGCGGTGGCGTGGCATGGTGGTGGCATGGCGGTAGCGGCCCTGGCGCGGTGTGCGGGCGCGTGTGTGACGGCGGGGCGGTGGAGCGCTGCGCGGCTGGCCGAGGCCTGCCCCCGCTTACCCAGCCTCGCCCACCCAGCCCGCCCCGCCCACCCTGCTAGCCTCCCTTGCCTCCCTGCCCGCCCGCAGCACCGGCGGGTACGAGGAGCCGCTGATTGCGGCGCACTCGCGGCAGGAGGAGGAGGGCGCGGCGGGCACGTCTGCGGGGCTGGACGGCGTGGCGCCCGGCGCCGCCGCCATGGAGCGCCCCGCCGGCGGCCACGTCAGCGCCGACCTGGAGCCAGTCACCTACAACTACTCCCAGGTGGGCCTGCCTGCCCGCCTGGCGACTGCTGCCTGCCTACCTGGCTGGCTGGCTGCCTGCCTCCCTGCCTTTCTGCTCCTGCCCACACCCTCCCCGCCGCTGCCTCCTCCCCCTGCTGCCTCCTCCCCTCCCACCAACCGCTGCGCTTGCCTGCCTGGCCTGCCTGGCCCCGCTTGTACCGCAGATATTTGTGATCCAGGGGCAGCTGCCGCCCAGCCAGCCGCCCGACAGCGTGGAGGAGCTGGCGTTGCCGGGGCGGGCGGGGCGCTGGTTCCGTCCCGAGGAGGCGCGGGCCGCCACTAGGGTGAGAGTGTGTGTGTGTGTGTGTGTGTGTGTGTGTGAGAGAGAGAGAGAGAGATGTAAGGCATGGGAGGATTGGACC
>NW_005435085.1:1358262-1383675 GCF_000147415.1 Chlorella variabilis | reverse complement strand
GCACCGTGCTCGCCACCTGCTGCTGCTGCTGCTGCTGCCCCAGCCCGCCTGGCGGCATGCGCTTGCTGGCCGCCCTGCTGCTGCTGCCAGCCTGCCTCCTGGTGGCGCACACACAGACCCTCTCCCCGCCCGCCCCTGGTGCAGTACCTGATCAACGTGGGGTGGACCAGCGTGTGGGTCAAGGTGGTGAGCCAGTGGGTGACGGTGGGGCTCTACTGCTGGACGCTGGTGGCGCCGCAGCTCTTCCCGGACCGAGACTTTGCCTGAGGGGCGCGCAGCCGGCGCTGCCGCCCTGTGTACTAAGAGCAACCCTGCCCAACCTGTATAAAAATGCTGGCCACTCCCTCCCGCTGGCTGTTGCGCCTCGATTAGCATGCAATAGCATGCGATTACGCGCGTGCGGCAGCAACCAGTTGCATGGAGGGGGCGGGGCAGGCTGGCTGCCCCAAGCCGCCACAGCCAGGCCGCCCCAAATGTCAGCCCTCTCCCTCCATCACGACCTTTTGTGTCCTCCCACCCTCTTGCCAAAATCCAGCATTACACACCAAAACTGTCTAGGCATAACATAGGCTAGTAGTGTACAGAGGGCGGCGGGGGGGTGACGGGCAGGTAGGGAAGTTCTTCTCGGCGAGGTGTCGCGTGGCGGCGGTGGGTGCCTCGTACGTTGGCAGGCGTATGCAAGCAAGACGGCAAGGGGTGGCGCGGGCGGCAGACCAAGCTCCCCGGCGCGCGGGGAAGAGGGGCGGCGGGGGCTCACGCCAGGGTGGAGGCGTAGAGGGAGTAGAAGTTGTTGGCGGAGGCGTCGGCAAGGTGCTTGTTCAGGTTCTCAATGGGGCCCTCGCCGGTGACAATGGCCTGGATAAAGAAGCCAAACATGGACAGCATGGCGAGGCGGCCGTTCTTGATCTCCTTGACCTTGAGCTCGGAGAAGGTGTCGGGGTCGTCGGCCAGGCCCAGGGGGTCAAAGCTGCCGCCGGGGTACACGGCGTCCAGGCCGGTGCCCGCGGGGCCGCCGTTGACGCGGTAGCCCTCCACGTAGCTCATGAGGATGACCTGGGGGAGGCGGGGGGGGGTGGGGGAAGAGGGGAGGGGTGAGGGGTGAGGGGGCAGCGCGGCACGGCGGGACGAAAGCGTGGACCGGCACATCAGAGGCGCACTCGTGCAGGAAGGCCCCTGCCACCAGCGCCGCAGGCCCGGGCCGGAGCCGCGGCCGCAGGCCGTCCCGGCCACACACACAGCCCAGCGCGCGGGATCGGCCCCCAGCACCCCACCTGGACGATGAGGGTGGCGACGATGGACTTGGCGTTGATCAGGCCGGGGATGCCCAGGTACTGCAGGCCGTCGTCGGAGAAGATGGTGGCGCCGGCGTTGAACCAGGCAATGTGGTTGGTGCCGTCCAGCAGCTCGGGCACGACGCAGCCCAGGGCGCCCAGCATGGCCCAGCGCGCGTGGATGACCTCAATCTCGCGGTAGCGGGCAAAGGTCTGGGGGTCGGCAGACAGGCCGGCCGTGTCCCAGCCATAGTCGCCGGGGAACTCGCCTGCGGGCGAGGAGGGGGGAAAGCGCGGGGTGGGGGGGGCGAGGTGAGGCGCGGCGCAGAGGGGCTGCGCGACGCAGAGCCGTGAGGAGGGCCGCCGTGCTGCGCGGCTTGGTGCCGCTGCGGGTGCGGGCGGGCGGGCTCACCGGTCAGGTAGCTGGGGGTGGCGCCGTCGCTGTAGGGGCCCAGGAACTTGGGGCGGCTGGGGCCGTACTGCAGGCAGATAGGAGCGAGCGGGGCGAGAGAAAAAAATCAGATACGGCGCGGCTGAAAGATAGGGTTGGCTCCTGGCGGATAAGGCGGGAAACGCCGCCGCTACCGCGCGCCCTCCCGCCGCGGCAGCCACGCCGCCCAAGCAGCGCCCCAGGCTTCTCCCCTCGCTGCCACGGTGCAGTGTGGAGGGGCTGGTGGGCTGGGCAGGGGGCTGCTGGCTGCAGGGCACCGCTGGGGGTCGAGCCGCCGCCCTGTGCTCACCCAGCTGAGCTTGCTGCCGCTGCTGGCCTTCTTGGTGGTGCTCTTCTTGGTGGTGGCCTTGCCACTCTTGGTGGTGCGAGCGACCACGCTCTGCAGAAGGCAGGGGGACGCAGGAGCGGGTGATGCTGAGGAGGACAAATGGCTGGGGAGGGGCACACCCAGCCCTGGGCTGCTACACTGCCCGGCAGGCCCCAGAACCCCGGCTGCAAGCACAGATGAGGGCTGGGCGGGGTGGAGGGGAGGGCACGGGAGGGTGCAGCAAAGATACGCTGCTCACCAGGGCGGAGATGGCGAGAGCCATTTTGTGAGAGCTGCTGGAGTTGGGGGTGACCTGACGCAGCGAGGGGGGTGGCCTAACTGTTTCAGATAACCGCGGCGGGCGGGCGGGAGGCTGATGAGGGGACAGAATCCACATCCATCTGGACTTTCCAGCCATGCTGTGCATGAAACGATGCTGACCGCGTCCTCAACTCTGGTTCCAGTCAAGGGATGCAGGCGGAGCGTCGCCTGCTGCTCCAGACTGCTTGGGCTCCACATGATGGGCCCCACGATCCCTGGTGCCAGGCATGTGCACTCCATCCGGTGAGTCATGCCCTGCACAGCCCACAAGCTGCCTCCAAAGCCCACATGCTGCCTCTCTTCACACAACTGACCAAGAAGGTGCCGGGCCTGGGTGCGAGCGCCAGCTGCGGGTGGCGGTGCGGAGCCGCGGCTGGCAGTGGCTGTTTGTGCCTGCCCGTCTGCACCTGCTCCGGGCAGCCAGTAGAGCAAGACTGCCAGGGCATGCTGTTACAGAGAGTCCCCCATGGAAGGCAGACGGCATGGCAGGCGAGCACGGCAAGTCGGCATGCGCAACACGCAGCACGCGAACAGAGCAAGGGAGGGCTGGCGGAGGCCGCCAGGAGCAGCACCTCTTTTAAGGCCCTCAGGAGCAGCACCGCGGGGGCCCTCACTGGGCCACCACCTCGCTGCGGTTCATGCCATACAAGCTGTTGAGCGCCTCCTGGGCAAACTTGACGGTGTCGTGGGAGGCGCCCACCCGCTCCAGGTGCAGCGGCACAAAGCGCAGCGTGCCGCGCTGCGCGTCGCCGCGCACCTGCACCGTTGCGCGCCAGGTCTCGTGCGGCCCCAGCCGCCCCGCAGCTGCCGCCAGCACCTGGTGCGCGTCCGGCGGCTCGTCGTCCGCCACCGCCACCGCCACCGCCTGCTGCTGCTCCTGCTGCTGCTGCCGCCGCCGCCCCGCAGGCGCTGCCGCCGCGCCCGCTGCCGCGCCCGCCGCTTTCTTCCTGGGCCGCCGCTCCAGTTCCAGCCTCAGCTGCAGCAGCGTGGTGGCCTGCGCCTCCGTCTCCAGCAGGCGCAGGGACACGTCCTGGGCCACGCGGAAAGCCTGCTGCTGCCCCTTGGGCGCCCTGAACAGCCGGCTGGAGATGACTTGGCGAAGCAGCCGCTCGTACGACTGCAGCGGGGCAGGGCGCTGGGCGGGGGCTGCCTCAGCCTCTTGCGGCGCTGTTCGTTGCAGCGCTCTGCCTGGCTGCTTGTCACAAGCGTGACTGACAGCAAGCTCGGCCGCTTGAAGGGTGAAGCAGCGGGCCAGGCAGCTGCGGGCCCGAGGCCCGGCACAACACAGCCCCGCCCCGCGCCTCACCTGCAGCTGCATGGGGTGCACCGAGGCCAAGGGCCAGGTGGGCGAGGGCGGTACCGCCGACGGCACCGCCACCGCGCCCCGCGCAGCCTCCCCGCCCTGGGGCGGCGCGTCGCGTGCCACCAGCTCGATCACGCCCGGCTTGACGGGGCGCACCCTCAGGCGCTGGCCACTGCCGCCGCCTCCGGTAGTGGTGGTGGCGGCGGGCGCCGCCAGCAGGGCTGCGCCGTGGGGTGACAGATCGAGCTCCAGCCCCACCAGGCCCAGGGACTGGTCGGGGTGACTGGCGTTCCAGTGCGCCGCCGCCGCGGCGCGCACCCCCGCCAGCAGGTGCAGCACGCCCAGCGGCTGGCGCTGGCCAGCGTCGGCGGCCACAATGCCGGCGAACTCCGACAGGCCGATGGGCGGCAGGTCGAGGCCGCGGCGCAGGCGCACCGAGCGCGCGCCGCGCACCATCACGGCCGCCCCCTCGCGCAGCAGCACGCGCTGCACAGTGCCCGCGTCGCTGGCGTGCGGCAGGAACAGCTGCGGGGGCGGGGGCGGGCGGGAGGTGAGGGGCGAGCCTCCGGCGGCGGGAGCGCCCCAGGCACGTGCCACGCTACCCACGCGCAAGGACTGATGAGGCCAGAGGGCAGGGAAGGGCAGGGAGGGGCAGGGACGGCAGCAGCAGGCAGGCGGGCACCGCAGGCATCCACCGCCGCTGGCTGCCGCCACCTGCCCCACCCACCTGCAGCGCGGTCGGCCTGGTGAGGAACACATCCACCGGCCCCTCCAGCGCAAAGTCGGGCAGTAGGCTGCCGCGGCTGACGGGGCTCAGCCAGTCTCGCTCAATCGAATCCCAGTCGTGCCTGGGCAGCAGGCCGCCCTGCAGGGAGGCACGGGGGGTTGCGGTGGCGCCCCCAGGGCAGAGCAGGGCGTCTGGGTGATGCAGCAGGAGACGGATGCGCCGCCCCGCAAGCCGCGCGCCTTCCTGCCGCTCCCTCTTGCACGTGCGGCACTGCAGCGGGGCTGCGCTGCCGGGCTGCGCCACCCAACAAAACGGCTGGCAGGCAGGCAGGCAGGCAGGCAGGCAGGCAGGCAGGTAGGCAGGCGGGGACCTCCCCCTCGCACTCCACCTCGCAGAGAAGCGCCCCGTCCACCACGGCGCCCCTGCACCCCGAGCCGTGCGCACCTGTGCGGCGGGCAGCACTTGCTCCAGGCTCCGCCAGTCCTCCTCCGACGACACCACGTAGCGGTACACCTGCCCGTCAGCTTCCAGCCCCAGCGACACCGACTGGCCGTGCCAGATGCGCAGCTCGCCCAGGTCTGCGCCGCGCAGCTCCACAGTCTTGCTAGCATCCTGTGGGAGGGAAGTTGTTTTACTGTCATCTTTGTTTATTGTGGCAGCAGCGGCGGGCTGTGTGGCTGGTGCAGGGGCGGGCGAGGCCAACGCTCTCGGATCAAGCGGCGACAGGGGAGCGGCGCCTCCCCACCTGCTTTTCCAGCGCCTCGACGACGGCGGCAGCAGCAGAGGCCGTGGCTCGCTGCCATAGCTGCACCGCATCTCCACTGGAGGCCAGAGACGCGAGCTCTGCGGCAGTATGGCAGGAGGAACAGGTGTGGAGGCTGCTGCGGGCAGCAGCAGGAAGCCTACCCGTCGGTGCAGCCACCGCCGTTCCCAGCTCGCCGCCGCGGCTCCGAACCTGTGGCCGTGACTATCGCGCCGCCCCCGCTATCGCTTGGATGTGCATCGGCCCCTAGCGTGCCGGCCACGCAAAACAGAGCCAGCGTGCTGGCCACGCAACGCCGTGCGGACATCGCCCCAACAGGGCGCAGAGTCGCAGCTCTGGGTCTTTACTTCCGTAAAATGATGGTGGTTTTCTGATGGTGATCTTCTCGTGCGCCCCAGAAGAAGTCACAAGTACAGCGGTGACCGCCGCAGTACAGGCTGCCGCAGCCCCAGAATGCATCCACGCTGCTCCCCCCACTCATGCATCTGCTCTAGTTGGACCACAGCCATGCAGCCGCCTTTCCAATGAGAGCATCACAAGAGTCTCCTCCACTTCCCATGCCGCGCGTGGCTGCTGCGCCTGCTGGCATGCTTTGCTGTTGCTTCAACTCTCTGCCCTCCCGCTCATTTGCACAACAATAAGACTGTGGATCACGTGGTGCTTTGTTATGGTGTGTGGCGAACATTACACCGCATGAGGCATCGCTTCTGCGGCTCAGGCCGCCGGCGCTCGCCGCCTCTGCGGCGCATGTTGGAGAGGTGAAAGGCTGCCGACTGCCCTGCTACTGCATTCACTCGCCCCTGTTACAACATATGCAGCGCTCTTCGCGTTTTCCTGGAGCTGTCTGGATACCAGAGCGGCAGCCGAAGCGGGCGACAAGGCGGCGGCAGTGGCGGCCAGCACAAGGCCGGCTGCAGCAGAGGCCCAGGTGGCTGCCACACTTGCACTCTGATCACCAATGACGAAAGCTTCAGGCTAGAGGCCTGCCGAGCAGGGCAACCGGAAGCAATTGCAGGTGGCTGATATCAGTGGCTTGCACTCATCGATGAATGCAAGCAGCCGCGCAAAGCTGAGAAGCTTCTGCAAACGAAGCCTCTCGCGGCCCGGAAGGTGGTGCACCGCATGGGCTCCGCCAGCTGGCACAAACGTGAAGCTGAAGTCACGTGCAAGTCTGTGGCCCTCCAGTGAACCCCCATTCCAATCAATTGCGTACTCAAGACCAGAATAGAGAGAGAGGGACCACCCCCGACAGGTTCGCCAACCTCCAGCCCTCACTGGTTCGACCCTCCTGAGCGTTCCGCGGGCGCTGGGACCTTGAGCTTCACAGAACTTGATCAGCTGACCCGGCGGCACCTTTGGAGGCGGCGCCGTCCGAGGGGCTGTAAGGAGAGACCCGGCGCCGCAGCGGCAGAGGCCCGCCCCGCGGCTCGCTGCCACCACCACCACCACCTCCAGCCCATCCCGCGGCACCCGGTGCCGCCCCAGCACCGCAGCTAGCGCTGCAGGCTCATGGCAGTGACGCAGACGCCGCGCTGCGTGGAGCTGCCGCACGGCGGGGGGCACTATGTGCTTGCCAACGCCCGTGTGCCTCAGGGGTGCGTGGAGGGCGGCGTGCCCGCCAGCACCCACGTGTGTGTGGACAACCTGGCTGAGCTGGACATCGAGGTGAAGGGCGGCCAGGTGGCAGCGCTGTACCCTGCGGGAGGCGCGGCGCAGCACACCAGCGCACGGCGCGTGGACCTGCGCGGCAAGATGGTGCTGCCCACGTTTGCCGACCTTCACACGCACATCGGTGAGGCGGGCGGGGCAGCTGGGGCCGGCCGGGCAGCGGCACAGCCCCCTAGCCTGCCGCCGGCGATGCCATGCCCTGGAGCGCCCCCCAGCAGCAGGCCTTTGCAGGGCACATGCCGCGGCTGCCCTACTTGCTTGATACCATCCACCTCCCCACCCGCCCTTTGCCCCCTCCCCCTGCGCCTGCCCCAGACAAGGGGCACACCACGGAGCGCAGCCGCAACCCCGATGGCAGCCTGAGCGGCGCCGACCGCAGCACAGCGCGCGACGCCGCCTTTTGGGACGAGTCCGATGTGTGCCGCCGCATGGACTTCAGCCTGCGCTGCGCCTACGCGCACGGCACCTCCGCGCTGCGCACCCACCTCATCAACATGACCCCCAAGCAGACGCAGCTCACCTGGCCCGCCTTCTCCCGCCTGCGCGCCAAATGGGCGGGCCGCGTGGAGCTGCAGGCGGTGTCGCTGGTGGTGCTCAGCTTCTTCCGCGACGCCGCCGCCGCCGCCGCGCTGGCAGACCTGGTGGCCGCGCACGGGGGCATCCTGGGCGCCGCCGTGTGCTGCGCGGAGAAGGGGGGCGACCCCTCAGATGATTGGACCACCTGCGAGGGCGACCGGGACGAGCTGCTGGACCGGTGAGGCGGCCGCCGCTGTGTGTGTGTGTGTGTGTGTGTGTGATTGTGTGTGTGGCACGGCCCAGGGTGCCAGCAGGCGGCGGCTTTGCTGGCGCCCCGTGTCTGCTCACCACACACACTGTTTCCACGTGCACAACACACCCACACACCACCATCAAGACTCTGCCTCTGCGCACACGTGCACACACTCCCTGTCCCCTCCCCTCCCCCACCCCTCCCCCTCCCCCTCCCCCTCAGCATCTTCACTCTGGCCAAGGAGCGGGACCTCGACCTCGACTTCCACACAGACGAGAACGGCAACGAGCTGGCGCGGGGGCTGCGGTACGTGGCGCAGAAGGCGGTACAGCACGGCTACCAGGGCCGCGTCGTGTGCGGGCACTGCTGGTGAGCGCGGGCGCGGGGGCGGGGCCGGGGACGGGCGTGGCGCGTGTGCAGCGGAGAGAGGGCCGCCGCCGCTCGCCTGCCCCTCGTGCCGCTGGACTTGCGGGCAGGGGGGCGGGTGGGGCCAGCAGGAACGCGGGCCCGCCACACACCTGGCTGGCCCCGCCACACACCACATCGCGCCGTGCATCGTGGCACGCCGCCTCCCTCCCTCCCCTTCTTCGCCTTATGTGCCGCCTCCGCCTGCCTCCCTGCCCCGCCCCTGGCCCCGGCCCCTGCAGCTCGCTTGCTTTCCAGCCGCCTGATGAGCTGGCCGCGACGCTGGAGGTGGTGCGGCGGGCCGGGGTTACGGTGGTCAGCCTGCCACTGGTCAACCAGTGGACGCAGGACCGCAGCCACTGCGGCGGCCGCACGCCGCGCTGGCGAGGCGTCACGCTGCTGCACGAGCTGCGCGCGGTGAGGCACGCCGCTGCACGGGCGCGGCATGGCAGCTGGGCACGGCACCTGAGCATGGCAGCAGCATGAGAGGGGGCGGCTGCGGCTGCGACTGTTCTGCGGCGCACGCCTCTGCCCCTCCCCCTCCGCCCCTCTGCCGCCCCGACCTGCGCGCCGCCGCCTCCCTCCCTGCCTCCACCCCTCCGCCCCGCTGCCCCGCGGCCGCGCCCGCCTACACGCCTGCGTTCCTCACCCCGCCCGGCCAACAGGCCTACACGCCTGCCAGCCTGCCGCCCAGCCTTGACCGCATCCAACCCCTCCCCATGCCCCACCCCGCAGGCCGGCATCCCCACCGCCATCTCTTCAGACAACGTGCGCGACCAGTTCTACGCCTATGGCGACCTGGACATGCTGGAGGTGTTCACCCAGAGCTGCCGCATGGCGCACCTGGACCGCCCCTACGGCGACTGGCCGCAGGCGGTGACCAGCATACCAGGTGGGCCGCGGCGTCTGTTTTGAGGGCCTGCCTGGCTGGCTGGCTGGCTGGCTGGCTGGCTGGGCCTGGGCCTGGGCCGGTGTCTGACCTGTGGCAGGCTGGCTGGGCCTGGGCTGCGTGGCAGAGCTGCGCGCAGGCGCGACGGCTGGGCGGCTGCAGCACCTCAGCCGCCGCCTCCTCTCTTTCCGCGCCCGCCTGCAGCCGATGCCATGCACCTGCCGCAGCACGGCCGCATCGCCGTAGGCCTGCCCGCCAACCTGGTGGTGTTCCGGGGCAGGCGCTTCTCGGAGCTGCTGTCGCGGCCGCAGTACGACCGGGTGCGTACCGCCGCCGCCGCCTTGCCCCTGCCCCATGCCGCGCCCGAGCCCTGCCCCGCTGTGTACAGCACAGTCGAGGCTACACCTGCTGCTCGGCTCGCGCCTGCTGTGCCCAGAACATGCGACTGAGCATGCCGTGGTGGTGCTGCGCCAGTGCAGGTGGTGGTGCGCGACGGGGCGCCCTTACAGGTTGCCCTGCCAAGCTATGAGGAGCTGGACTATGTGCCGCAGGCCATCAAGACGGGTGGGTGGCCGCAGGCGGTACCGTACTGCCTGCCGACCGTACTGCCAGGCCGGGCCCCGCACGGCGGCTGGTGCCCAGCAAGGGCCCAGCCTGCCACGCCACCCGTGACCGCAAGCCTGATCGTCACCTCCGCCCCGCTCCCCTCCCACCCTCGCCCGCTGCAGGCGACGTGCCTGTGCTGTCAGTGGATTATGAGGCAGATGGAGCGGCCGTGGTGAAAACCGCAATCGGGGCCCCCGTGTGCAAGCAGGGCGGCGCCCGCACGCCGCTGCACGTCTCTGCCAGGGCGCTGGGCGCCGCCGACGGCGCCAGCCTGGCGCTGCCCGCCGGCAGGCACCTGCCGCTGCTGCTGCTGCTGTCGTGCCTCATGGCGGCTCTGGCGGCACTGGCCGGCAGCTACACCAGCTCGCTGACGAGAGTGCTGGACCTGCCGTGGATGTCGTGAAGCGGGCCGGCGCTGCCGCAGCGTTGCCCTCTGCACCCACCCTGCTGCGTGCGTCTTTCGCTGGTGCGCCACCGTTGCAGCGCCCCGTGCCTGCTTCGTTGTCCGGTGCTGTGTTGTCCCTACCCTGTGTTGTCCCACCTGTGTTGTTTCTTTCCATCCTTCATTGCGCCCCTTACTTGCGGCTTGTATTGCGCAATCCCTTGCCTCCTCTGAATCCTGCTCCCCTGGTTTCACATTTTGGCGCCCAGCCCAGGCTGCTGCGCTGCTCTTCATTCATCTGTGCTCCCGCATAAAATGCGCCCCCTACCCGCCAAAACAAACCCCATTCATGGCTGTGTGAATGGCCGCGTGCGGCAAACTGACAGCCCCCTTCTTCTGCCTCCCAATGACCCCTCTCTTTTTCTCTTCTCCCGCCGCCGCACTTGTCACTGTACAACTTGCGGAGCCGCCCTCCCTTTGAAATTACACAGAGCCTGCGGCGCCTGTAACATACTTGCCTTGCTGTAGGTGCCACCCCATCAGTGGTGGTGGGGAGTGACACACCAAGGCAGCCTCATGCACCCCTCGAGCGCTGGCCACCAGTCAGCATCTGTGATCGCTTCCAAGGGCAGTGTGTGGGTATGCCTGGGAGCAAGAACCAGGTGCAGGGCATCACAGGGATGCATGCAGGATGTGGGAGCAGCCGGCGCATGCATCACGTGCATGCAAAGGGGGCACAGCTGCCGCCGTCCCGCCACCGCCACCTCAGCTGGGGTGGACTACCTCTCATCGGCTCGGCTGCACACTCCTTGAAGAGCAGAGCGCGCGGCGCCAGCCTTCCTGCCCGCCATGCGTTCGTATGGGCGGCTCCACCCCCGCGGCCTGTTCACGCCGCTGCTGCTAGGGTGCCTGGTTTGTGCTCTGAGCACCATAGCAGCGGCTTCAAATCAGCCTAGCGCCATTTGGCCCCAGCCCCGCTTCTTCGACCAGAGATGCCCGGGTGCTCAGCTGCAACTTGCTGGAGCTCGGCTCAGAGTGGTCGTGCAGAGCACCAAGGGAGCGGCTCAAGCCACATTCTATGTGAAGAAGAGCTTCATGCGGCTGCAGCGGGCCTGGGGCTGCCCCCCTTACATCCCCGGTACCGGCACTGGTGAGCACCCGCCGCCGCCGCCGCCGCCGTGTCCGTGTTGCCTCTTACGCTGCAGGCGCATGTGCGAGTTTGTGGAAGGCAGGCTGCTGCAGTGAGCTGGATGGATAATCTGGCTGCAGCCACGCTGCCTGGCCTGCCACCCGGCTCGGCACGCATGCACACCCTCGCGCCGCCACCACCGCAAGCCTTGCATGCACCGCACGCCCTGCCTGCAGGCCCGCTGGTCACTGTCACGATAGCAGACGCCAGCTGCACGGAGCCCTCGTGCTACACGCACCGCACAAACGAAAGCTACGTGCTGGCAGTCTCCTCCACCGCCGTGTCAATCAAGGCGCGGACCATCTTTGGCGCCGGGTGGGCGCTCTCCAGCATGACGCCGCTCGCCCAAGCCATCTGCCGGGTGGACTGCGTGCCCGTCAAAGGTGCGGGGGTGGGCAGCACGGCAGGCCGACAGCGGCCCAATCCCGGGCCTAGGCAAGCTCGCCGCTGCCTGCCCCCATCCCCGCCAGCCGCATGCCAGGAGGTGCACACCAAGCACAACCTGCGCCCGTCTCTCCCACTCACCAGCGTTTCAACACACACACACAAACACGCACACACACACACACACAAACACGCACACACACACACACACACAGCTCCCTGACTGCCTCTGCCCTGCAGTGGACGACGCGCCTCGGTTTGGGCACCGCGGCATCCTGTTGGACACGGGGCGCAACTGGTTCAGCCCCGACGACATCAAGCGCAGGCTGCTGGACCCCATGGCCGCCACCAAGATGAATGTGCTGCACTGGTGAGGGGGTGGGGGGGCACGGGGTGGATGCGCGCTTGGTGGCGGCAGCCGCGTTTAAGGAGGTGGAGGTGGTGGCGGTTGTGGTGGTGGTGGTGGTGGTGGCAATGGTGGTGGTGGTCCGGCGTGGCCGGCAAGCCGATGCACGAGCCGGGGCGCCAGCGCTCCAGCCTCAGCGGCATCCACTGCTGCCGCGCCCCGTGCTGCCGCCGCCTCCCCGCGCCTGCCCGCCCGGTGGCCAGCCGCCCAACTGACCCACCACACCACCACACCGCGTGCAGGCATGTGTACGACAGCCAGAGCCAGCCGTTGGAGGTCCGGTCCCGGCCGAGCCTGTGGCAGCCCTACTCCCCCGCCCAGCGCTACACCCAGGAGCAAGCGCTGGACCTGGTCAGCTATGCGTTCGACAGAGGCATCCGCATCCTGCCCGAGTTCGACCTGCCTGGTGAGGGCAGCGGCAGGGCCTGGCGCAGCGGCGGCGAGGGACGCTGCGGCGGCGGCGGCGGCCAGGGACGCTGCGCTGGCGGCGAGGGACGCGGGTGTTGTGGTGCCACGGCCTCCGTCCGACTGATGTGGATGCAGCGGCAGCATAGCGGCGAGCCCGGACTTGTGGCCAGCTAGCCCCGTGCCTGCGGCGGCTCTGCCAACCTTGGCCTGGCCGCCAGCGCGCTCACCCGCCTGGCGAATGCTCTTTCTTGTTTTTTCTGCAGGCCACACCGCGATTTTCGGGAAGGCCGACGCCAGCCTGACGGACTGCCTCAACTACATCCCCTGGAGCGGCGCGGGCTGGCCTAATGTCATGGCCAACCAGCCCCCTGCGTGCGTGCGCCGTCGCCACCTGCCCTGCCGGAATGCGCGGCAAGCGCGGCAAGCGCAGGGGTGCAGGGCGGGATGAGCGGTGCTGCCGTCGCGCATTGCTGTCTCTCACACCGCCGCTGCTCGCTGCCTCCCTCCCCCCGTACCCCCCTTGCGTGCCTGTTTCAGCGGCCAGCTCAAGGCCGACAGGGTTGGGGTGGCCACCGGCCTGCTGCGGGAGATGATGGATCTCTTCCCCAACAAAGTCATCAGCACAGGGGCTACCGGTGAGCCAGGGGCGCCGCATGCCTGCCTGCCTGCCTGCCTGCCTGCCTGCCTGCCCCCGCCCATGAGAATAGTGGCCCATACAAAACCCTGTGGTCTGTGCGTGTGTGGCACACCGCAGCAGCAGGCCTCCAGGCGGTGCATGACGCCCAGCGCACACTCGGCTCTACTCCTGTGTGTGCAGAGGTCAATTTCAACTGCTGGAACGAGGCCACCATCACTCCCGTGGATGACGAGGGCTACCCCCGGTTCAGGCAAAAGTCACTGGCCAAGCTGCGGGCCTTCCAAACAAAGGTGCGCCGCTGGTGCCGACCCGCCAGCTGCCATGGCCACCATGCCGCCGCTTGGGGCCCCAGGTTGCTTCCATGCCGCGTGCCACCACTGCTGCGCGGCGCCTCTCCTCGGCTTGCCGGCTCTGGTTGAGGGGTGCTGAGGCTGGCATAGCCATGACCGCTCAGGCTGGCATAGCCATAGGGCGCCTGCCTCATGCCGCCCCCCCTGCCCCTGCCCCTGCCCCTCGCTTGCGCAGGTGGCATCCGCCGTGAACCAGGCTGGCAACACCATGGCTGTGTATGACGAGAGCTTCACGGAGTTGGGTTTCAACAACTCCACGGCGCTACCTAAGGGCAGCATACTGTTTGCGCGGAGCCAGCCGCAGCGTGCGCCTGTGATGACCTCAAACGGGTGGGCAGCCGCCGCAGGCCGCTGCCCGCCCTGCGCCGCTTGCTGCCGCCGGGCTGCCTGCCCCCAGCGCCGCCTTCATGCCGTCTGCCCTCTCCAACCCAGCTGCCGTGGTGGCTGGCATCTCCATCTCCGCCCCCCAGCTCACACGGCGCTTGCCCACCACCACCACGCTCTCCCACACGCACGCACACACACTCTCGGCTCCCCCCTTCCACCCACGTGCCGACGCCCTCCACCCTGTGCGGTACCGCAGGTACAACGTGGTCATGATGCCCGTGCGGCCCTACGACCTCGACTGCGGCCTGGGTACCGCCTCTGCCGCCGCCAATGCGTGCGGCCCGCTCAACAGCTGGGCCTCCATCTATGGCTGGGACCCGCTGGCCAACTTCACCACAGGGTCGGTGGGGATGCGGTCGAGAGTGCTGGGAGGTGAGCAGGCCAGGCGGCCGGCGCGGGCGGCGAGGTGGAGGCAGGGCAAGGGAAGGGTGGAGGCGGCGAAGCTAGAGGCAGGGGAGGGGTGGAGGGGTGGAGGCGGCGAGGGGAGCAGGCGGGGGATCTGCTGCTGCCACGGGATGGTCGCAGGAAGCGCAGCAGGCACTGTGACATGGGTTGAGCATGCTGTGCTGTGCTGTGCTGTGCAGGCGAGGTGGCCGCGTGGTCTGAGCACCTGCGCCCCTCCGTCCTTGACTATGTGGTGTGGCCGCGGGCAGCAGCGCTGGCAGAGAAGCTGTGGAGCCCCGCCAGCGCCACGCGGGTGAGGCAGCAGGCTGCTGCCTGCCATGCAGCCCATGCACCTGCCAGGCCTGGCTTGCCCGCCACGCTGCTGCGCCCCGCCAACGCACGACCCGTGCCCGCCCTGCGCCGCAGAACATCACGGCAGCTGCGGCGCGCCTGAGGCGGCTGTCGGAGCGGCTGACGGCCCTGGGGTTGAACCCCTCGTCGCTGAGCTGGCAGAGCAGGAACTTCCGATACAACCTGCTGCCGCAGGCAAGCCAGGGTGGCCGCAATGTGACGCTGCCGGTGCCCGCAAGCTGAATGCCAGAGGCATGGGAGTCCTGCGGGATGCGGCTGACGTGCTTCGCCTGCCTGGCTCCCTCCCGTTGGCTGCAGTACTGCGATACCGCTTCGCCGCAGTACAGTCACCTTGGCGTGGACTACTGGTGAGGCATGCTGAGTGCCTGCCAACCCATCCTTGCCTGCCCCTGCCCGCGGTGCACGTTTGGCGGAGGCTCAGCCTCCCATGCTCATCTGCAATACCACACTGCCTGGCTTGCCTCGTTTGCTCGTCTGGCTAAGGGGTGCCTGCTTGCTCCTGTGTGCCCGGTGCAGCGCCCCAGCCGCAAAGTACAAGGGCGTCAGGCTGACTTTCGGCAACCTGGTGATCGACTGAGCTGCGCCGCTTGTAGCGTGGGCGGCATCCAGTTTGCCCCGACCATGTGCCCTGCACCCTGCCTTGTGCCCTGCACCCCTCTGCACACTCTCTGTTTCAATCGCTTCAGCACTGTTTCTTCTGTTCGTCCACCACTACATTTGCAACGCCCGCAAAGGTGTGATTATACATACAGGAATGCAGTGAAGAGGTCAAACGAGCATGATACGAAATACATAAAGGCGGCATTAGGGCAGGGCTCTGGTGACGGTGGGCAGCCTGACGCCACATGGTGGAAGGAAATTGAGGGGTTGAAACTGAGATAAGGTAAGGAATACCAAGTTCTCGTCGGGTAGTTGTTCACAGGCACGATGTGATGTCAGGTTCATGCTTGGCAGAAGGTGGCGCTGCCGAGGTATGCCAGCAGGCGCCTAGCCAGGCTGCTACTCGTCCTCCTCCTCGGCATCCTCCACCCACCCCTCCAAGCAGAAGAGGAACTGCAAGCAGGTGGTGGTGGTGGTGTGTGTGTGGGGGGGGGACGCCCGGCATGTGGGCCCCTCAGGGCCAGGCTTCTGCCGGTGCATTTGCCCGGTGCCCGGCGGCCTTCCCAGCAGCGCCGCACTCGTTCATGTGCCCCAGCCCGCCTGCCTGCTCTAGCCAGCTGACCTCCAGGAAGCTGACCCTGCCGCTGCCGTTCAAGTCCAGCTCCTCAAACCGCTGCTGCGCGATGCTGCGGATGGGGTCGCCGCCGCTGCCGTTGGCAGAGTGCCGCACCTGGTCCGTCGCGCTCTGCGCAGGCAGGACGCGGCAGAGCGACCAGGGGCGGTGCAAAACCGAGGTCGCTAGCAGCGTGGACCATGCAGGCGGCGGGCCAGCAAGCCCTGCCGAGGGGGGCACTTGCATCACCCCTTCCACCCCTTCCACACAAAGGCTCTACCCGGCATGCTTGGGCACCAGTCAGGACCCCACCCTGCCAGCCCTTGTCTACTAGTAGGTGCGCTTCTGTGCCCCCACCTCATGCATCAGCCCCGTGAGCTCGTCCTTCTCGATGAACCCGTCCCGGCTGCTGGCAAAGGACATGAAGGCCTCCTCTGCGGTGCGCCAGGTGGCCAGGATCTGGGGGTCCACCAGCTCCTCGTCCTCGGGGCCCTGCGGGACGGTACCGCAGAGGCACCCACCACCCAGGCTGGTTGGTGTGCGCGCAGCGGCGGGAGCAGCAGCTGGCAAGCACCCAGGCTGCCGCGGGCGCCTTCCCCCCCCCCCCCCCCCCGAACAAGCAGCAGAACCCTGGCGGGCGCGTGGGACGACGCTCACCCCTGACGCCCATGCGCGCCACCATGCCAGCGACGGACCCACACACGCTGGTGCGGCGGCGGCGGCGGCGGGCAAGCGGGGCCAGCGGGGCTGAGAGGCCTGCCCCGCCTGCCTGCCTGGCTCACCCTGAGGGAGTGGACTATGGCCATGGTGGCAAGGAATTCGTGCACGTTCAGGGTGCGGCTGCCGTCCATGTCGGCGCCGGCAAAGATGGAGTGCAGGGTGGCCTCATCCAGGTGGTATCCCAGGGATGCGCAGGCGGGGCGCAGCTGCTCCAGGCTCAGCTCGCCGCCCTCCACCCCCACCAGCTCCCGGAACACCCGCTTGGAGGCGGCAAAGCCCTCGTGTAGCGTGCCGAAGCGCAGCAGCAGGCGGTTGAACTTGACCTTGGGCGCAGACGGGTCGGCGGCGGCCGCCTTGGCCTGCCGGGGATGGGCAGAGGGTGGGAGAGAGGGGTGAGGAGGCACAGGGGCAGAGGGGCTAGCGGGGGAGGGCAAGCACGATGCCTGCGGCAGGTGCGTGGACTTGCGCCACTCTGCCGCTAGCCCTCGCTGCCCCGCCCCTGCCGCTCACCATGATGATTTCTGCCAGCCGCTGCTCTAGCGCATGCCTGCTGTTGGCTGCCTCGGCCTTGCTCGCCGCGACATACTGCCGGCGCAGGCCCACCCTGGCAGACAGCCGGCTGACCCCGCTGGACAGCCGGCTCAGACCGCGGGCGCTGCTGCTGGATGCCTGCGAGCGCCGGCTCAGGCTGTTGTCCCGCTTGAAGGACCTCTTGCCCAGCGTGTTCCCCATGCCTGTGTGCGGTGCTTGGTGCTAGCTACGCTTGTGGTCCAAGTGCCTGCACGTCGGCGAGGAACTGCGGTGCAAGGGCGGCGGCGGCGGGTTTGTTGCAGCGTGCCGACGCTGCCTCCCAGGACCATGCCCGCCTCTGCGTGACCTTGCGATGCTCACCATGCAGGTTACCGCGGCCACTGTGCCTGCTCCCGTGCGCTGTGTCGCGAGGCTATCGAACCTAGGCTCGAAACACCTCCACCGCGTGTAGATTGGGCTGTTCAGTGATTTGCAAGTGTTGGGGAGCGCAGGAACGGCATTTTCCGCCCCTCCTGCTGTGCCCCTTCACTGCGCAGCAGCAGACCCACACCCCATCGCCCATCCCCCGCACCGCCATCGCTGCATTCTCGGTTCACCTTCAGCAGCAAGTTTGCAGCCGCAGTGGATCCAGCGCCGCCCAAGCTATCCCCAGCCTCTGCGCCACCCTCCCCTCCCCATCCCGGCAGCCATGCAGCACGCCGCCATCCAGCAGCAGCGGCCGTTCACGGCGGCCGTGCGGCGGGCGGCGGGCAGCGCGACACGGCTGCGCGCGGGCGGCAAAGGCGCGGCGCCGCCCACCACCGCGCAGCTGGCCGAGGGGGCGCGCGTGAAGGTCAAGGCCCCCGTCAAGGTCTACCACGTGGGCAAGTACAAGGCGGGGCTGGAGCTGGAGGGCATGGAGGGCACCGTGGTGCAGCCCAACGTTTGCGACTACAAGCACCACGACGGCAAGAAGCACGACCTGTCGGCCACGCTGCCGGTCAAGGTCCAATTCATGGTGCCCGCGCCAGATGGCGGCAAGGACGTCAAAGTGCTGGTGCACCTGGTGAGCTCGCTGGCGGGAGTGGTGAGGCCACAGATGCTGCGCCACAGCACAGCAGGGTGCCGGCCTCCGCAGGGCGCTGCCGGGCGCCGCCGAGGCGGCGTGGTGTGCCTCGCCTGCTTGCTCCTTGTGTGGGGCGCAGCCAGGTTTAGGTGGCAGCTGGGCATCTGCTGTCATGACCTGCCCTGCTGCATCCACCAACAGTGCGCTGCCCGCCCCCGCTGCAGGCGGACGATGAGGTCGAGGCGGTCTGAACACATAAACTGAGGCTGCCCCTTGCCCCGACATGGCCGCACATGAGGTGGCTCATGGCGCATTCAAGCAGGGCACACGTTGAGAGGGGCCAGGGCCTTGCCGGCGGGCGCCTGGGCCGGCTGCCAACCGTGCCCTATGTTTTCCAGCCACTCTGCATTCTTTCCGTGCTGAAACGAGCGGGACACCTTTTCATTTTTTGTTTTGTGCCAGCGACCAACACTGCATATCATTTTTCGGCTGATTCGCGTATGTAACAACACCCATATAATCGGGCTGCTCACCTGCCGGGAAGTGCAGCAGGTACAGTGCAACATGGCTGCTTCGGGCACACAACGGGCTCGGTTCCATGTTGCTGGCCAACACCACAGAGGGTTGATTCACACAAACTCTTTGGACCAGTTGGGACAAGCGGAGCAGAAGGGAGGGTTGCAACAAGCAAGACCGCAGCAACAGGAGTCAAAAAAGGCCGCACTGGAGTCATAATTAACCGCACACACAAACTGAAACTCTCCCACTCACGAGTTCAAGCGGACAGCAATAAAACAATGCAGAATGGGCAGGATGGTCGGCACGTCCACCAGCGCTCACGTCGACGGGAGCGGGAACAAGGGCTGCTGGCCATCCTGCCGCACCGCCTCTGCCAGCTGCAGCAGCTGCTCCACGCCGCCCACCTGCGCCGCCTCCACAAGCGCCTTGCGACCAAAGCGCAGCGCCCGCCGCTCGCACACCGCACGCACGTCATCATCTGCGCCCAGCCAGCCAGTCAGCCATGCCAGGCCAAGTCAATGTTCAGTTGAGCGGATGGCACACGCCAGACCAGGCAGGCGAGAGGGTTGGCGGCGCCAGCCTGATCCCCAGCCGTGGTACCCACCTGGGATGCTGTCCATGTCCGCCACGTGTGCAATGCCCACCAGGCGACGGATGACCACGGCCCCCAGGAACCCCACCGCATCCCTCCACAGCTCCTGCATGAACTGGCGTTGCGCCTGGGCCAGCGCCTCCTCACCCTGCACAGCCAGCCAGCCAGCCAGCAGGTCACGATCGAAAGAGCTTGCGCTGCGAGCAGCGCCAGCCAGCCGCTGCCGTGGTGGGCTGGCGGGAGGAGGGAGGGTCCCAGGCAGGGCGCGCCCTCGTGCCCTCCCCGCTTCCAGCAAGCAAGCGCCGCCGCACCTGCTCGGCGCCGCCGCCAAACAGCACAGCAGCGTAGGCGTCGCCCCTGGCGCCGTGCTGATGCCAGAGCTCGCAGAAGCGGCGGCTGAAGCCCTCCCACACCTCCTTTGTCGCGTCCAGCAGCCAGCGGCGCTGCTGCATGCGGGGCTCCGCATCTGCGCATGCCACGGGGGTCACACAAGGCTGGGGCCTTTGCCAGGACGGCCACAGCCTACCCACTCAGCAGCACCTGCCCCGGCACTCACACCGCTGCCAGGCACGCCACACATGCCCAGCCGCCGCCCGGCCAGCCGGCCAGCCAGCCCGCAGCGCCTCTCCGCCGGCCCACCACCCCTCCTGCCCACGCCACACGCACCCGTGGCGTGGCCGTCGCAGGCGAAGAACATGAGCAGCAGGTTGGCCAGGATCTTGCCCACATCAAACGCCATGGGACCATAGTAGGCAAACTCCGGGTCAATAACATACGTGCTGTCCTCTGCGGCAGGAGGCGGGAGGAGAGAAGCGTGGGGGAGGCCACGGGGCACCGGAAAGCAAGGTGGGGAACGGCTGGAGGGGTGGCGCGGGCTGGGAGCAGAGAGGTGGCGCCGCCGCTGCCACCGCCAGGAACAACGCCCGCCGCCGCTCAGCGGCACCTGTGGCCATGATGGAGCCGGTGTGGAGGTCGCCGTGGATCAGCGCCTGGTGCTGCTGCGTGAACTTGGCCTGCAGGCGGGGGCGAGGGGGCGGCGCGCCGCTCAGCAGTGGTGACATGTCAAGTTGTGCAGCATGTATGGTCAGGCCACGCCTGGAACTGTGTGAATGAGGAGGTGCCAATGCACACACTGATCCCCCGCCCCTGTGCCTCACCACCTAATGCCTACCTTGAGCTTGGCGGCCGCCACCCTGGCGGCCACGTCAGCACGCAGCGCCGCCACGTCAGCGTTCAGCTGCGGGGAGGTGTGGCGGTTGTGCTCCGATGGGTAGTACGGATCTGTGAAGACCACCTGCAGCACAGGCAGGGGGAGGCACACCAGCCCACGCCGCCGTGGAACTCCTCGACTAAGCGCTCGACAGAACAGGGGAGGTTGCGCGGGGCCCTCGCGCACGCAGCGCAGCCAGCCAGCCCCGGCAGCGGCCGCCTCAGCCGCCCACCTGCTCCGTCAAGCGGCACATCTCCACGTTTGTGAAGCGACCTATGTTGGCCCTGCGGCAAGCGGGCCGGCGGGAGGCGGCGGCGAGGCAGGCTCAGCGGCATGGGCCCAAAACACAGCGCACAGCAGCGCGCACCCTGCTTGCTGCCAAATCTGCATCCGCAGCGCCCTGTCAGCGCCCTGTCAGCGCCCTGTCAGCGCCACCTCACCTGAACTCGTCGCTGGGCAGCGCCAGCAGCGAGGTGTGGAACAGTGTGGCGGCCAGGAAGGAGGCGAGGTGGGAGGCCAGGCGTGGGTAGAGGCGGCCCTCAATCAGTCCCTTGCGCACGATGATGTGCGGCGGCGCAAGGTACTGCGGGCGAGCGAGGTGGGCAGTACAGGCAGGCGGGTGGGGCACGCAGGCAGGCACGGAGGGCGAGGCAGTGTGTGTGTGTGTGGCGCGGGCTTGCCGAAAGAAGGCCAGGCTGCGTGCCCAGCAGGCCGGGCAGGCCGGGCCAGTCTTCCGGCAACAGCGCCGCCGCCGCTTCCATTGCGCCCAGCGCACCTGCATAGCGATGATGCACATGCGTGGGTCGAACCAGTACAGGGCCGGCACGTGCTGCGGGCAGTGCGCCGCCTCCGCCTCGAGCGCCGCCGCCTCGATCCGCACGCGGTCCTGCAGGGCGGCGGTGGCGGCGCAGGTTGGCACAGGCGTGTTTGAAACGCCGCCTCCCTGCTGTCAACCACCCCAGAGCAGCTCAGGCCAGGCATGCATGCATGCATGCATGCAGGCAGGCAGGCAGGCAGGTAGGCCCATCACCAACTTCCACATTCCCCTGGCAGGCACCCCTCTCCCCTTCCCCCCAACTGCCACGCCCGCAACCCACCCACTCCTCCCACCACCACCACCACCACGCCTCCTTCCGCCACCCCTCCCACCTGCGTCAGCGGCCACGACTCGCCCACGACGCGCACAAAGGGCGGCGCCTGCTTGACGCACAGCGAGCCCGCCGGCCCCTCCACGACGTACACAAAGTTGAGGTTGCCGTCCCCCACCTCACGCACTGCGGGGCCGCGGGGGTGGGCGTGTGCATGCGTGTGGGCATGTGTATGCTGTGAGGGGGTGACGGCAGGATGCGTCACACGGCGGGGGTGATGCACGTGCGTATGCAGCAGCTCACCCTGCCAGCTGTTCTTGGTGTCGGGCCTGCCCACGTGCTTGGCCAGCTGCGGCCGCGCCGCCACATACTCCACCACCGTGCCGCAATCGAGCGCCTGGTAGCCGGGCTGCGTGGCCAGCGGCCTGGCCGGCGGCGCGGCGGCGCCTGAAACGCCGCCGTTGGCTGCCGCGCCGCCGACGCCGTTGGCCGCGGCGGCGGCCGCCAGCCAGCTGCGTACCGCAAAGCCGCCGCTGGCGGCGAGCGCCCGCGGCACCAGCCCTCTCTCCGTGATGAGGCCTTCAATCAGCTCCGCTGGCGTCACGTCAAAGCTGGGGTTCCACACAGGGATGTCCGCCGCCACCCGCTGCCCCTTGAAATGCGTGACCTGCGGGGCCGGGCAGGCAGGAGGTGAGCGGGAGGCCGCCCAGGCAGCAGATGGCAGGCAGGCAAGAGGCCAGGCAGGCAGGCAGGCAGGCAGGCAGGCGCACGCACGCCACACACGGCGGTACGCGGCTGTACCGCGCGCACGGCAGCACGCAGCAGCTGCCGCGCACCTCCTCGGGGGACCGCTCCTCAATGGGGATGAGGCTGCCGGTGTCCAGCTGGGGGTCTAGTGTGGTGGTGGGTGCCGCCACAAAGAAGGGGATGCCGTGGTGGCGGGCCGCCACCGCGTGGCAGTAGGTGCCAATCTTGTTGGCTGCACGGCGGCGGCAGCGGCGCAGGCGCGGGCACGGCAGGCAGGGGTGGGTCCACGCCGGCAGGCAGCCCATCCCGAGGGCTGGCTGCGGCGGCGCGAACGTGCAGGCACACCCGAGGCCAGGCGCGGGACCGTGCCGCCGTGCAGCCTCTGGCCGCCAGCTTCCACACGCCCGGTCAGCACGCGGCCGCACCCGTGTCCCCGTTGGCGGCGATGCGGTCCGCGCCCACCACCACGGCATCCACCCTGCCCGACGCCATCAGCGCCGCCGCAGCCGAGTCACAGATGAGAGTACTGGGCAAGCCGTCATGCACCAGCTCATACGCAGTCAGCCGCGCGCCCTGCACACACGCACACACACACATGCGGGCGGGCGGGGTGGGGAGGGAGAGGCGGGCCACGGCCAGCGGCAAGGGATGAGCGAGAATGACGCTGCTGCTCAGGCAGGCGCAGGCAGGCGCCGCAGGGACAGCACGCACGCTGCCTTTGCCTGTGTTGCCAGCCGGCCGGCGCCACCTCGCCGCTGCCCAACCCGCCCAGCGCCCGGCACGGGCCCCTCCTGCCCACCTGGTTGTATGGCCGGGTCTCGCAGCAGTATGCATGCTCCAGGCGCCCCTGCTCGTGCAGGGCGCGGATCACGCCCAGGGCTGTGCCGTAGGCGGCGGTGGCCAGGCTGCCGGTGTTGCAGTGCGTCAGCACGCGCAGGCGGCCGCTGCCGGCGCGGCCGCGCTCCTGGGCTGCCGCCAGCAGGGCGTCGGCGCCGTGGCGCCCCATCGCCTGCAGCGGCACGGCAAGGGCAGGCACCCAGGGACGGCGTGGCGCCGCGCGTGCTGGACGCTCCCCTGCTGCCCGCAGCCTCAGCCCGCAGGCCTGCCGGCAGCGCGACGGACCAGCTGCTCGGTGCATGCAGGCTGCCAGCTGCCAGCTTCTCCCACCTTGTTTGCCGCAACATCCTCAGCCATCATGGCTTGGCACGCCGCCACCACAGCCGCCGTCACGCTGGCGGCGGTGGCCCCCGCCCGGCCCGCCTCCTCGCCCGCCAGCCTCTTGAGCGCCTCTGCCGCGATGCTCAGGTTGACGGCGGTGGGCCGGCTGCAGGGAGAGGTGGGCAGGCAGCAGGCGGCGGGTTGGTGGTTGACGGGCTGGCGGTGGATAGGGGCCAGCCTGGCGAGAGGCGCGGTATGAGCGGTATGAGCGAGGTGGCGGGCCGCCGCTGCTACTGCAGGCACTGCTACGCCCTGAACGCTACACCCTGAATGCTACACTTGGCAAGGCCCCGCACCTGGTGACCAAAAAGTCCATCTGCTGCGCGACGTAGGCTGCGGCGGCGGCGGGGCCCTGAAACTGGCTGCCGCCGCCGCTGTTGATCAGGTCGACCGCCAGGCTCAGCGCGGCGGCAATGGCTGCGGCGGCAAAGAAGATTGGGTATGGTGACTGTGAGCAGGCCAGCAGCAGCAGCCGAACTGGCGGGCGTGCCAGCAAGCAGCAGCTGGCGGCAGGCGGCTGGCGGCGCACCGATCGCCGGCGCGCCGCGCACTGTCATATCGCGGATGGCGGTCCAGGCGGACTGGGGCCCATCGATGTCCAGCCACTCCGTCTCCAGCGGCAATTTTCTCTGCTCCAGCAGCTGCAGGGAGGCCGGCGCCAGGCCGCCGCCACGGCTGAACCTGATGGCTTCTAGGGCCATGGCTGCCCGAATTCCTGGGACCGGGCCTGTCTGACAAAGGAGGAGTCTGTCATCCAATGAGTAGCTGGCATAATGGTCCAGCTGGCCAACGTGATTATCCTTCGACCTGGCGGCTGGGCCTCTTCCAACCTCTCTCTCCATCGCATTTCCAACCCCTCCAAGACCCCTGCAGCTCTGATCCACGCATCCACACCCTCCCACGCTCTTCTAGGTCCACGCTCCTAGGTCGCCGCGTCTCGGCCCATGCGCCTCGCCGCCGCCCTCCACTCACCCGGATCTCGCCTGCAGCCGCGTGCAAGTGCCGCGGTGGGCCGCGGGGCGCGCGGGAGCTGTCTGGCTGCGACCTTTGGCAGGTCGGAAGCCGCCACCGCCCCAGCCCTGGAGCAGGGCCTCGCGGAGAGCAGCAACATCGTCTCGGTGCCCAATGGAATGGACCTGGCGCTCAGCGAGGGCCAGCGCAGGTGCGGCAGGCGGGTGTGTGGCGCCGCTACGGCGGGGGCGTGAAAGCCGGGGGGCGTACCCTAGCCCGCCAGATTGCGCGCGCCGCGGCCGCCTGCCCACCCTCTCCTGCCTTCCGCCTTTCTCCGTGCAGGAAGCTGGAGCTGCAGGCGCAGGCGGCGGCTGCGCTAGCGGCGGAGAACTCGTGGTGGCAGGACACTGCTGACTCACCGCCCAACCTGGTCACCGCCCACACGCCAGCCGACTACAAGCGGCTGATCGTGGAGGCGCCGCCCAGCCAGCTGGTGGTGGTAGACTACCTCAAGCCCTCCTGCATGGGCTGCCGCCGCATCTTCCCCAAGCTGAAGCAGCTGGCGGCCAGCAACCCCGACGCCCTCTTCATCAAGGTGGGCGCCTCTGCCCGGGCTGGCAGCTGGGGCCCCACGCAGCTGGCGGCTGCAGGCCGGGGGTGTGCGCTGCGCGCATTCCCTCGTCGCTCCAGCCTTCTCCCTGCACGCCCCGCTCCCCCGTTCCCACCACACGCCACCCCGCGCCCGCCTGCCGCAGGTCAACGTGGAGAGTGAGGAGATGCGGGAGCTGGGCCAGGGCATGCAGGTCACGCACCTGCCCTGGTTCCACCTGTTCCGCGGCGGCGACCTGGTGGCCTCCTTGACCGCCAACCTGGCCACCGTCAGCCAGCTGCGCGCCGAGATCGCCACCAACAAGCCCTGCTGCGACCCGGGCTGCTCCGTGTACTGACCCGCCCCCGCACAGCGCCCCCTCGCGCCGCACCCTGCCTGTTGGGAGGCTGCCGCCGCGCCCTCTGCAGCGCGCCCTGCGCGGCGCCCCCTCCCTTGGCCTGGGCATGGGTTTTGACCCCGCTGACCTCACCCCACCCACAGCCCAGCCCGCTGCTGCCCCTCCTGTTGCCTCACTCCACTTCACTGCTATGATGCTAAACCTTCACCACCCTGAGAACCAATTTTGTTCTGCCCACCTGTTCTGGCGCAGG
>NW_005435085.1:1354537-1358205 GCF_000147415.1 Chlorella variabilis | reverse complement strand
CCCTGCCCCGGGCAACCCCCCGTATCTGTACTGTGCATCCCCTGGCCAGCTTCGGGAATTTCATTCTCTGTGCCACCACTTGTGTGCGTGTGTGTCGGTTAGTTAGCTCCGTAGCGAGCAGCGTTGCCCCCCACCACCCGTTTTTCATTGCCAGTACATTTTGGCCCTGCCCCTGCCCTCCTGGACACCGCTCCTTGAAATTCAACCCTAGCGTTTGATTGCCGTTTTGTTTCTCCCTCCCTTGCTTTGCCCCTGTCCCCCACCGTGCCGCATCCACGCATTTTCAGTTAGCCGTGGCATGCCACCGCGTGGTGGTTTTTGCGCTTTGCGTCCTCGCCCCACAACCTGCCTCGCCGGGCCTCACCGCCCGGCAGGCCCTATGCCCACCCCCAGAGTCTGCTTGTCCATCCGAACTAGCAGTTCCAAATAGCAGGTTTATATGCATACCACCCCGCCGTCCCTGCCGCCCTGTCAGCTTGGGAGCGCCTCTCCCCCTTGGGCGGAGGCGCTCCAAGTTGTTTTTTCTTTGCAAGAGTCGCCACTTGTGTTATTACCCAGCTGTTGTTGAGGCAGTCCTTGCTTGATGCGATTGGCTGTTGTAACTATCATTAGGCGCATGTCGGCACCCCGTGGTTGAGGGGGATGGTTGAGGAGGGCGGGAAGATGCGACCATCTGCCTCTGCCTCTGCTTCACACAACACCACCAATCGATGAGTGGTTGGGGTGAGGGAAGTGGCAGGCAGTTCAAGCAGGGGGTGGGAAAGGCGGTTCTGTGCGGGGGGACCAAAGGCCGGAAGGGGGACAAGCCAGCGGCCCCGCGGCAGTGGAGGGAAGGAGCGTTCGATGCCAAAGGCCATCGAACCGGGGTTTGCCGCGGCAGTGCCGGGCCTGGATGTTGCAGGGACCTGTTTGGGGGAAGCCTGCTCTCTGTTCAGCACCCTGCACGTCGATCCGCTGGCCATGGCGGCAGCCGTGCTGAGCATGCCGCCCGTCGCCATCTGTGGTGGAGCATTGCGCGGCCAAGGCATTGGTCATTGTTTGTCGCCGCCCTCTGCCTGCGAAGGTGCCGTCGAGTAGCTGTGCGGCTCAGTCCTAACCCCGCCAGCAGCAGGCTCTGTGCCCGAGCGGCTGTTCGTGCGCTCGCCCCCGCGAGGGCGACGGCAGCCTCTGCCCTCCACCTTGACAGGAACAGCGTGCTGAGGTCCTAGGGGCGGCGAAGCGAGGTAGGGAGACTGCCGCCACCATTTTTCATCGCCAGCCTTTGAAAGCAGCCCTCTGGGCCTTGAAACGGACAGCGCGCTATTCCCCACCCTTCCCTGGGTGTCCTCCCTGCCGTGCCAAGGCCGCTGAGCTGCTGCCTGCGCCCTCCGCGCTGCAGGAGCGAGGGGGCTAGGCGGAGGCACACCGCCAGAGGTCCGTGGGGGCTGCTTGGGGCCTTGTGTGGGTGCAGCCGCCACTGATCAGGGCGCCAGCGGGGCCATGGGCTAGTCATGCAGCCGGCGGCGGCCAATAGGGTTCCGGCCGTATTGGCAGCAGCTGGGCGGCACCGCGCGGCGGCCACACACGTAGCCTGCCTGCCACAAACTGGCGCCCCACTCTCGGCACACAGTGGCAGCAAGGGCTGTGGCGGGAGCAGGAGGCAGCAGGCCGAGCCGCCCGCTCGCTGGCGGTGCCGGCACGGGGCGCGCCGCGCTGCCGCTCACCCCACCCTCGCCCCTGCCTTCTGCTGCAGGTCCAGGCACCATGCCCGCAGACAACAAGGAGGAGGAGCTGGTGCACCCGCCCAAGGTGCGCAGCGGCAGCTGCTTCATGGAAGGGTATCGGGCAGCCGCTGCCGCTTGGCTGCCGGCGCAGGCACCTCAGCGCCGCCGCGGCAGGCCCTCGCAAACATCGGCTCGTGCGCCCTGCTGCCCCCGGGCCCAGCCCGCACCGGCGCACCACCCAGAGGGCGCCGCGTCCGCGCCGACATCCCCGCCGCGGTTGCGCCTGCGCGCCGCCGACGCCGGCCGACGCGCTCGCGCTGACGGCACATGCTGGCCCTCGCCCGCCGCGTCCCGGGCACCCAACCCTCTCCACCTCTGCCCCTTCCGCCCTACAGGTCCAGGTGTCCAGCTCTCCAGTGTATGCCACAGGCAGGCGGCTGGGCAAGGGCGGCTTCGGCCAAGTGTTCCTGGGCACCCGCTCACAAAAGTCGAGGTCGGCCAAGGACCAGAAGCCCGTTGAGGTGCGGCGCGGCGCGCTGACCTGGCGCCAGGCTGGCCTGCAGGGCGGGCCCGCTGGCGCGCGCGCCCCCGGGGCCGGGGCCTGCCGCTGGGAGGCCGCCGCTCTTGCTGCTGGGCTGGAGGCGCGCCGGGGCGGAGTCGGGGGATGCGCCGCCGCCGCTGCCGGCGCAACCTTACCCTGATCTCGCCGCCCCTCGCTCCCATGGGCTGCCCCTCCCCTCACCTGCCCCGCAGGTGGCCCTCAAGTTTGAGCACAACACCAGCAAGGGCTGCACTCCCAATGGGCCTCCCTACGAGTGGACGGTGTACAAGTGAGGCCCGCGCATGGCTGTTGTCCGCCGCGCCCTCGTCCACCCCGCACCGCACCCACCCCTGCTCCGCCTCGCTGCACCCCCTCGCCCCCTTGCTTCTGCCGCCCGCACCTCCCTGCTCCCTTGCCCGCTCCGCCTCACCTGCTCCCTGCCCTCCATCTCCGCCCCACCCCCTGCCTCCCACCCTGCCGCACCTGCGCCCTGCCTCCCCCTCACCACCCTCCCACCGCCGCTCCCCCATCTCCCCGCCCCCCGCGCAGCGCCATTGGCGAGGTGTACGGCGTGCCCAAGGTGCACTACAAGGGGCAGCAGGGCGAGTTTTACGTGATGATCATGGACCTGCTGGGCAGCTCCCTCTGGGACATCTGGAACCAGGAGGGGCAGCAGCTGACGGCGCAGTACGTGGCATGCGTGGCCGTCGAGGCGCTGGCCATCCTCGAGGCGCTGCACCAGAAGGGGTGAGGCGGCGGCGGGGGCTGGCAGGGGCGCTCTGGCGGCGGCGTGAACGAGCGGGCTGCCGAGGGCTGGCCCGCAGCCTTGCTTTGCGCGCGCACCATGGCATCCTGCCTGCCGTATGCCTCCGGTCACCCCCATCCCACCACCCCACCCACACGCCGCCTCATTTTCCACCCCGCCCCCGCCGCCGCGCCAGGTACGTGCACGGCGACGTCAAGCCCGAGAACTTTTTGCTGGGCCAGCCCGGCACGCCCCGCTCCAACAAGCTCTACCTCGTCGATTTTGGGCTGGCGCAGAAGTGGCGCGACTCGCGCGCCGCGCACGTCAAGTACGATCAGCGTCCCGACGACTTCCGCGGTACCATCCGCTACGCCTCGGTGCACGCCCACCTGGGGCGCACGCCCTCACGCCGCGACGACCTCGAATCCCTCGCCTACACGCTGCTCTTCCTGCTCAACGGCCGGCTGCCGTGGCAGGGGTTCCAGGGAGACAACAAGGGATACTTGGTGGCCAAGAAGAAGATGGCCACGAGCGGGGAGACGCTGTGCAGGTGTGGGGGGGGGGGGGGGCCGGTTTTCCCCTGCCTGGGCCTGCGTGCCCCCGCTTGTGTGCAATGGCAGTCGAGGGCGGCCCGCATGCGGCTGGGGGTTTGGGGGTCCCAACCGGCTGAAACCCAGGG
>NW_005435085.1:1347243-1353013 GCF_000147415.1 Chlorella variabilis | reverse complement strand
TCTCCCTCCTCCTCGCCCTCTCGCCCCCGCGCCGCTGCAGCCATCGCGGGCAGCACCAACATGAGCAGCCTGGTGGTGATGAGCAAGGGCACCAAGTTCACGCAGCAGAGCTACAAGGTGTCGGACTCCTTCCCCTTTGAGTGGATCAAGAAGAAGTGGCGGGAGGCCTTCCACGTCACCGCCATGGCCACCAGCGGCACGCAGGTGCGGCACAGGGAGCTGGGGGCCGGGATCTGGGCAGCTGGGAGCTGGGACCGTCCGCCCGCCTGGCGTGTTGCTCGCTGCAAGGCAGCGCATCCCCGCAGGCTCTGCCTCCGTGCGGAGCCAGACCCGCAGCGCTGGGCCACTGCCATGCCTGCCACCTCACCCTCTCTGGCCACCCCCTGCTGCTCCACCCCTCCTCTCCATGCTTCCTAATGTCCCCTCTCTGGTCGCCCCCTGCTCCCCCCCTCCTGCCGCAGTGGGCTGTGGTGATGAGCCGCGGCGCGGGTTACCTGGACCAGGTTGTGGAGCTGGACTTCCAGTACCCCTCAGAGGGCATCCACAAGCGCTGGGACGGCGGCTACCGCATCACCGCGCTCGCCTCCACGCCGGACCAGGTGCGGAGCCGGCGGTGCCAGCACGGGGCGGGGCCAGTGTGTGACCTGTTCCGTGTCGGTGGGTCGGTGGTTGTGTGCGAGTCCGGAGCGGGACGGGAGCGGCTTCCACGCTCCGGGCTGGCAGCCGCCAGCCGTGGCAAGCTGTCGGCGCCGTGCCCGGCATCCACCCTTCCTTGCCCCACCCCCCACCCCCACCCGTCCACACACGCACACGCCATCCCCGCCTGCAGTCTGCGTTTTTGCTGTCCATCCCGCGGCGCGCGATGTCTGATGAGACGCAGGAAACGCTGCGCACCTCCACCTTCCCCTCAGGTGCGCAGTGAGGCGCGCGTGCGGGGCGGCCAGCTGCTCGGGTGTGCGCCTGAGGCTCGCGACCCGCTGCGCGCTTGGGTGGCCCAGGCACCAGCCCAACCCTGCCTGCCCGCCCTCCCGGCTGCCCCCTGCAGAGCATGTGAAGGAGAAGTGGGCAAAGGACCTCTATATCGCAGGCATCGCCTACGGCAGGACCGTCACGTGAGCGCGCCAGCCAGCGAGCCGCAGCCAGCCATGGCGCGCGCATCGGGCCGCGGCGCGCGGCGGCGGCAGCCCCAGCTGCGGCCGCCCAGCGCCCCGCGCGCCCGGGCGCCGGCAGTTTTGTAGCAGCCCAGGCAGCAGCAGGATTTGGGCGGCGGCCCGCCCAAGCGCTGGGGTTGGCGCCGCGGGAGCTCAGAGGTGCAGCTGGACCGCCACTACCAGCCCACAGTGAACAGAACAGATGACCCCTTCCTCGCCATAGGTCCAATAACCGTTTTGCGCTGTATCATACACACTCACCCTCGCCGCCCACGCCACTCCTGATGACCCCCTGGCGAGCCGGGTGCATGCGCAGTCCTCCACTCATCCTCCCGCCCTCATCCGGCGCTCTGGCGGCACTTTTAGCACGACTGTTTTTGCTGCTTTCTTCCCTTTCTGTTCTTGTTTCCTTTTCCTTCCCCATGCCGCTGTTACACCACGATTCTGACTGTCAGCGAACGGGAGCGAACGAGAGCGGTTGGGGTGGCGAGAGCCGCGGCCCAGTTGCCGCCGCCAGCTAGCCCTTGCAGCTTGCATGCTGCAGTTGATCGTGAGGGCTAGTCATGACATGGTGAGTCTTGCCACTTGCCAGGAATTGACTTGATTCATGCACTTGCATCACTGCAAGCGAAACGGGCGCCGCTGCGGCTGCTGTGCCGCCTCAGCGCCCGCTCTCCTCATAGGAAGCGATCTGGCGGCCCCAATGCCCTCTGCTCACTTTCCTCTACTGCCCGGAAGCACAGGCGGGCTTTTCGAGCCAGCACCTTACCGCGGCCACACTCGTCTGCTGCCTTCCCTGCTTTTACAGTGGCAATAGGAGCCAGGTGACCGCCCGCTGTGTAAACCCTGCACATTGAGAGGCGTGCTGCGGCCCTGCACCGCCGCTTTGCTGGTCGCGGTGAGCCGTGGCCTCGCTCCGCTACCTCACCAGGTGGTTGTCGATAGCAGTGGGATCCACACCATCTGACGCCGCTGCTTCCTGCATCAACGCGCTTCTCGCTCCTTGCACCGCCGCCCCGCTCCCGCCTCCCTGGCCTTGCGCAGGCGCCGCACGAATTGCGCAGAATGGCGGCCAAGCCCGGCAGCGCTGCTTTGGAGGTGCAGCACCAGGATGGCTGCCTGGTCACCTCTGGCGGCACCGTGGTGCTTGAGCAGCTGGCTGGGGAGGTGCGCGTGCGGCAGCTGGGTGCTGCCGCCGTCATCGGCCTGGAGCACCCAAGCGGTCAACCTGTGGCTGCCGCCGACTTCTCAGTGGGCAAGGTGGGTGCTGGCTGCGTGGCCATCGCGGCCTGTAACTGTGCCTCAACATCTGCCATCAAGCACACCCACCACCCAGTGCCACGCGTGCTGCTCGCAACCCCCAGCACTGTGCTGCCTCCGCGCCGGCGCCGGCGCCGCTGCCCGGCGCCCACCCGCCGCCATTGCACCCTCGCTCCTCCCGCCCCGCCCTGCCCGCAGCTCAGGGCCAGCCGGTTCCTGGCCCTGGGGCGTACCAGCCTGTGGTGGATGACGCCCGCCTGGGGCTGCAGCACCCAGCATATCCCTGAGGAGACGCAGTGCCTGCTGCTGGAGCTGGAGGCGGGTGGCGGCTACGCGCTCATCCTCCCGCTCATCGACAGTGGCACCTTCAGGGCCACCCTCAGGCCGGCCAGGTGAAGGCTGGGACATGTGGGCGGGGTGGCGGGCCTCTGGGCGTGCGACACATCCCAGCCGCTGCCCTTCCGCCCTGCCGCAGCACCGGGGATGGCGGCCTGGTGGCGCGCGTCGAGAGCGGCGCGGCGGCTGTGCAGGCGGCGGCCTGGCCAGGCGCGCTGCTGGTGGTGGCCGGGCGCGACCCATTTGATCTGCTGGAGCGAGGCGTGACCGCCGCCGCCCGCCTGTCGGGCACCGCCAAGCACCGCTCCCAGAAGGAGGTGCCCCCTGCCTGCGACGTGTTCGGGTTCTGCACGTGGGACGCTTTCTACAGCAGGGTCAGCGCGTCGGGCATCCAGGCTGGCCTGGCCAGCCTGGCGGAGGGAGGGGTGCCCCCTAAGCTTCTCATCGTCGACGACGGGTGAGCGTGGCAGCGGCGGGCCCAGGGCCAGGCATGCCTGCTCCTCCATTGAGGGCTAAGCTTGCATCAGCCACAGCCCCCACTGGCAACGCCGCCTGCCTGCACTGCCGACCGGCCGATGCTGGACCCCCTCACGCGCCCCCTGCTGCCCTGCGTGTGCTGCTGCAGCTGGCAGCAGACAGATGTGGACGAGCAGTATCGGCAAGCAGGTTGAGGCCATAGAGCTGGCTGTTTGGCTTGCTGGCAACAGCAGCAGTGCATCATATGTGCACACTACTTCCCTACTCGATGCGTGACACCTGCTGCCCGCTCGCTGCCCTGGTGGCTGCCCGCAGCCGCCGCCGGCTGCGTGCATGCTCCCGAGGGCGCCGTTGGGCTGGGCTCAGCAGTGCATGAGGTGGAGGAGGCGGCGGCGGAGCTGCTCAGCGGACCCGACAACCATGTGAGGCTGCCTGCCGTCTTGTTTGGATCCCACCTCTTGCCTGTCCTCTTGTGCGCCGGCCTGCCTGCTGCTGGCGCTCCTCCAGCTGCTAAGCAGGAAGTTCCAGTACCAGGGATTGATCCGCGGCTTGTGCTGCGTCGCGTCCTTGCTGTTGGCAGATGGATGAGAACCTGCGTGCGATGCACCAGATCCAGAGCGAGGATGCGCAGCAGGAGGCCCAGCCGCAGCAGGTGGCTGGCGGCCAGCAGGGGCCTGCTGCGGAGCCCACGCAGCAGGCCACCAACGGCGGCCTACTTGGGGCGGTGGTGGCCTGGGCGCGAGCCGCGTGCGCTGGCCTGGCCGGCCTGGTGGCACACCTGGAACCTTCCTTCTTCAATTTCTGCCGGCGGGGTGAGGGTCAGAGCAGCGAGCTACCATGCATACACGCATTTGCACTGTGTGTCATGCAACATCCAGGGCCTGACTCCCCCCTCACTTGCCCGCGCCCCCTCACTTGCCGCCGCCCAACCTGTGTGTGTGTGCGTGTGCAGTCCTGGATGCCACACCCTCCAACTCGCGCCGCATGCGCCGCTTCCAGGCGCTGGCCGCCAGCTCCCTGCTGCGCGCCCCGCTCCTGCGCTTCTACTCCTCGATATCTGGTGCGCCGTGCTGCTCGGCTCGACTCATTGTGCACCGCGCCGGCGTAGCACGCGGCATCGCTGACCAACTCCAAGGCTGCTGCCCGTGATCACGCCGGGTGCGCCCATTCGGATCCCCCCTGCCTGCCTGCGCAGACCATACACGGCGCCTGGTGTCCATCAAGGCCAACGCCAAGTTTGGCGGCCCAGATTCCGGCCCCGACCACGGCCTCAATGTGCGTGAGCTCCGTACAGCGCCCTGCAATCCCGCCGGTTCGAAAGCTAGCTCCCACCGGCTGCAGCACCCTCACGTGATGAGCGCCGCGACAGCACGCCCGGTTCTTCACCCCTGCTCTCTTGCTTTGCCCGCAGAGCTCGGGCGGGGATCTCAAGGCAGTGGTGGCACAGCTGAAGCAGAGGTACGGCCTGCAGCACGTCTTCTGCTGGCACGCCATGGCCGGCTTCTGGGGCGGCCTGGGCCTGCACGACCCGGAGATGGCCAAGTACCGCGTGAGTGGCGCCGTGTGTATGTGTGTGTGTGTGTGTGTGTGTGTGTGTGTGTGTGTGTGTCCGGGCTTGGAGGTGTGGTGGTGAAAAAGCAACCAGCTGGCTGGGTGCGCTGCGCCTGTGGCCGTGTGCTGAGCTTATGTCTCCATCCCCCCCCCACCCCTCCCCGGACGGCTTCCCTGGCTGCAGCCCAAGCTGGTGCTGCCCACGCCCACCGCAGGCATCCTGGCCACCGACCCCGCTGCCGCCTGGGTGCAGCCTGTCCTCAGGTGCCGCCTGAGCTGCCTGCGCCCGTGCCGCTGCTTCGCCGAGCGTTCGTTTGCACCAGGCAAAGCTATGTGAGCTGCTGATGGTGTCGACACCTGGCCTTGGCTGCTTGCCTGGCGCGCCGTGCAGCGGCGTGGGCCTTCCCGCCGACCCTTCTGAGCTGCATGCCGACATGCATTCCTACCTGGCCAGCTGCGGCGTGGATGGCGTCAAGGTGGATGCAGGCCGTGCACCCTGCAGGCGGTGCCTGCCTGCCTGGGACTCTGCTGTGCTCTGGGCCAGGCTGGTTGGCTGCCAACCATTGGCGGCGCTGTGCTGAGCAGCGTGGCCTCCGCCCCCCGCGTCCCGCCCTGTGCAGGTGGATGTGCAGAGCACGCTCGGCCTGCTGGGCAGCGGGCTGGGGGGCGGGCCCGCCACCGCCGCCGCCTACCACGCCAGCCTGGAGGCCTCGGCGCGCCGCCACTTCCCCGGCAACCAGCTCATAAACTGCATGTGCCACTCCACAGGTGACTCACCTGTGACCGGACTGGGATCCTGGCTGCCAGCCGCCTGCCAGGCTGCCGGGCTGGCAGGCATCTGCCCTCCCGCCAACCTGATAATTGGAGGTGCCCATCCACTTCACATGCACACTCACTGCCGTCTTTCCTTTCCCTGCCCCTTTCCGCTGCTGCTGCCACAGAGGATCTCTACCAAATGGAGGAAACCAACCTGGCGCGGTGAGCTGCGCAGGGGC
>NW_005435085.1:1297930-1347061 GCF_000147415.1 Chlorella variabilis | reverse complement strand
CCTCCGCACACACACGCAGCCCACCAACCCCGCCTCCCACACCGCCCACATCGCCAACTGCGCCTTCAACACGCTGTTCATGGGGGAGCTGGTCATCCCCGACTGGGACATGTTCCACAGCCAGCACGTCAAGGCCCTGCTCCACGCCACCGCCCGCGCCGTCAGCGGTGAGCCGGCGCCACCCTGCCGCTGCCAGCCACCTGCCGTCCGGCCAGCTAGGCGCTTCCACCCTGCCTCCCCGGCCCGCCAACCGTTCCCTGTGTTCCTCCGGGGACCACCCGCCGCGCCGCAGGCGGCCCCGTCTACGTGTCTGACCGCCCAGGCCGCCACGACTGCGGCCTGCTGCGCCGCCTGGTGCTGCCCGACGGCGGCGTGCTGCGCTGCCGCCTGCCGGGCCGCCCCACCGTCGACTGCCTGTTTGCCGATGTCAGCCGGGACGGTGCCACCGCGCTTAAGGTGGGTGCATGGCGTGAGTGTGGGTGTGGTGGTGCGGTGTGCACGTGTTTGTGCACCAAGGTGGGCTGGTGTGTGGGTGTGTGGTCGGCCAGCTGGGCATAGGGTGGCCTGGACCTCGCCCTGTACTTGCACACCCAGGCAGCGTCCCAGAGATCCTGCCACACCCCACCTCCCCGTCCCCTTGCTGCGCTGTATGCCCTGATCTGGCACCCCTGCCACACTCCCACTCCCACACCTCCGCACCTCTGCGCACCGCGCACCCGTCCCGGCGCAGGTGTGGAACGCCAACGCCTACACAGCCGTGGTAGCTGTGTTCAACGTCCAAGGCTCCGCCTTTGACCGCTCCCTGCGCCGCTTCCACACGCACGACGAGCAGCCGCTGGCGCTGGCCGCCGAAGTGGGCGCCGCCGACGTGCCGCCGCTGGCGGGGCAGGCTGGCGTGGAGCTGTTCGCGGCGTATGCCGACGGCAGCGGGGAGCTGGTGCTGCTGGCGCCCGGGGAGCGGCTGCGCGTGGGCGTGGCGGGCGGCGGCGGCTGCGACGTGGTCACGCTCAGCCCGGTGGCGGCGGCGGGTGGCGTCCAGGTGGCGCCCATCGGGCTGGTGGGCATGCTCAATGCTGGAGGAGCGGTGCTAAGGTGGGGCGCGTGTGGGAGTGTGTGGTGGGGAGACGGAGTGTGTAGCGGTGGGGAGACGGGGGTGGAGGGGGCAGGCCAGAGAGGGGCTGAAGGCAGTCTTGCGTCTCAGCCTGCATGCCTCCCTGCACGTTTTCGGCTGCGCCGTCGTCGACTGCTCACACCGCCACGCCGTGCCTGCCCCGCGTCCCTCGCAGCTGCACCCTGTCGGGCGGCCACTCCGACGACGGCTTTGAGGTGCAGCCGGTGCGGGCGGCGCTGCAGCTGCGCGGCGCCGGAGACGTGCTGTGCTACACGTCGCACCAGCCGATCAGCGTGAGCGTGGAGGGGCAGGAGGCGCCCTTCTCCTACGACGCAGACGAGGCCACGCTGCGCTTTGAGCTGCCTGCGGGCGCAGCCGCGAGCGCTGCCAAGCACGTGACGGTGCAGTTCTAGGCCCCGCCACCCCGCATGTATCAACTGTGTACCTGCCCCTGGGCTGCTCCCGCGGTGCAAATGCGCCGGGGGGGCAGCGCCCTCTTCAAACTCTGCTGCTGTGTCACGCAGCTTGCCTGATATTCTCCGTCTATATGCTATGCTGCACCTGATTCTTTTGCTTGATGCTTCACGCATGTATGCCTTGCCAGCCTGGAAGCAAATCATTCTGCCGTCGTGCAGCCATGCCCGGCGGCGGGAAACTAAGGGAAGCAGCGCTGGGCAAGACCTGATGCACCTTTAGGGCGGCTGCGCCACAGGGTCACACCAGCGTGGGCCGGCCGCTGTGGTGTGCGCCGTCTGCCTCGTCCCCCGGCTGCCGTGCCTCCCCCGTCAAGTGCCCAAACGTGCGCCGCCAAAACTGCTCCGCCTCCTTGTGCGTGCGGATGTCCCACAGCGGGTGCCGCTTCTCCGCCTCTGCTTGCAGCACCTGCATCCGCAGCAGGAGCGGCGGCAGGGTGAGAGGGCTGCACGCACCGCTGTGTGGGTGTGTGCTCAGCAAAGGGCGGCAGGGAGGGGGGCTCCCGTGGCAGGCGCCCCACCCCAAGGCGCCCGCACCTCGTCCTTGAATTTGGTCTTCTTCTTGAGGCAGTCTATGAACTCCGTCCACTTGGAGGAGCAGTCGTCCACTCTTCCATTGATGTAGTACTGCTGCAGCTGGTAGCCAGGTGCTGCAGCGCATCGCGGCAGCGGGCCACACGCGGTGAGGGCGGGGCAGTGGCGGGAACGGGCGGCGGCCGGGCGGGCGGCGGTGCCAAACACGCGGCGGTCGTGCCGGGCTGCCTCTACTCACAGTAGCAAAACCACAGCGCGTCAAACTTGGGGACGCAGCTGTCCTTATTCTCCTGCCCAACTTTCAGCGTGTCACTGCCGCTGGTGGACGGTGCGTCGTCGAGTGACTGCGGTTGTGTCATGCTGCTGGCAGGTGTGTCAACGCTGCTGAGCTCCTCCTCTGCCGGCATGGTGATGATGCTGCGGCAGGCGGCCCTTGCAGGGTAACGTTGCTATGTGCAGTCGGCAGGTCTTGCGGCAATGGAGTAGGGTCTAGGCAAGGGTGGTCGATAGGTCGAGCCAACTGCGCAGTCACGCCGAGCTGGCTGATTCTTCGGGCAGCCCAGGGCTGAGCCCTTGGATCGCTCGGCAGGTTCAACAACAGCCCTTCTCGATCCATACCATCGCATTTATGCATTGACCAGAGGAATTGGTGCTGTAAGGAAGTCGGTCGAGGTTCACCTCTGCTCCAGAGGTGGGCTGTCGCTTAGCCGTGTGCTGGGCTGATGAGTGACCGCTTGCAGGAAACTCGCAGAGGCAGCGCGCGATCTCTGCATCGCAGCTCCTCTGCACACGCTGCCGCCACTTCGGGCGGTCGGCGAGGCGCTACTGCTCCTTCCAACTCTCGTGTGCCTGCCGCTGCCAGGGCGATGCAGACTCTCAGTAGCCAGGACACAGGCTCTGCTACCCAAGTGGCAGTCGGCGAAAGCTGCCCTGGCGACGCATGGAGGCCGCCGCCGCCACGGCTGGCACTGTTGCCGGCAGTCGCAAGCAGCCCCCAGCGGTCCGCACCTGTGGAGGACCAGGAGGGCGCAGCTGGCATGGCAGGCACAGAACTGGGGAGCCTCGTATCGGCAGGTGATGACCCTTGCCAGCCCAGCCCTCTTGTGCTTTCACTGTGTGGCTGACACAACCTGCGCGCCACATGCCGCAGGAGATGGCGCGGCGCGGCAGCACCTGGCGGCCGTGGCGCTGCCCCGCAAGGCCGGCGCGATGGCCTGCAGCAGCAGCTCAGAATCGCTGTCCCCTTCGACTCCTGCCGCCGAGGACGCGGCTGCCGCTGCCTGCCCTCCCATTCCAGCACCAGCCAGAAGCCGATCGTGCGCCTACATCACGCTGCTCACCAGGCAAGCAACCTCCATCGACTCTCTGGCTGGCTGGTGCACCCACCATGGACCCTTCGAGACCTGCCATGTCGCGGTGCTGCCTCGCCTGCTCCGTGCAGGGACAGCTACCTGATGGGTGTGCAGGCGCTGGCGCGCAGCCTGCTGGCGGCCCAGGCACAGCACCCCCTGCTCGTCATGTACACCCCAGACAGCCTGTCGCTGGAAGCGGTGGCGGCGCTGCAGCTGGAGGCCTGCCAGCTGCTGCCAGTCGAGCGCTATGTGCCCGCCGGTGAGGTGTTGCTGGCATTGTGATGAGCCAGGCGCAGCGCCGGTCTGCAGCCCTGCCTGACGGCCCGCAAACGCTAAGCGAAGCCTGCCGGCCGGCCCCGTGTGTTGCAACACGCTGCCTTGTGTGCCCAGCGGCACTTCTGCTAGGCTGCTGCCCGGTGTGCTAATAGGACAGGCCTTCATCGGGTACAGGCTGCCCCTGGCTGGGTGTGCAGTGTGTCAGCAGAGCAAGGGCTTAGGACCACAGCAAACGGGCGTGGGCAGGCATGCAGGCAGCGCATGCAGGCAGGCAGCCCCGACCCAGATTCCCTGGCAGGGCATTGCGCTGAGTGGACGCACCTGCTGCTGCCCTTGCAGGCCACCACGATGCTGGGCAGTACAAGCTGCAGGTAGCAGCTTGCTCTGCGGTGCAACTGAGCTCCTTGCCTGGTGCCTGGGGCAGGCGTAAGCTGACCAGCTGACCAGCTGACCAGCTGACCAGAGCTGTTGCTTCCCCCCATACCAGCTTCTGTTGCTTCCCCCCTGGCTGTGCAGCTGTATGGCGAGTGCTGGAACAAGCTGCGGATATGGGAGCTGGAGGAGCAGTACGAAAGGTGCGGGCACGACTGTACTGCACACCAGCTGGCACACTCAAAATCAGGTGCTGCCCTCTGGACCCCTGCCACGTCATCCTGCTGCTTGGCCACAGATTGACCCACCATTTAGGAGTGCTGCCTGCCACGCATCTGCCCGCCACCCCGCCCCTGCAGGCTGGCCTACCTCGATGCCGACATGCTGGTGCTGAGGAACATCGATCACCTGTTTGCCCTGCCGCCGGGCTTCTATGCTGGTGAGGCGGCATCCAATCTATGGGACCCATGCAGTGCCTGGGGCAGGCAGCACCTGCACTCGCACTCGCCCAGCTGCTGCCCCGGCTCGCGCCTGCAGCTCCAGACTGCACGGCCGGGCGGCAGTCGCAGGCGGAGCGCGACGCGTGCCCGCTGTTCTCCCCAGAGCGACCACACTACTTCAACGCAGGTGGGTGGCATGCGGCCTGGTCCTGATTCTGACAGTGAGGTATGTGTGGCTGCCACACACAGCTCTGGTGCAAGTCGTGCACACAGTGTTGAACGGCAGCCGCTGCCCCGGCAGGCTTCTTCCTCGTGACGCCCTCACGTGCCGAGCTGGCACGGTTTCAGTCGCTGCTGGCGGCTGGGGCTGTGCGCATCGGAGGCTACGCGGAGCAGGACCTGCTGAACGAGGTGTACAAGGCAAGAGCGCTGCCTGGGCTCGAGAACTCACAGCAGCTGGGGAGGGGTGGCGGTGATGCAACAACGCAGCAGATGCAGCAAGTCAATGCAGCGCCCATGCGCTGCTGCCCGGAGGCTGCACGGCTCACGCCAGGAGTTCAGTGCTCCGCAGGACACTTGGAGGCCGCTGCCGCACACCTTCAACGCGCAGAAGGGCATCCGCCGCCACCACCCGCAGCTGTGGCGCCAGCACTGGCACGCCGTGGCCGTCGTTCACTACACGGATGCCAAGCCCTGGCAGGAGGGCCACTCGGATCACGCAGAGTATCAAGATTTGGTGCAGCTGTGGTGGCGGGTCTTCCACTCTGGGCGCCCAGCCCTGACCGGCGGCAGTGCGGCCCGGGGCCCGCCACCGCCAGCCCCCAGCGCCTGATGCTGCCGACGCGGCGGGGGCCTGTGACTGGCTAGCATTGCAGCTGAGCTGGCGCGTTCACATGTCCGCCCGCATGTTGACTAGAGTCTGCATGAATGACAGTGTAATGACCTGGTGCAAGAAAGGACATGACAACACAAGTGCGAGGTTCTAGATGCTGGGAGTACACTGCAGTGTGCGGCGGCCAATCTTTAGCAGATGCCAAAGGATCTAGGCGACCGCTGGCTCTGTCCGTGCTGCTGCCGGCGCCGCCGCTCCCAGGCCGCCGCCGTCCATGTCGGTCGCCGCCTGAGCGCCCAGGTCCCCACAGGCGGTGAACAACAGCAGGGCGGCTGCCGACAGGCTGCAGGCCACCGCCCCGCCCAGGAAGCAGCCGATGCCCCCCAGGCCGCGCCGCGCTGTCAGGTCGGACAGGCGGCCCGCCAGGGAGCTGGACGCCGCCAGCACCAGGCCTGCACCGGAGGCGCCAGGTAGGGTGAAGATGAGCAGCGGAGCAGCAGCAGTCAGCCCCTCTGCGGCAGCACTCAGCCCCTCTGTGCTGTGCGGCGTCCTGGCAGCGCAGTCCTAGCCGCTCAGCGCACCCAGCAGCAGGTCGGTGAGGGACCAGGCGGTACCGCTGACCCTGCCCAGGCCCGGCACCGGGCGGGAGGGGATGTAGGAGGCCAGCATGCCCAGGAACACGCCATGAGTCAGCGCCATGTGGCAACCCAGCAGCACAGCGGCCGCCAGCATGCCTACGTGGCAGCAGCGGGGGCGGGGCGCACGCGCTAGACACCTGGCCATCCTTCCGCGACTCACCCACAACAAGCTGTGGCTGCTGCTGAGCTGCGCAGCCAGCCAGACACCCACCTGCCGCCGAGGGCCAGAAGGCGAAGCAGCAGTCTGCAGCGACGAGCGCCCCCAGCCCCGCCAGCAGCACAGAGTTGCGGGCCGCCACGCCGGCCTTGGCTCGCATCCCTGCGGGCGCCGCCAGCGCCCCCTGCGTCACCATTGCCACCGGGATCAGCCACGGCAGGCTGCCACTGCCCGCCACCTGGGGGAGGAGACGCAGGGAGGCCAGGAAGAAGGCAGCCAACGTGTGAATGGCAGCAACGCATGCATCAGTGCGAGTGCTGCGGCAAGACTCGACGTGATGAGAAGCAAGCAAGAGGGGGACCTCCCGTGCCGGCCCCCAGCACTCCCGTTCAGGGCAGCTCTCTCCCAGCAGCGCACACAGCAGCGCACCATACCTCCTTGGCCCTCAGAACCGCAAAGCCGGCGTCAAAGCGCGCCATGTAGAGGAGCGCCACCGTGGCCAGCGCCTGCCAGTAGGCGGGGCGCAGCGCGCCCAGCAGCGCACGGGCCCTGCCCAGCGGGCCCAGCGCCGCCGCCTTATCGCCGCCGCCGCCAGCCTCGGCGCAGCCTGCCGGGCCTGCCACGCTGGCTGGCCCCGCCCCGCCGACATGCTGCCCTGCGCGGCTGCCGCTGCTGCTGCCAAACGCGGCCACCAGCAGCGCCAGCGCCAGCGCAGCAGGAACGGTTGAGAGCGCAAAGGTGAGCGGATAGTTGCGGCGCGTGAGCCTGAGGGCTGCGCCGGCGGCCAGCGCGCCGCCCAGCGCGCCCAGCGTGGCCAGCGACTGGCGCAGGCCAAAGGCGGCGGCGGGGCTGTCGCCGGATGCGGCGGCCAGCTCTCCGATGAGCGCCTTGGACGGCGCCTCGCGCACGCCCTTTGCGAGGCGATCAAAGATCTGCGGGCAGGCACGTGGGCGGATATTGTGACCGATCTGGAGGGCTGGAGGTGCCGGCAGAGGCAGCCAGCCACACGTGGTACCCACTACATGTGGTGGCTGGCAATGGGAGGCCAGCGGGCACCCCGACCAGGTCAGCACAGCAAACCCACAGTGTGGGGCCCGCACGCCTGCCCCGGCACCCCAACACCGCAACTGCAATCCACATCCGACGAGCTTGCCAGCCCCACCTTGGCAAAGGCTATCCAGTAGAGGCAGGAGGTGGCGCCCAGGGCCGCATGCACCGCCCCGCATGCCGCATACATTGGCTTGTTGGCCGCGGTCAGCGCCGCGCCCAGCAGCACCATGCGAGCCGGGGACGCCAGGTCGGCCAGGGCGCCGCTGACGCCGGCAGACGCCTTGGCCAGAAGCTGCGCCGCTCCCTGAAGATTGCCTATCTGCGGCGAGAGGTGGGTGAGCAGGTGTGCGCAGGTGCATGACTAGGTTGTGGTGGTAGTGTGGTGGTGATGTGGGAAGCTGGGTGGTCGTGCCGCACACCCTGCAGCAGCAGCCGCACATGACACAATGTTCACCCCCAGGGCTCACGCTGGTGCGGCTGAGGTGCAGCTCATCGGCCAGGTAGACAGGGAGGTAAGTCTCGTGGATCAGGGTGGCCACCGAACCCAACATCTGGGCTGCACAGGGGGTGGGGCCACTCCGCTGGCGATCGTGAGCAGGCGCTGCCTCCACCGGCGGCACCAGCGGCATTGTGCAGGGCAGGCGGCCCCACCGATTGCCTGGCGCAGCACCCCCGCACCTGCGCAGAGCGCCAGCAGCTTTGAGTTGGCCTGCGGGTCGCTGAAGGGAGTCAGCAGGGCCGCCAGGCTCTGCCTGTGCCGCCTCTCTGGATCCGCAGCAACCTTGCCGCCGGAAGCGGCGTCGGCGGGCACAGCGGCAGCTGCTGCTGCACGTCGGCGCCGGAGCCCGCACACCCTGCGCAGCCTTCCATGAAGCAGGTGCGGCAGGCAGGGTCGAGAGAGCAGGTGCGGGTGCGGCGCGGCTGCCTGCAGCGTAGGGTTTGCTGCAGCCAACCATCGGCGGGCGCCCAAGGCCCGAGGACCTGCTGCACAGCGTGCCAGGCTTCCCTCCATTGGCAATCTGATGCACGTCTCTCAACTCAACGCACTGATGGATGTTTCTCGATCGAAATCCACACTTCTTGGGATAATGAGAGCTGCCAAGAAGAAAGTGGGTGTGCTTGTCAAGCAAGTCAGCGCCCACCCTACATTGTTTTGCTCCAATCACACCCATGATGAAGTGCCAAGGCGTCAGAGGGACGCACCCTGCCCTGGGCACCATGCGGCTGCGGTGCTCGCCCACCAAACCAACCCTGGCTCTGCGCAGCCCAGGCAGGCCGGCCTCGCGGCGCAAGCGCTGCCAGCCTGCCTGCGTGGCGGAGCCGGCGCATCGCAGCAAGGGTCCCAGCGCCCCCAGCCACCAGGCCGAGCCAGGTGGGGTCGTCGGCGCCGCCTGCCGTCCGCCGCACGCTCCTCGGCTGCCAAACCCTGTGCCAGGCCTGCTGCACGAGTGTGTGGTGGTGTCGCTGCCTTCACTGCCGTGCTGCTCACTCCCTTGAATTGGTTTCCGCTGGGTGCAGCCAAGCTGCCCGAGCCGCACGCTGCTGCTGGACCGGTGATTAGGTCCGGGCCGCCCGTGCCCAGTCACGTGCCCGCCCCCTACCGGACGCCCATGCAATTCCCTCGGGCGTTTCCTGGAGCACTGCCGATGCTGCCGTAACCGTCTCGCTGCCGCAGGTCGCCCTACGCCTCCCCCGCCGCCGCCGCCGCCGGCAGGACGCTGTGGGACAACTGGGCCGTCGCCGTGGGGCGCTACGGCGGCCGCCCCTGCATCGGGCGCCGCGTGGGCGCCAGCTACGAGTACATGAGCTTCCAGGCAAGGGTGCCTTTGCAGTACCAGGACCATGGGCAACAGTGCTGGGCAGCTGCCCCACAGCTAGCACAGCACAGGATCAACCAGGAACGGCCATGCTTGTGATGTGCACGACGGCCTGCTGGGGTGCCAGCCACCCTGACCGGCAAGGGGGTGCCCGCCCCCCTCCCCCGTCCGAGGTGCAGGAGGCGGGGGAGATGGTGGATGCGGTGGCGGGGGCCATGGCGCATGTGGGTGTGGCCCCTCACGGGCGCGCCGCCATGTTTGGAGCCAACTCGCCTGAGCTGATGATTGCCCTCCAGGCAGGGAACCGTGGCACACAGTGTCAGCCAGCTGTGCACGCATGGGTTTGAAGAGGCTGTACATGGCTGGGAGCGTGTGATTCCAGCTTGCCTCTGTCCTGCCGTTCCCTATGCCCGCTCTCACCCTGGGCGCTGCCTGCAGGCCTGCAACCGCAGCACTGTGTACTGCGTGCCGCTGTACGATGTGCTGGGAGACCACAGCGTGGAGTACATCATCGAGCACAGCGGTACGCTACGCTGCACTGTGCTGTGTTATGCGCATGCTGTGCTATGCTGTGCTGTGCTGTGCTGTGCACATGCTGTGGTTAGGATAGGAGGAGGCTGTCCAGGAGGATAGGAGGAGGAGGTCTGTTTGCCAAGGCCACCAACATATCAAGAGGCCCCGCGCCGCTGCAGAGTCCACCATCGTGTTTGTGGCTGCCGGCAAGCTGGCGGTGCTGGCCCGGGCGCTAGGGGAGGTGGTGCTGCCGGTGCAAGTGAGGGACGTGGTGGTGTGGGGCCCGCTGGAGGGCGCAGCGTCCGCAGCCGCAGCAGAGGTGAGCAGGGGGAAGCTGCTGGCGGTCTACCCATCTGGTTTTGCCGCCAATCGTGCTGCCACGGCCGCCGTGTGTTCAGCCTGCTCCCCTGTGTGGGTGGATCCTCCTCCTGCCAGGTAACCTGGATCTGTACTGCCACCTGCAGGAGATCCGCGCCTGTGGGGTGCGGGTGCATCGCTTCCAAGAGTTTGCGGAGCTGGGCAGGGAGCACCCCTCGCCGCCAGGTCAGCCTAGCATGAGGCACCCCTCGCCCCCGCAGCCGCGATGGCCGAATGTGGCGACACGGCTGAGTCATGAGGCGCCTGCTCCCCACACACAGACGCATGCACGTCACCCCCAACTGCACACCACCTCCGTTGCCACTCCCCCGCCTGCCTGCCTGCCTGGTGCAGCACCCCCCAGCAGCGACGACATCTGCACCATCATGTACACCAGCGGTACAACGGGGGTGCCCAAGGGCGTGCTGCTCACCCACCGCACGCTGGCCACCGCCGTCGCCTCGCTGGCCCACTGGATGGGCTGCGTGGGGCTGGATATTGGCAGGGACCACGGCGACAGATACCTGTCCTTCCTTCCCCTGGCACACATCTATGGCAGGTCCGGCGGCCGTCACGTATGTGCCTGGCTGTTACCGTGGCTGTGCATGTGTGTGGCTGCGCGGCTGCGGCATGTGTGTGGCTGCGCGGCTGTGGCAACCAAGCCGATCTCGGCCACGCCTCTGCTGCAGGTGCGTGGAGGAGGCGTTTCTGAGCATGGGCGCCTGCATTGCCTACTGGAGCGGGGAGGCCAAGGGGCTGCCCGCCGACATCCGCGCCAGCCAGCCCGCCATCTTCTGCTCGGTGCCGCGCGTGTTTCAGCGCTTTGAGGCCACCACACTGGACAAGGTAGGCAGCACACTTGTGCATGGTCCCAGGCGTAGCAGTCACCCGGGTATGATACGCCGCGTGAGCAGACCTGGGGCATGGTGGCTGCCCGTATGTGCGTGTGTGTATGCGTGTGTGTGTGCGTGTGTGTGTGTGTGTGTGTGTGCGTGTGTGTGTGTGGCTGGCAGAGGGACGCTGTGCTCCCTGCATTGCCAAGGCCACGAGCTGGTGTTGTCGTGCCGTGTGTGGCTGCCTTGTGTGCTGACCTGGCGGGCGTGCCCGCTGGCCTCCCGCCCTGCCATGGCCCCGCAGATCAGCAAGGCTGGCAAGGCACAGCAAGCGCTGTTCCACACAGCATTCAACCTCAAGCTGGCCGCTCTCAAGGCGGGAGCGCCCTGGGACAAGGTAGGCGGGCAGCTGGTGGCGCGGGCCTGGGGTCCTCATGCCTTTGCTGGCGCCACCGACCATGCACTGCCCCTCTTGACGGCAGGGTACAGCCATGCCTGGGTCAGCCTGCGGCCCCTGGCGCTCGCCTGCCAACCACACTGCCCTGCCCCGATGCGCTGCCCCTCCTGCAGCTGGCGTCGGCGGTGTTTGACAGGCTTGTGTTCAGGGACATAAGCAGGGGCATGCTGGGAGACCAGATCAAGCTCATCTCCTCAGGTCGGCCGCACGCGCTACCCAGCTGCATGCGGGAACCGGCCTACACGCCCAAGGGTCAGCCAGCCAGCCAGCCAGCCAGCCAGCCAGCCAGCCAGCCAGGCAGGCGGCTGAAACCCCTACTCGAAACAGCAGCTGCCTCCGCTGACGTCCTTGCCACCCCGCGGCTGGCTGCCTGTGCAGGCGGCGCGCCGCTGGCCAGGCATGTGGAGGAGTTCATGCGGGTGTGCGGCTGCGCCAAGTTTGTGCAGGGCTATGGGCTGACGGAGACGTGCGGCGCCACCTTTGTGAGCGACCCCGACCGGCCGGTGAGACACAGAAGGAGGGGTGCACGGCAGAGGCGAGCGCGCCGGCAGCGGCCCCAGGCCGCTGCTGCCGAGCCGCTGCCTTTGCTCTGCTCGCCTGCCCCGCCCCAGCTGCCTTCGGCACGCATTGCACCCGCCCGCCAGCCCGCCGCACCTGCCTGACTGCCCTGCCCCGCCTGCTACTCAACACATACAGGACCAGCTGTACACCGTGGGCCCGCCTCAGCCCGCCTATGAGCTGCGCCTGGAGGCGGTGCCTGACATGGAGTGTGACCCTCTGGGGATTCCGCCGCGCGGGGAGGTGCTGGTGCGGGGTGAGGGCGTCTTTGTCGGGTACCACAAGGATGAGGTGAGGTCTGAGTACTGCGCCGTGTTGTGACCCGCGTCGTGCCGTTGATGGGATGTATGCTGTGCTGTGCTGCTCCTTGCTGGCATGAGCCGGAAGCTGCCGAGGCGGCAGAGCGGCACGCTGGGGCCTGGCCGCCCATGCTCGACGGTTGCCCAGTTCGTAGCGCGGATGTGCGTGGGTGTGCAGGACGAGACGCGAAAGGCGGTGGATGCAGAGGGCTGGTTCCACACGGGCGATGTGGGGGAGGTGACCCCTGGCGGCGCGCTGCGCATCATTGACCGGGTGAGCTGGGGTTGCCATGGGTGCCTGGATGGGTGGGTGGGTGGGTGGGTGGATGGATGGTAGGTGCGGCAGCGCCTTATTGGAGTGCGAGGGGTGCCGTGCCGCGCTCTTCCCTGCCTTGCCCCGCCGCGCCGTCAGCCTGGGCCGCCCTCTGCCCTGCCGCAGAAGAAGAACCTGTTCAAGCTGAGCCAGGGGGAGTACATTGCTGTGGAGAAGATAGAGGGCGTGCTGGAGGATAGCGAACTGGTGGGCCAGGTGGGCGCTGCTGCTGGCGCTGCTGCCAGGCTGCCCTGCTCCACGCAGCTGCAGCAGCCTGGCCACTCCACCAGACCACGCTGCTGACTGTGCCACACGGTGGAGGCAGCATCCAGCACTCTGCCTGCGCGCCTGCCTGCCCCCCACCCCCGCAGGTCTGGGTGCACGGCTCGCACTATGAGAGCTGCCTGGTTGCGGTGGTGGTGCCCGCGCGCCGGAGGCTGGAGGTGAGCTGTCGCCAGCTGGCGCCCATGCGCCCTCCCTGCGATTTGAGACATCCCAGCATGGCAGGCTGCCATGAAGCACGATCACAGCGGCCTGCTGGGCCGTGTGTTCTAAGCTGTGCGTGCTTGGCGCTGGCACCTTGCGTGTAGGCGTGGGCGCGGGAGCAGGGCATTGAGGGCGCCTACTGCGACCTGTGCCGGGACAGCCAGGTCAGGCGCATGCTGCAGCACGAGCTGGAGGCAGTCGGCAGGAAGGGCGGCCTCAAGGTGGGCTCGGAATGCAGGAGCCAGGGAGGGCTAAGGTCTCTGCTATGGCTTACCGTAGCAGAGACATGCTCGAATAGCCTGCCAAGCCTGCTGGCTGGCATCCAACCCTTTGCCTGTTCTCGCCCGCCCCACCGAGCCCTCTGCCCTTTCCTTCCCGAAGGCCTTTGAGCTCCCCAAGGCGATCCACGTGGAGGAGGAGCCCTTCAGCGTGGCAAACGACCTGCTGACGCCCACCTTTGAGCTGCGGCGCCAGCAGCTGCTCAAGAGGTACAGCGGCGTTGTGGATGGGCTGTACGAGAGCATGAAGAGCCGGGCGGCGGGGCCGCGCTGAGCACAGGCCGGGTTCATGATGCATGCAGCGCATGTTCCGGGCGGACAGCGAGGCTGCCAGCGCGCCCAGCATGTTGGCAAGTCCCCACTAGCGGCAGAACCATATAGTGTTGATGCACTGGCTCTCATTTCCCATTATTCTTGCGCCGGCCTGTCATCAGGCCAGCATTGCTAGCGACGGTAGAATTGCGTTGCATTGCCACATTTCACATGGATTGTTGTTGCATTAGGCACATGTTAGGAGCCAGGCTCTGCCTGTGCACACTTTCAACCTTGCAGTCTGGGGTGGAGGGTAGGGCAAAAAAACAGGATGGCAGCGCCGGTCAAGAGGGATGTTTTGGCGCCAGCACAGCGCCATCCCTCTGCCACGTTCGTCAGCACACAGCAGCAATGTTGATAACGGCAAGGAGCAAAAATTAACACAATTCTCGCAGAGAAGTCACGGGGTGGGAAAGGCATTCAAGGCAGTGTGGTGGAGGACAAGAGACGGGTGAGCCCAGGATGATGAAACGAAAGAGACGGGTGGCCCTAATGGACGATGGACGGGAACCGATGGTGACATGCGACGAACGACAACCAGCAAGAGACCAACCTAACAGCCGGGGATCCATCAACAGCCTCAACAGCCCTGCTGGCAAAAAGGTGGAGACAGCAGGCCGCCTCTGCTGCTGGAGGAGTGCAGAGGCCTACCCGCACGCACATGCCACGCGGCACTGCTGCCCACGGCACGGGCTAACCCACTGCCTCCTCAAGTCAGATGGTCGCATAGATCACATCACAGTGCAGCTGCACCCTCCAGCAGCCTTGCTCTGAGCAGCGTTTGCCTTGATCTCTCCTGCAGCAAATGCACAACAGACCAGCCAGGCATGGTGTCAGTGCAGGGGCGTTCGATGGCTGGCCAGCCAGCACGCAAAGCACAGCCAGCCAACCACGGCGAGCGTGCCGAGAATGCCCTGCGCTTGGCCCCTGCACAGCGCCCGCACCCACCTGACGCCTCAATCGCCTCCAGCATCTCAACCACCGCCCGCGCGGTGGGCCTCAGCTGCGCGCTCCCCTTCCAGCACGCATTGATGGCATCTTGTACAGACGGAGGGACCGTGGCCAGCATGGGCGGCCGGTAGCCGTCGGCCACCTGCGGGCATTGGGGGCGGCGCGGGTAGACCTTGAGTGCATGCCTGGTGCAACATAGGGCAGCGGCCAGCAAGGTGCGCATCCAGGGCCTGTGCAGCCTCGGCCCATCAAGCACGGGCCATGCATCCACCCACCCAACCACCCCGCCAGCCACAGCTGCCCAGCCTCAGCTGCCCAGCCCAACAGCCCGCCAGCCGCGGCCACAGCATTCCTCGCAGCCTGCCCGGCCACCCCGCCACCACCCTGGCGTCGCCCCGCCATCCTCCCACCTTGGCCGCATACAGCTCCAGGTGCGACTCGTCGCCGTTGAGCAGGATCTGGACGGTGGGGATGGTGCGGTTGAACAGGTTGTACATGCACATGCCCAGGGAGAAGATGTCGGCCTGCGCATCGTACTGCTGGTTGCGCGACACCTGCGGGGCGGTACGGGCGGGAGGGCGCACGCCAGGGCTTGGGCGTGTGCGCTCGGTGCGTGCATGTGTGTGCGTGGGAAGCGTGCCAATGGTTGGCTGCAACGTGCGTGTGTGTGACAGGTGGTGGCGGCGAGCGGGGCGGCACGACGGTCGGCAGCAGCAGCAGCAGCAGGGAGCAGCGACGGGGAGCCGAGGCGCCGACGAATCGCCCCCGTTCTGCTGTGCCGCAGCGCTGCCGGGGCGCCCCGCTGCGCACTTGACACCCCTTTCCTCCGGCCCCCGGGCTGCTGTCCCTCCCCCCCCACCTCTCACCTCTGGCGCCATGTACCCAAAGCTGCCGGTCTTGCCGGTGAGCGCGCGGTGCGACACCTCGGCCCATGTGGTGGAGGAGGAGAGGATGGAGGGCGTGGCGGACATGTTGGAGGTGCGGATGGACCGCTCGGAGCGCACTGCGGCAGGCAGGGCGCGTGCAGGCGCTCGGGCGAGGCACGGCAAAGAGCGGCAGCCTGCATGGCGGCGGGCGCTGAGCGGAGCGCCCCAGGCAGAAGCGGAGAGGGTGGGCTGCCCGCTGGCGGCGCCGCCGCGGCCGCCCACGCCGGCCCTGCGGCTGCCCACCTGTGGTGTTGGTCAGCATGCGGTCAAGCATCTTCTCCACATTCTTGCCGCTCGACCGCCCGCCAAGGGTGTCGGTGCTCCAGTCCTTGCGCGGCTGCGACAGCATGCGCGTACTGCAGGCGGCGGCGGCGGCATCGCAGCAGGGACGAGGCGGGGTGGGGGCGAGGGCTCAGCAGCTGGTGCTGCCGCCCGCAGGTGCTGCCCGTCGCCCCACGCATCAACCACTCTCTCCCCACCCTCTGGAACACGCCAACCTACCCAGCACCCCTCCCCACCTCCATCACCTCTCCACCACCAAGCACACACACCGCACCACACCGCACCACACCACACCACACCACACCACACCACTCATCTCTCCCGCCCCGCAGCCACTCACAGGCGCTCCATCTTCTCCTTCTCCGCCGGCGGCGTCAGGCGGGCCAGCCCAAAGTCGCCCAGCTTCACCTCGGCTTCCGACGTCGCCTCGCTCGTCACCATCACATTCTCCAGCTTCAGGTCGCGGTGGATGACCACGGGGCGGGCCTCATGAAGGTACTGCAGCGCCAGAGCAATGTGCTTGCACCAGCGCAGCGCGTCCATGTCGCTGCGGGCGGGGTGGGTTCGGGGTGGGTTGGGGCGGGGTGGGGCGGGCAGCGGGAGGTGGAGCGTTTGGTGGCAGCGCTAGGGGCGGGGCAGCCAGGCTGCTGGGCTGAGCGGGCTGGCAGACAGGCTGGTCGGGCCAGCTGTGAGCCGCTGCTGGCAGCTCCCAGCAGCCCCCCGCCGGGCGAGCCGGCATCATTCCCCCTGCCTGGCATCATTTCCCCCCGCCCCCTCACGTGTACAGCTTCTTGAATGGATTCACCATCTGCTTCCGCACAAGGTCGCCCAGGCTGCCACCAGCGCCTGCATGCATGCGCAGCGCAGGGCGGCCCGTGCCAGGACTGCGTCAGCACGTGCCGCAACACAGGCCGACAGGCAGGCCGCAAGCAGGCCGGCGTGTGCTCGGGGCGAGAGCGCATCATCCACAAGGCGGGGGAGGGGAGCTGGTTTGGGCGGTACGAGTGCAGTACAGCTGCGGTACGCACAGAACTCCTGCACGTAGTACGGCGGTACGAGTGCAGTACATCTCCTGGGGCATCGTGCCCTTGGCCGACTCCTCCGCCAGGCTGCTGTCCCAGCTGCACCCCACAAACCTCACAATGTGCCTGCAGACAAAGGCGGGGTCATCTCGCGCCGGTGTGAGCACGCGCCCACGGGGCGCATGCCGGCGGCACGCCTCGCATGCCACGCCGGCCAGCACACATGCTACACCCAGCGCCGCCTCGCCGCTGCTCTGCCCCACTGCTGGCTGCTGGCTCCAAACGTGTGGGCTCAGCGCCCCATCCCACCCGTGCCAGCAAGCCACCACACCACACCACCACACCGCCCGCCCCGCCCGCCCGCCCCGCACCGCCACCGGCACGCCCCGCTCCTCCCGCACCTGTGCCGCAGCTTGCGCAGCAGCGACACCTCTTTGAGGAACAGCTGCACCTGCTCCGGATCTACCAGCAGCTCCTGGCGCAGGATCTTGACAGCCACGATGCGCGGCCGGCCGTCGATGGACTGGCGGGCCAGCATGTCGCTGCCGCCGCCGCCGCCGCCGCCGCCCGCGGCGGCGCTGGCCGCGCTCGCCGCCGCGGGCATCAGCTCCGCTTGCTGCACCTTGGCAAACGCGCCCTCGCCTGCGCGGCAGGTGGAGAGGGAGGGCCGGGGAGGGGGGAGCGCCAGGGCGAGCGGTGCGTCAGCAGGCAGGGCTGGAGCGGGCCTGCCGCCTGCTGCCTGTCGGGCGCAACGACGTGACCTACACTACAAGAGAGCGGCCATGCGCCACCCATGCCCCGCCGTTCAGCCTGCACCACTCTATGCTGCGGCTGCCTGCACTGGCGCAGCGCCACCGGGGGGCGCCGCCTCTCACCCAGCGCTTTCATCATCTTCAGCCGCGACTCCTCAATGTATGCGTCGTCACCTATGAGGTCCCGCAGCGTCTGGAACCTGCCGGCAGCCTTGACGCCCACCAGCACGGTCTTTGCGCTGCCCCAGGCGCTCTTGCGAGCCATTGTGGTGCTGCCGCCGGCAGTGGAGGCGCCGCCCACGCTGTCGCTGCCCGCGCCAGTCTGCACGCCGGCATCTTCACTCTGCTGGGCAGCCTCCTGGTTTTGGGCAGCGGCGGGCGCCGCCGCTGCGTCGTTGGCCGAGTTTTCCATGGGGGCGGCTTTGCAGCAACCGTGCTCCACCAAGCCACGGCTTGTCGCTGGCTATCTGCAGGGAGAGTGAAACGGGCCTCCGTTGCCCTTGCAAGCGGGGTACTGTCGCAAGTGGCCCCACGCGCGTGCCAGGGGTTCACTGGGCGGGTGGTAGTCGTGGGGGGGCCTTTCTGGCCCTGATGTTGCTTGGAGGCCGCGACCTGATCTGATCGCGGAAGAGGGAGGCTGGAGCGACCCAGGTGTACTTCACCACCTCCAGGACACCCGCTGGAATGATGATAGCGCGGCGGCAGCACATGGGCCAGGGACACCTCTCCCACCACCTGCCCTGCATTGGCTGCCCTGCATTTCATGTAACCAAGGTCAGCAACCACGCACATTATGCACATCTGCCAGGCGCGATGCATGGCCCCCGTCGCGCCGGCAGGTCCCGACAGCCACGCCTCTTCTGCGCTCAGTGGCTCAGTGGCTTCTACTCCAGTTACACGCACACACAAATCAATTCTTCAAGGCGATAGGCAGCAACTTGGCATGCGGTCAGCTCACGGGGCGGGGTCAAGGGCACCCAAGGAACTGGGGAGCGCCAGGCGGCACAGTGCAGAGGGTTAAAAGTGTGGAGTGGGGACAGTGCGGATGGGGGCGAACACGCGCTACGAATGAATGCGGGCGCATGCGGGGGCTCACGCCATTGTGGGGTAGTACACACCATGGGCACAGGAGGGGGTCTGTTGGTACAGGCGCGGGGCAGGGGAGCAGACGCAAGACGAAATAGTGTGCAGCGCTAGGGGCGGGGCAGCGGCTTTCAAACATGCCGCAGGCTGATGGTTTCGTATCAGCAACGCAGAGGGGAGCAACTCGCGCGAAAGGAATAGGAGCAGACGGAGGTGGTGGTGTGTGTGAAGTGTGGTGAAGCTCTGCGCACGTGAGGCACTGGGGCCGTCGGCGGGGTGTGCGCTAGCCAGACCAGGGCAGCTCTGTGAGCGCTCCACGCCGGGCGCTGGGGGGTCAAATCTCTCACTAAACGTGGGGTAAGGAATATCGCAGGAGCGGTCAGGCCACGCAAAGGGTTGCGCCCCCAGCAGGGAGAGAGGAGGGGGAGGCGGGAGCGGGGCGCCGGACGCTGCTGGCTGCTTCTTAGGATTGTTGGGGATTGGGCGAGGGAGGGAGGTGAGAGGGGAGGCTGGTGTGCCAGAGGGGGTCAAGTGCTCGAGGGTTGAGTGGGTCGAATGCGGTCTAGCAACGTTGTGAAAAAACATCGCGGAAGAATTGGGCGGGGCAGCAGTAACTCGGGGCAGGCAACAGGACCAGCTGTGTGTTGGAGCGGAGTGCGGCGCATCTCTGGGAGGCAGACGAGGCGGCGGGCAGCACTCTGCCCGCCCCCTCGGAAAAACAGCTGAACTGGGTGGGAGCAGCTAGCAAGCAAATGGGCGTGGGGGGGGAGGGAGAGGCGAGGCTCAGGTGTGGCCGGAGGCCAAGTGGTCAGCGAGGCAGGAGGCGCGACGCAGTCCGGACGAGGATGGGCGGGAGCCAGGCGGCTCGCGGGAGGTGGTGGGGGAGTGGGGGGCAGCAGCTTGGCAGCTCCGGGGCTGCCGGCAGCTGCCCAGCGCGTGCCCGCGCGCGCACCACACAACCTCCCCGCAAACAATCGAGCGCCGGGGCCCGCCTCGGGGGCGGCAGCGGCGTGGCGGCGGGGCCGCCTCAGTACGGCTGCGCCACGCCCGCGCCGCCGGCGGACAGCGGGGGCCTCAGCAGGGCGCGGCCCCGCCCGCTGCCCTCCAGGCTCAGCACCTCCATGGCGTGGATGGCGTCGGCAGTGTCGCGGTCGGCGCCCGTCAGCGCGGGGCCCGCGGCCAGCCCGGTGTGCCCGTCAATCGCCAGTACCACCTCCTCCTGCACCAGCAGATAGGCAGATCAGCGGCGCGCCATGTCGGCTGTCACTGTGCCGCAGCACAGCAGGCCGGGACGATGGTCATGCATGCCACCTGCCGCCAGGCAGGATCCCTGCTGCGCCGCAAGGCCGCCAGAAGGGCGTGCTGCACCTCCAGGCCGGCTGGCGCCAGCTCAGCCCGCCAACTCAGCGCCGCGTGCCCACCTGGCGTGGTACCGCGGAGTCGATGGCCACGATGGAGCCCTTGATGTGGTGAGGGCCGTGCGCCACCACACGCTGGATGGCAGCCTCAGTCTCAAACGTCACAAACCCAAAGCCACGGTGCTCCCGCTTGTTGTTCTTGTCTGCAGGGCGGCAAAGCGGGGGGGTGGAGGGCGGGGCCGGCGAGCCAAGAGCGCGTCAGCACGCTGCTCCCAGGCCGGGGAGGTGCAGGCGCCGGCCCAGCCAGCGGGCAGCAGAGGGCAGGCCCCGGGGCAGGAGCGCGGCAGGCGCCACGCGGGCGCGGGCGCGTGCGGGGGCTGCCCCCGGCGGCGGCAGCGTCCCGGCAGCTTCCTGGCAGCTGCCCACCGCGCGGCAGGTACACGTCCAGCACGAAGCCGAAGCGCATGAAATGGTCCTTCACGTCCTGCTCGCTCGTGTCCTTGTTCAGCTTGCCAATGAAGATGCGGGGGCCTGCAGGGTGCGGGGTGCGGGGGGCGGGTGAGCAGCTGGTCAGCGTGGACCCGTGGGTGGCTGGGGTGGCGAAAGGTAGCCATAGTGCGGTGGTGGAAGGGCAGAAGTGGGGGTGGATGGCAGGTAGGGAGCGCGTGGAGGTGGGCAGGACAGCAGGTGGGCAGGAGAGCAGGATGGAGAGGGAAGGACGGGAGGCTGGCAGCAGCGGGGCGCGCAGCGGGGTGGCACGCCTCCCTCACCCGCGCGTGCCGACGCCGGCCCCAGCGAACCGCTGTTGCTGCTGCTCATGGTGGGCGCCGCGCTGGGCAGCGTGCTGCGCAGCCAGCCGCCGTGCACGCACTGCTCCTGCGACTGGCCCAGCAGGCTGGCCAGGTCGCTCTGCGAGGAGGCGGCGCCGCCGCCGCCGCCGGGCTGCCCGCCGCTGCCGTAGCGGCCCATGCCGGCGCCGCCGGCGGCGGCGGCCGCCGAGTTGGCGCTGAGCAGGCTGATGAGCTGTGAGGGGCTGCTGCTGTCCAGCAGGCTCTGCCCCGCGCTAGTGCTCAGCTGCTGCTGCAGCGCCGCCGCCTGCGCCTGGGCCAGCAGGCTGATGTTCATGCCCGCAGAGCCGAAGGAGTTGACGCTGGGCAGGCTGGTGCTGTAGCTGCCGCTGCTGGCCTGGCCGCCGTGGTAGGAGCCGTCGCCGCTGCTCATCCCCGCGCCGCCAAACTGGTGACCGCCGTGGTAGCTGCCGCTAGCCGCCTGGCCGCCGTAGCTGCCCGCGGCCTGCCCGCCGTAGCTGCCGGCGGCCGCTTGCCCGCCGTAGCTGCCGCTAGCCGCCTGCCCGCCATGATAGCTGCCGCTGGCGGGCTGCGCGCTGTGGTAGCTGCCGCCTGCGGGCATCGGCTGGCTGCTGTGGTACCCACCGCCGCCGCCGCCGCCGTGGTAGCTGCCGCCTCCGTGCGAGCTGCCGTTGCCCTGCAGCAGGTGCATGTGCTGCCCCGGCGACCCCGCCAGCAGCCCGGAGCCGCCGCCCATGGGCAGCGCGGGGTGGCTCATCTGGCGCCCGCTCATCCCCAGCAGCAGCCCGTTGCTCAAGCTGCACGGGAGAGCAGGCGGGCGCAGGCAGGGGTTGGTTGGTGGGCTGGCTATGGCGCCAGCAAGACATGGAGGCGCCCCCTTTTCCCCTTCTGCACCACGCAGCCGCCAAGGAGCGAGGAACGCGGGCGCCTGGTGACCAGTCGCCGCCCAGCCCTGCTAGGGATGATGCTCACCTGGGCGGCGAGGCAGGGGAGTTCATGCCGCGCATCAACCCATACTGCGAGCCGCCGTGGCTGCTGGCGCCGGCCATTTGCAGGTTGGGCTGGCTCATGCTGCAGCGTGGGGGAGGCGGGCCAGGGGGGCAGGCAGGCAAGGGCGGCACAAATGAGTGGGCGGCAGAGCAGGCTGCGGTGGCAGCTGGGCCAGGGCAGGGCAGGCCAGGTGGGATGCATGCATTGCGTGGAGGAAGTGGGAGCACGCCGACCGGCAGCTGAAACAGGTGCTTGCAGGGGAGGCGACGGCCACGGCCCCCGCATGCCAGCCGCCAGCCGGCAGCTGCCGCACCTGAGCCTGCCCGGCAGCAGCGTGGTCTTCTCCTTTGGCGTCGCTCGATCAATGGCGATCTCGTTGCCGTTCAGCACATGCGTCTGGCTCATCACCAGCTCCACTGCAAGCAGCAAGGAGCAGGGGCACGCAAGAGAGGCGGGCACGGGGGTCACTCCTTCTGCTTGGAGGCAGGCACGGGGGTGGCCGCTGCGGATGGGCTGGGGCTGCGCTGGGTCGGCGGCGCGCAGCGGGGGGGGCCAGGGGCGCTGTGGCGGTGCGCCGCACCCGACTCTGGGCTGCTGTAGGTGACAAAGCCGATGCCTCGGTGGCCCTGCTTGGAGGGGTCTTTTGGCATGTAGCAGTCCTGGCAGATCCCAAACTGCGGGGCGCAGCAGGCAGGGGGCGGGGCAGGCGTATCAAGCCCGCCAGCAGAGGAACAGGAACAAGAGATGGCAAGGCAGGCGGGCAGCAGGGCCTGGTGCGGCGTGCGCTGCCCACAGCTTGGCCGCCGCGAGGCAGCGCTGCATCAAGGCACATGCAGGGCGTGATGATGAAAAGGAAGCTGCTTCGTGTGGCGCCCCGCTTGCCTGCTCAAAGTATTGGCGGAACTGGGCGTCGGAGACGGAGGAGGGGATGCGCGCGACAAAGATGCGGGTGGTGCGAGCCGACCCCACCTTGCCCTCGGGCAGAGCAAACTTGGCCTCGCACTTGCGCCCGTCGATGCAGTGCTCCGCATTCACCGCCTTGAGCGCGTCGGCTGCGAGGAGGGATGGGGGTGGGGGTCAGGGGTGGCGCGGTGCAAGCATGTATGGTGCTGCCGGCATGCCCGGCGATTTGGGACGGGTCCCGCTGCTGATGTGCCAGCCGTTGTTAGGAGGCCCGCCACACGGCAGCCGACTCGCCACAGCACGCTGCACAGGGCTCTTCCCTGCTCCATTGCACAACGTGCTGCTGCCGCTGCTGCTGGTGGCGGCGGGTGTGGCAAGGCCAGCCGCCACCAGCCCGCACCGCCCCGTGCAGCACCTGCCCGCACCGCCCCGTGCAGCACTTGCTCCTCACTTGTGCTGCGGAATGTGACAAAGCCAAAGCCCCGAGACTTCCCGGTGTACTTCTCCCGCATTATCTGCGCCTCCTCCACCACACCAAACTGACAGAAGTGCTGCTGCAGGGTGGAGTCGTCTGTCTGCCATGGCACGCTGCAGTGCAGGCGGCGGTGGCGAGGAGGGGGGCGCAAGCTTGAGCCGCCGGCAGTTGGCGGCAGCGGCAGCGGCAGCGGCAGCGGCAGCAGACCCGCAGCGAGCGCAGGCCGCTCGGCGCCGGCCCCTGCATCCCCTTCCAGGGCGGCATGCGTGCAGGCCGCCGCGGGAGCAGCGGGCCCGGTTTTGCCGCCGTCGCGGGGCCACTTACCCTAGCACCACCACCTTGCGCTGCTCCAGCTCTGACAGCTCTGCCTCTGGCGGCGAGGCCAGCTCTCCCATGCTTTCATGGCTGCTGGAGGAAATGGAGCCGTGCTGGCTCATGCCTGCCGCCACCTCCTGCTCCGGGATGGTGGCTGGCAGGGGGGACCGTGGCGAGGTGGCGGTGGCGGGGCGGCGGGGGGACGGGCTGAACGGCGACAGCTCCCGCTGCTCACTCCCATCAAGCCAGCCCCCGCTGCTATTCACCGTCGCCGTTGCCAGGATGTCTCGCTGCTGCCAGCGCGCTGGGCCCTGCACGTAGCCAAACAAGCTTGCGGCTGAGGGCAGGGCAGGGGCTCAATGGGGCCACCCTGAGTTTTGGGCCTCCCCTGGACGCCTCCCCGGCTGTGGCAGCCAGCTGTCCTGTTTTGGGACGCTCTAACAGCGGCCGGGGGGTGGCAGGGGTGGCAGGGGCAGGCGCCTGCAGCCCAGGCCCAGTCCCTCTTGCAGGGGGGGCAAGCGGCTACAGATCCACTCCACCATCCTGCCCAGTCCCTCCGGACCACACAGGGAAGGGCCAGGAGCCCCACTGCAGCAGCGCGCCCGGCAGCAGCGCACCTGGGGGTCTTGGTGCGCTCAGGACCTGGTTCGGGCCGCTGGCTACACAGCAAGGCCGCAGAATTCGATCAATAAGGAGAGGAGAGATGCTTTCTACTAAGTTTTGGCGCGCGCATGCATTTAGACACCGCTGCATTCGTGATTTGCGTCATCATTCCCTTCATTATTATCTGCTGTATGCAGCCAGTGACTTAGGAGTGCTTCAGGCGCATCCCAGCATACTAGGGCTCTTCAATGTCAGATGAGCAAATAGACTGGCAAACAGACTGGCCAACGCAGCAGGCTGGCCCCCGGCGCATCGCAGTAACCCAAGCCTCTGCTGCAGCGAACCACAGACGACCACAGGCGGGCGAGTGTCATCCGTCCGCATCCGTCTGCTGAGCCCCCGTGGCCGACATACTGCTGTCGGCCTTCATCAGCGAATAGGGAGGGGCGCCGCGGGGCATTCCCCCTCCGGCGGCGGCACAGCCGGCAGCAGCTGGCGGCGAGCGTGGGCAGAAGTAGGGCCCCGCAGCCAGTGCAGTTCACAGCCACTACCCCACAAGCAGAGGGGCAGATGGAGCGCGCGGCGCGACTGTTGAAATTCACAGGCCAGGAAAATTGGATGCCGCGAATCGTGGCCCACGATGTGTACACAGGTAACGGAAGGGCAGGGGCTGAAAGACTGAGCACAGTTGAGCAGAGCAGAACACAGTAGGCGCAGAGCAACAATGAATTGCAGAAAAGTATACTGTTGATACACCGCAGAATGCCAAAACAGGCGCTCGCCTCTCAGGCCGCCAAGGGCGGCAGCACGAGCGCCGTCACATCCTGCACCACTGCTGCCACCCAAAACGCCAGTCGCAGCAGGCCCACCTGCAGTGCCAGCCGCCAGCGCCTGCACAGCAGCCACATCACGAGGCACAGTTCAACAGTGTGTGTGTGTGTGTGGGGGGGGGGGGATGGGCCCAAAGCCGTCCGGACAACCCCACCACGTGGGCTGCTTTGGCACACCAGCCAGAACCTCTCCTGCTGCCATGCATGCTGCAGCCTGCTGGCAGCCTGCTGGCAGCCGGGCAGACTCACGAGAGGCGCGACTGCAGGCCGCCCACAAACTGCGCTGGGCCTTGGCCCGGCTTGGATGCCAGCATGCCTCGCAGCGCCCAGGTGGCATTCACCCGCAGCCGGTCGGCCAGTGTGGCGCCCAGCAGCGTGGCTGCACGCAGGCAGGCACGGCGGGTGGCGCTCCGCTGGCCGCCAAATCGGGGTGAACGCAGCAACGGGCAGCAGTGCTGCCCCCCACACATACGTAAACCTCGCGGGCGGCAACCGCGCCCGCGCGCCGGCATCCATGCAAGCTGCTTGCCTGAGTGGCGCACCACCGCCGACTGCCGCAGGCTGTCCAGGAGCGGCTTGGGCGCCTCGGTCAGCACAGCCGCCAGATCAGCAAAGGAGCCAACGCCCGCCTCCTGCCTCAACTGCAGGCCCATGCACAGCATGCACCAGCCGGCCACCTCTGTGCCTGTCGCGAGCTGCCAGGGCTGCGGTTCCGCGGGGCTGCCGGCTCCCCAAGCAGCGCAGTGGCATGGCACAGCACAGGCGGCCGGGGCCGCGCACTGCCTCACCCGCTGCCGCTCTTCTTTGGACACCTTTGCCCAGTTGCGCGGGCGCAGGATTTCGGGCAGGATGCGGCCCCCCTTCTCGCCCGCCAGCTCCGTGGCGGCCAGCCGGGCGGTGTGCATGTCGCCCATCGCGATCGCGCACCACAGCTGCAGCGGGGGCAGGCGCGCCGCAGGCAGCCAAGGCAACGTCAGCACGGCACCGGTGTCCCTAATGCCCCCGGGCCTCGTGCCTCGCGCCTCTGCTGCGCGTGCACATCCAATTCACCGCGCAGGCATCGCAAGGGCACAGCACAGCATAAGGGAGGGGGAGCACTGCAACTGGCTTGATTGGTACCTGGCAGTACAGGCGGCGGAGGTGGTCTGGCAGGGTGACATACACGCCGTGGTCCAGCAACACCAGCTGGGGCCGCGGCCCGCCGCCCAGCAGCAGGCACGCCAGCAGCGACGGCGGGTCGGGGCGCGGGCGCACGAGCAGGTTGCCGGGGTGCGGGTCACCGTGGGTGAAGCCGTCCAGGTATGTCTGCTGCGCAAAGGTGTCCAGCAGCAGGGTGCCCACATCCCTGGGGCGCAGGCCCTGCTGGATCAGGCACTCCACATCCCTGCAGGCAGCGGCAGCCCCAGGCAGGCCCAGGCAATGGGCCAACAGGCTGGGAGGCAGCACACACGTGTGCACACACGTATCCCAGCTGGAGGCAGGATGGGAGGGCCGATTCGCATGCATGGGCAGTACCCAAGAAGCACAGCACAGCACAGCACAGCACAGCGCAGGCCCGCTACTGCAGCCTCACGTGATTCGGCAGCCTTCCACCCACTCCATGGTCAGCACCTTGGAGGAGCAGAGCTGGGGCATGGTGCGAGGCATCGCCACGTCTGCACGCCCCGCCATGCACTCTGCCAGCCTGGCGGCGTTGGTGGCCTCGTTGCGAAAGTCGAGCTCGTACTGCAGCTGCCTGTTGGTGGCAGCCAAAGGGCCAAAGGGGCAGGGGCAGCAAGGGGCAATCAGCTGCTGTGAGGGCCAACATGCCAGCTGGCAGGCAAGGCAAAGTCAGCACGTGGTCGCAGAGCACACCCTTGGCAGGCAAGCCCGTGCATGCCCTGCCGCAGGAACGGCGATGCGCAACCGAGCCGCTGCCCAGCCGGGCGTGCCTTTGCAGCTCCTCAAACAGCCAGCGCCAGCTTGTGGCGGGGAACAGCCAGTGGCCGGCATCGGACAGGATCAGCATGGTGGCCAGGTCAGCAGCCACAGCAGACTCCAGGCCGGGGTACTGCAGGGCAAGCGGAAGCAAGGCAGCGCGGCAGCCATTCGCTCTCTCGCCAGGCCTGCCAGCAGCCTGCCCTCGCACACGCGAGCAGCAGGCAGCCCTGCCCCGCCCGCCCCGCCCCGGACCGCCCCGCCCGCAAGCACCAACTGCCTTGCCCACCTGCACCTTCACCGCCACGGGCGCGCCATCGTGCATCCGCGCTTTGTGCACCTGCGCCAGCGAGGCGGCTGCCGTGGCCAGGGGCTCAAACTCGGCAAACAGCTCCTGCGCGGGTGCCCCCAGCTCCTGCAGCAGCACGCGGTTGGCGTCTTCAAAGGGGCGGGGCGGCACCCGGTCCTGAAGAGCCTCGAGGATCCTGCGGCCAGGACACAACCAGCGCAGGCGGGCTCGCGACCAGCACAGGCAGCAGGCCATCATGCCATCTGCGGCAGGAAAGGTGCTGCCTGCCCCTCAGTGCTGCTCACTTGCGGTACTGCAGCGGGGCAGCGTTGAGGGATACCGCCAGCTGCCCCGCCTGCATGGGCAGACAGGAGGCAGGGGCTGCTTGGCGGCTTGTGCCGGCAGACAGGGAATCGCGTGATGGACGGAGCAGAGGCAGCCTGCATTTGGTGCTGGTTTGTGTTGAAGGTTGAAACAGCTTGGCATCTGGCCGCGGGGCAGAGCCACGCCGAGGCGCCTGGCAGTCTCCCTGCCTTGATATAGAGGCCTCCATTAGCCTGGATGGTCAGCAGCAGCTTGGAGGCAGCGTGCTCGTGCAGCTCAGCCAGCGCCTGCTGGTAGGCGGCGCCCTGGGGGTCGGCGGCGTACCGTGCCGCGAGCGCCTTGTACTGCAGCAGCGTGCCAGCGCAGCAGCACATGCAGTTTTTTCAGCTGCTGGTGCCATGCCAAGGCTGTGCAGGCACGGAGCCTACACCGAATAGCGAGCAGGGTGGGGCAGCGGGCTAGGTGGAGACGGCTGGAGAGGTGCTTGCGTTATAGCTTGCCCAGGAGCCCCACCACACGACTCGCATGGTGCGAGGCAGGCTGTTCACGATCTCTATTGCATCGGCATCGTCCCGGCCCTTCACCACCAGGGTGCCTATGCCCGCCAGCGGCAGCCCAACCGCCGCCACCCCCGCCGCCTTGCCAACGCCTGCCAGCACGCGGCGCAGCGGTCCGGCACGGGGCCGCCCGTGCGCCTTGGCTGCGTGACGCTTATGCGCGCCGTGTGTGCGGACGCCCGCACGCTGCAAGTAGGCAGCAGCTGCTGGGAGATTGCACAGCAGCGACTGCCGTTGCACCAAGGCCGCTGTGGCGCCAGCGGGAGTCGGCTCTTGCGCCTGCCGTGCTGCCTGCCACAGCAGTCGCCCTGCGGAAGCCAAGCTGCGCCGCATTGTACAAGTCTGGATGCAGCCGGGTCACCGCTGGCAGGCGCTTTCCAGCACGACGAAGCGAACTAGCAGCCAGCTGCTTCAGTCGATGGGATTAAAAGCGATACGGGTCGGCAGCATCCATGCCAACGTCCTGCACAGAGGTGAGAGGCACGCAGCGCAAGGCCACAGTTAAGGGTAGCTCCCAACGCAAGCCAAGAATTGAGGGCTGCAATGTATCCCTGCCCCCGCGCACCCTGCTGCCTGTCGGCGCCTCGGCTGGAGCTGCCTGATGGGACTGCTGCTGCTCGGCAGGCTGCTGGCGCCGCACGGCCAGCTCCTGCAGCCCAGGGCGGCAGCGCAGACGTGTCAACAGCCAGCCACAGTATTTGCCCAACGTTGGCCTTTCGCGGAGCTGCATGCAGTGAAACGATCGGCTTCGTCGACCCGCCGGCGCCGCCAGGTCAGCAGTTGCTGGAGCAGGTCGTCACACTCCCCGCCCTTGCCTTGATCAGCTTCAGCTGGGCACGGGCGACCGGAATGCCCTCCTTGCTGGCAAACGCAGTGAGCGTGGAGGGCGACAGTAGGATGGCTGCTGCTGCGGCGCGTTGCTGGTCCTGGGCCTGGAATCCGCTCATGTGCGAGAAAGCGGTGCCGTCCTGGGCCAGGCGAAACCCTGGTATGGGGTCGGGGAGTTGAGGAGCGCCTGCCGCTGGCTCGGCCAGGGGCTCCAAACAAACGCCGAGCCGTGATCCAAAACCAGGGAACGAAACAAGGAAGCCGTCAGACCCGACCCGGGCCATGCATGGGCTGCATGGGGGTGACACGCAGCAGATTGCCCTGCTGGGGTTCAGTCACCAGGAGGCGGGCACCGCGCATTCCCGCGCATTCCCAGCTGCTTTCTGGAGCTCCTGGCCTCCTTCACAGCAGCCCCCGGCGCCCCACGCCGCCGTTATCCTGCGCCCTCTGCAGCAGCCCCCCGCCCGGAACCAGCGCTCCATCGCAGCCCCCTGCCAATCCCAGCAGCATGGTTGCCACCGCTCTGCCCCCCCAGATGACCTCCGTGTCTGGCCGTGGGCTCGGCCTGGCCCTCGGCGCAAAGCCTGTGGCCGGCGGCCTGGTGCGGGCCCCCAGGCTGCATGCAGCCACCTCCCAGCGCTGCGCCCGCCGGATCAGCTGCCAGGCGGCTCGGGACAACACCAGGACCAGGTGCGGGGGGCTTTGGGAGGCCGGCCGGGAACGCCAGCATTCTGGCAGGCGGCCTGCGACGGCGCGGCGGGTAGCGCCCGCCAGCTTCAGCCCCGCGGCCGCCCCAGCCAGCCCCGGCACCCGCAGGCCGCTCCCCAACCCCTGCGGCCACCCGGGGCCGGTGTTGTGTGGTCCAGCCCCGGCGCCGCGCGCCGCGGCGCGCTGCCGCCGCCCGCCCGCCTCCCACCCGCCGCCAACCGCTCCCCCACCGCGCTGCCGCCGCCTGCAGCGCCGCCGCCGTGGAGGCCACCCTGACCATGGCTCCTGAGGACGGCTCCGCCGTGGGCGAGATCATGGTGCCGGAGTGGGCAGGGATGAGCTACGATGCACAATACGACGACATCTTCTCCAAGCCCCTCAACCTGCGCAAGGTCACCCCCAAGCCCGACCCCTCCGCGCAGGCGCAGGTGCGGCCCGCCGGTCACGGGCCGAGGGGGCTGGGCCAGGGGCTGGGAGGGGGGCTGCTCCCGTTCCGGCTGGCTGGCAGGCGGCAGCGTGCACCGCGCAGCCGCGCCGCCGGCCTCCTCCCTCTTTTAACTCGTCGGGCTGGGTGGCGCGCGCCGCGCCCGCCATTCAAACGCCGCGCGGCGCTGCTCCTCTCACCCTCTCCCTCCCCGCTCCTCGCTGCCCCTCCTCCCCTGTTCACCCTGCCCCAGGTGCCCGGAGCGCGCAAGGTCCCCTTCAGCGACGTCTACGGCAAGCCGCGCAAGAGGCTGTTCTGGGACCGACAGTTTACCACCAAGGCAAGCGCGGCGGCAGCTGGGCCGGGCTGGGCTGGGCCGGGCCGGGCCGGGGCAGCAGCGGGCGGATCATGCGCGCCGCGCCGAGCACCCATCCTGCCTCCCTTGCTTCCCTTGCTCCTCCCCTGCTCGCTTTGTGTGGCCCCTCGCCGCTCGCCCGCTGTGCCGTCCCTCGCCGCTCACTCTCACCCGCTCCCCCTCCCTCCCCCTCCCTCCCCTCCCCGCGCTGCCCCCCACAGGACAAGGTGTACCTCGGCTACATGGCGTTTGTGCACGTGGGCGCCCTGCTGGCGCCCTTCTACTTCTCCTGGGCCCACGTGGCCGAGTTTGCGCTCATGTACTTCATCACCGGCTGCCTGGGCATCACGCTGTCCTACCACCGCCAGCTCACCCACCGCTCCTTCACCACCCCCAAGTGGCTGGAGCGCGTGTTTGCCTACTGCGGAGTCATGTCGGTGCAGGGAGACCCGCTTGAGTGGGTGAGCGGGCTTGGCTGGGGTGGCTGACGGGGATGGCCTGGGCAGTTGGTAGCCGGGGCGTGCGGCTGGCGGGGCGTGGAGCTTGCGGGGCGTGAAGCTTGCGGGGCGTGCGGCGTGGGCAGCCAGTCAGCCCAGCCAGCCCAGCCCATGCGCAGCGCAGCGCAGCAGCCAGCTGTTCCCTGCGGCCCGCCTGCTGCCGTTTGTGAGCGGTCCACACGCGCCCCCCCTTCCCCGCAGGTGTCGTGCCACCGCTACCACCACCTGCACTGCGAGACGCCGCTCGACCCCCACTCTGTGTACGAGGGCTTCTGGTGGAGCCACATGGGCTGGCTGCTGGACGACGACGCCACGCAGAGCCGCGTGTTTGACACCTCCAACGCAGCGGGTGGGGCGCGCTGCCCGTGGCCGCCTCATTGCGCTGGTGTCCCCCCGCCTGCCTGCCCGCCTGCCCGCCTGTCACGTCCCCCTGCATCACTCCTCGTCGGTGCCACGCTCTCCCGCCCCACCTGCACCATCTGCCCCTCCCTCCCCTGTCCGTCCATCCGTCCGCAGACATCGCCAAGGACCCCTTCTACGCGCACCTGCACAAGCACTACACGTGGCACGTGGTGGGCATGTTTGTGGCCATCTACCTGCTGGGAGGCTGGGGCAGCCTGCTGTGGGCGGGCTGCCTGCGCACCGTCTGGGTCTACCACATCACCTGGTTTGTCAACTCCGCGGCCCACGTGTGGGGCACCCAGACGTATGAGACGGGTGAGGCGGGAGGGAGGGAGGGGGTCGCGCTGGGTGGGGACCTGCAGGGAGAGGGGCAGGGCGAGCCCGGCTGGCGGCTGGCGGCAGCCGCGCGCATGCACGCCAGTGAGACCCCCGGCGAGGCGGTGCGCCTGTGCTTGCTGCGCCCGCGTCCCGGCAGCGCCCCACCGCCCCCGCCCCGCGCGCGCCCCGCTGCCGCAGGCGACCAGTCTCGCAACAACTGGTGGGTGGGCCTGCTGGGCTTTGGCGAGGGCTGGCACAACAACCACCACGCCTTTGAGTTCTCGGCGCGGCACGGGCTGGAGGACTCTCAGTGGGACATGACCTGGCAGGTCATTCGGTTCCTGGACTTCCTGGGCCTGGCAGACAACATCAAGCTGCCCAGCGAGAAGCAGAAGGAGCGGCTGCGCCTGGAGGACACCGTCGTCGTCTGAGCGCCCCGCGGCCTCCGCCCAGGCGGAGGCGCTGGCCCGTGCGGCGCCGTGCTGGCCCGGGATGCTCGCACGGCGGCGCCCTCGGCGCCCACATTATTAGATGCCCGGCAGCGCGGCAGCCAGCCGGCCGGCGCGGCTTCCAGTCAGGCGCGGCGCACAGCGGCGCGGCGGGCCTCTCGGAAACGCGCGGCGCGGCGGGGGTGGCCTCCCGGCCTCCTCGCCCGCGCGCTGGCCCCCGTTGCCGCTCGCCCCAGCACCTCTCTTCCCATTTAATGGGGTTGCGCAATTATGCATCGCCTCTCCCTACGACACTGCTCTTTCAACAAATGCCCGGTGATGCGCCTTCGTATCCCCCCCTGTGCCCTGCCCCTTCCCCTTCAACTCCTTCCCTCCCCTCGCCACCCGACTGCCTTTTTGCTTTGCCCTTCCGAGTGTGTACCAGGCTAGGGCGCCCCGGCGGTCCCGCTTGACTGCCCCCCGCACGCCTGCCGCCGCGCCGTGCGGCGCGAGAGGCCAGGCTGCCCGGGTTGACGCCCACCCTTTCTCCCCTGCCTGTCCCGTGTGTGCGCGCACTGAATTGCCTTGCCGTTGTATCAATCCATCACCTACCACATTTTTTGGCCTCCTGATCCGGTCTCCTGCCGCGCTTCGGCCCGCCAGCAGCACCTCGCGCCAACTTGCCCCCACCCGCATGCATGCTGCGTGCCGTACTACCCTACAATGTTTCAACACACGAAAGCCGCCCTGCCGGACTGTGAGATGTTTGATGTTGGTCCCCCATTCCCTTGCCAATGAATCGAATCGCGTCGTTAGCAGCAGTCTCCGTGCGCGCCTTTAGTGTAAGCGTATCCCACCACCGCAGCCAGCGGTACAGGCATGGTCAAAGCAGTACAGGCAGGGGCAAGGGCAAAGCAGTAGGGTCAGGGCAAGGGCCAGCCAAAGGGGAAGGGCTAGGGCCATCCAGAAGGCGAGGAGTGGGGCTGCTGCTGGCATAGGTGCTGCTGTATCTGCTGCCGCGCCGCCGACAGCTCCTCCTCTGCCACCGGGCCGGCGGCAGCCGGCAGGGACTGCCCCTCCACCCGCCGCCTCGCAGAGTCCAGGACATGCAGCAGCGGCCGCGCGTCGCCCTCTGCCGCGGCATTGATGACCTGCAGGCGTGATGGGCGGACCCAGTCAGGGAGAGGCGCGGCAGCAGCGGCACAGAAAGAGGGAGGGGCAGCAAGCAATGGAGGTATGCCTGCGCAGCTGCCAGCGGCGGGCTCTGCGTGAAAGGCGGGCAGGCAAAGCAGGAAGCGGGCCCACCTGCTGCGCCAGCGTGGCGGTGATGCGCTTCTGCACCACCATCTCTAGCAGGTAGCTCAGCCGCTGATCGCTGAGTTCAGGCGCCAGCGAGGGAGGCGGCTCGCCAGGCCCGTAGCCGCCAGGGGACAGCGCGCGGGGCGGCAGCAGCTGGGCAAGCGTGGCGCTGCTTGGGGGGCCGGCGCCGCCCCCACGGGCGCTGCTGCCAGCAGAGCCTGCGGGGCCTGGGGATGCCCCGCCGCTGCCGGACCGTGGGCTGGTCTGCTGGTGTGCTGACAGCGGGATGTAGGATGCCGCGGGGGAGCCAGATGCCGCCGGGAAGGCAAAGGCCGGCGCCTCCTGCTTCCGGGGCTGCTGATGTACCGAGCTCCCGCCGGGGCTGGCACCCCCTGCTCCTGCTGCCGCAGAGGCGTTGCCGCTGCCGGGTGCAGGCGTGGCGCGCGGTCCCGGCCCGGCGGAAGCCCAGCTGGACCCAGGGCTGGCAGCTGGCGCTGCTGCTGGCGCCAGGCGGCCGTACGGGGGCGGCTGCGGCGGCGGGGGCGGCTGGGAGTGGGAGTGGGCGCCGGCCTGGCTGCCGCCGAGCACCTGCTGCGACAGCGCCTCCACCTGCGCATGCAGGGCGCGCAGGCGCTCCCCACGCTGCGCGTTCTCCCGCGTCAGCGCCTTGATGGCAGCCTCCTTGAGCAGCTGGTCGGCCTTGACCGAGCGCAGCAGCTCGCTGAGGGATACCGCCTGGTCGTCGGCGGCGGCGCTGCGGCAAGCACGGAGGGGCAGGTTGGTCGTGAAGCAGGTTGAGGGGCGTTGGCTCCAGCAAGCAAGGAGAGGGGCTGCCCGGAGAAGGAGAGGCCAGCAGCCGACATCAGGCAGGCCACGGCGCCCATCCCAACCCACCGCGCAGAGCAGCACTCCCCCAGCATCTGCCGGCACGAGTCCAGCACACCGTTGCTCTGCTGCAGCTGGCCCCGCAGCCGCGCCACTGCGCTCTCCAGCCCCACGTTGCCCTCCTGCAGCTGCTGCACGGTAGCGGCCAGCCCGTCGCGTTCCTGCCGTAGGGCGTCTGCCGCGGCGGTGGCCGCCTGGCGTGCCGCCGCCGCCGCCGAGGCCTCGCCCTGCGCCTCCGCCAGCTGCCCCTCCAGCGACGTCTTGGCGCCCTGCAAGCTGTCGGCCAGCTTGGCCAGCTGCCGGGCCTCGGCCTCAGCCTCCTGCGCCCGCTCCTGCAGGCGCTGCCCCTCGCGCCGCAGCTCGCCGGCCGCCTGCTCCAGGCGGCCGTGCTCCTCCTCCCCCTGCTGCACCGCAGCAGCAAAGCGCTCCAGCTGCGCCCGCATGCTCTCGTTGTCGGCGCACAGCTGGCGGTTGCGGTCCCCGAGCTGCAGCAACAGGGGCAGGCCGGTGTGTGTGGGTATGTGGTTGGAGCTGGGTGATTGATTGAGGGCAGGCGGGTCTTGGGCAAGAAGGAGCGAGTTAAAGGGCAGGCCTGGCCCCTAGCATGCTATAGCATCTTCCAGAGCCAGCACTTCCCGACACATGCACCAAGCGCATGCTCAGGCGGGGACCTGCTGCTCGCTCACCGCAGCCAGCTCTTCCTGCAGCGCGCCCTGGCTGCCCAGCATTCCCTGCAGGTGAGCCACCTGCTGCTGCAGCTGCCCACCCCGCTGCTCCTGCTCCTCACACAGCGCCGCCAGCCGCTCCGCCTGCCTCAGCGCCGCAGCCTGCTCCGCGGCAGCCTCAGCGCAGCTCGCCTCTGCCTGCTCCCGCGCCCGCCGCAGCCTGCCGCACTCCTCCTGCAAGCCTGCCAGCAGGCCCGCAGTGCGCTGCACCTCTTCCAGCGCCTGCGCCAGGTCAGCAGCCAGCGCCTGGCGCTCCTGCTGCGCCTGCCGCAGCTGCTCCTGGGCCTGCTGGTGCTCCCCGACCAGCGCATCCAGAGCCGCAGAGGCGGCAGCCGCCTGCGCCACCGCCGTGGCTGCCGAAGCGGCCGCGGCCTCTGCCTTGGCGCAGGCGTCTTGTGCGGCCCGATCGGCGGCATCGCGCGCAGCACACGCTGCCGCCCGCTCCGCCTCTGCCGCCTCCCTGCCCGCCTCGGCAGCATCCCGCTGCGCCGCCGCCGCAGCGCCGGCTGCCTCTGCCGCGGCCTGCGCAGCCAGGGCGCGCTCCAGCGCTTGCGCCGTGTCGCGGTGCTGCTCCTGCGCCAGGTGCGCCGCCGCCTGCAGCTCCGCCACCTGGCGCTGAGCTGTCGCCAGGTCGCCATCCAGCGACTCCACCTGCAGGTGCAGGCACTCTGCCTGCCCCTCCACCTCCACCCGCACACACTCCAGAGCTTCAACCTGCAGCAGGGGTGGGAGGGGTGGCTGCGTGAGGCGGGGGAGAGGAGCAGGCACATGCGACGGCACATGCGACAAGGCGAAAAGCGCGGCTGGGACGGCATATCCCCGTTTGGCAGGTGGCACTGGGCATTGCTGGCTGCCCGCTGGGCCTCAGCAGCTGCACCACCCGCGGCGGCTGCGCCCCTCACCTCTCCGGCCTTGCTCTGCAGCTCGCGGCTCACATCCTGCACAGCCGCCTGCAGCTGTGCCACCACTCCCAGCGTGGCACACAGCTTGCCGGCCAGGGCCGCGCGCCGCCAGCCCGCGACCAGCCTGCCCAGCAAGCGGCGGCGCAGCAGCCCCCGTGCATGCCCCAGCTGGTGCGTGCGCTGCCGCCGGGCAGCCACCGCGGCGCGCCAGGCGCGCAGCGAGGCGCGGAACCGCCGCTGGCTACACCGCTGGCTAAAGGCAGCAGCCATCCTCCTGCACGCGGCACAGACAAACACGCAGATCTAGAGACATGAGGGGGAGAGGAGCGGACACGTGTGTACTATCTCTCTCTCCAGCAAGACATGTGAGGCACGACAAGATAGCCAAGCAGGCCCCGCAGCCTCACCTCTTCTCGGCCCACTGTGCGGCGCGCCGCCAGGCCTGGAGCGCCGCCGCCAGCAGCCGCGCGTCCCGCCGACGGTTCATGCCGCGGCACACCGCCGTCCACTCCTGCCACCCCTCCCAGCAGGCCGCCAGCGTCGCCAGACGGCGGCGGTGCTGCACTTGCGCCAGCTGCTGAGCCTGGTGCCGCTGCTGGGCCACTCCCAGGCGCCACGCGCGCCACCCGCGGCGCAGCAGCAGGGCACGGCTGGTGAGGGCGCCGCGCAGCGCGGCGGTGCGCTCACGCTTGGCCTTCGAGGCCGCCTGGCGCCAGCAGGAGAGCTGGCGCTGCAGGAAGTGGCGTCCAGCCAGGGCCTGCAGAGGGGCAAGGCGATGCCGGGCAGCTGAGAGAGGCCCCATCTCGAGCTTCCATCACACCAGGTGGTGGCACCACACGAACACAGCGTACAAGGATGGAAACAGAAGGGTGCCGGCCACAGTCAAGGGCGCGTTACCTTGAGCAGGCGCGTGTGGCGGCGGTGCTGCAGGTAGTCCTGCCATGCCAGCAAGGCGCGCCGCTGGCTGCCCATCCACCGCTCCAGCAGCCGCACCTGCACCGCCGCCAGGCGCGGCAGCACATGCTCCCGCATGTGCCCCCTCCAGCTGCCGAAGAAGCTGCGAAGAAGGCGGTGGCGCTGCAGCTGGGCGCCCGCCCGCACCGCCGGGTGCCGCGCAGGCAGCTCCACCTGCCGGCAGGCCGCCGTGCGCCGCAGCCAGGCCGCAAAGCACTGCCGCAGCAGCGCGCTCTGCCGCTGCATGCCGGCGGCGGCGTCCAGCCCCCGCCCCAGCACACACCCCTGGCAGTACGCCTGCCAGGCCTGCCAGGCGCCCTGCACGCGCCGCAGCTGCCGCTGCTGCTCCCGGGCCGCCACCAGCTGGCTGCGCCGCGCAGCCAGCCGCCAGGCGGCCAGCCAGCCCGCCAGCAGCGTGCGGCGGCGCAGCAGGGCCGCCGCCTGCTGCATGGCTGCAAGGTAGGCGCACTCTGCTGCCGCCTCGCGCCAGCGCATCAGGACGCGGCGCAGCATCACGCGGCTCGCCAGCGCAGAGCTGCAGAGCAAGGGAGGTGTGGACAGCCGGGCGGCAACCACCTTGTCAGAATCCTAGCCCATGTCTCCCTGCAGCAGCAACAGCCGGATCCCACCCACCCCATGCACAGTCTCCGCCGCAGCTTCCAACCAAGGGCTGGCAGGCAGCAGCGGGCTGGGGCACCCACCTGGCAGCCTCGACCCGTTCCTGCTGCTGGTAGGCCGCCACCTGCCCCTGCAGCTCGCCGGCCCGAGCCTCTAGGGCCACCACACGCGCCGCCTCTGCCCTCCACTCGGCCTCATGCGACACTACCGTCAGTCGGAGCTCTACAGCCTTGCGCCCTTCCAGCTCCGCCACCCTGGCTGCCAGCTGGCGGCTGGTGGCAGCCGCCGCCTCGCGCTCGCGCTGCGCCTCGCCTGCAAGCCGCTGCCGCTCCGCCTGCGCCTGCTCCGCCAGCTGCTGCCGCTCTGCCGCCGCAGCCTGCAAGTCAGCCCTCAGGGCTGCACGATTCGCCAGTACCTCCTCCAGCCGGCTCCCCAGCTCCTCCAGCTGCTGCTCCCGCCGCCGCTCCTGTGCCGCCGCCACCCCAGCCGCCTCCTCCAGCGCAGCCCGCTGGTCGGCGAGCTGGCCCTCCAGGCTTCGGGTGTGCTGCTGGGCCTCCTGCAGCGCCAGCGCCAGCTGGTGGTTGGCCGCCTGCAGCTCGGCGGCGGCAGTCTCGTGCTGGGCCATGATGGACTGGAGGGCCTCCATCTGCAAGCAGGGCGTGTGGCCAGGCACAGTGCCGTAAGCCGGAAGCGACAACGGCCAGAGGTGCACGTCAACCAGCCCACCCAAGAGTGCTGGGAGCCAGGACCCATGCCGTTGCCAGCCGCAGCCGCAAGGCACACAGGCCTGTACTCAGCAGCAGCAGGCAAGGGGGGCAGCCCCCTGCTCCATCCCACCTGGCTGACACGCCCCTCGCGCTGCAACAGGCGGAGGATGGCGTGCAGGCCAGCACCGTCCTGCGGGCTCTCAGCACGTGGGCAGGCGTCGCCTTCGTTGCTGCTGCAGGCTAGAGGGTTGGGCACCCACTGCAACAGCCGAGGCAAATGGCAGATGGGCAAGGGGTGTGCAGCTCCGGCCCGCTTGTCTGCACATGCATGCAGCTTGTGGGGTTGCCGAGTGGGGAGGGGTGTCTGCCTAGCGCTCACCTGTGCTGAAGGGCTGCCAGGAAGGGGGTGGCCGGGGCTGGCCGGCCGGGCGCGCTGCGGGCTGCTGCTCCTGGAGGCTGCTGCCACGGGCGGCTGCCGGGGCGCAGGGTGCCTGCTGCCCTCCCTGGCCACCACTGCATGGCCGCTCGAGGCAGGAGCCTGGGAGGCACCCTGGAAGGGCCGCGGCGTCGTGCACCGCGCCTGCTCCATCCGTTCATACTCAGCCAGACCATCATCGGCGTGCCACTGCCGCAGGCCTGCAGGCGCGCCGGGCTGCCTGCTTGCTGGGGCGGTGCCTGGGCGAGGCTCCCCAGCCAGCTCACCCGACGCCGGGGCGCCGCTGCCTCCAGGGCGCGCCGAAGCGGGCCGCGGCGCAGGCTCAGGCCCGTGGGTGTCACCCCGCTGCGCCTTCAGGGCGCTCTTCAGCCTGGCTGCCCCCAGCTGGCCTTGCGGCACCGCTGCTGCCGCCGGTGCTGGCCCGGCAGAGGCGGGCCGCATCGCAGCAATGGCCCACTGGCCTCGCCCCGCCGCCGCCGCCTCCTCCCCATCCTGTGCCTCGAGCGCCTGCCGCTGCTGGGGCACCGTGCTGGAACCGGTGCCGCTAGCCGCCTCCAGCGCGGCGTGCAGCTCCCGGATGCGAGCCTCGTAGCGAGCAGCCCTCTGCGGGGCGTTGCTGTGGGCTGCCGCATCTGCCAGGCCCAGGAAGGCGTCCCTCAGGTCCTGGATGAGCGCTTCCCTGCGGTGCGAGGAGGACAGCGGGCACCCCGTTGCAGGTGTAGCATCAGACACAGCACGTGCACCAAGCACAGTAGGTGTGTGCACTGCACACTGCACACGCCAGCACAGTTGGCGGGCGGTGGTGGGACAGGCGGCCTGGCTACCTCACCTGTCCTGCCGCACCCTGGCCTGCGCCTGCTGCTCCCCCTGTAGTGCGGCGCGCTTGGTGGGCGAGGGAGGGCGCGTGATGGGCGCAAGCGTGGCGGCAGCCTCCGACTTGGCATCCTCCAGCATCCCCATCAGGCTGGCAATCGTCTCCTGCTGTAGCAGCATCACCTGGGCAAATGCCTGCACGGCAAGGTTTGGCGGGCGGGGGAGAGGTGCAAGCACATCAGACAGCTGGGGAGCTGTCTGAGGCGGGCAAGACATGCATGCTGCAAAGTGCGGGTGAAAGGCATGCCACGCACGCCCACCTGCTGCCACAGCTTGCTGCTGCCCTCTGGCTTGCCTCCCGCCAGCACAAGCTTGCGGTAGCGGCGCCCCACCTCGCGCCGGATGGCCAGCCCAATGGCGTGCCGCTCCTGCGGGTGGGGTGGCAGCCGGGGCATTGCAGTGGGCATTGCCAGGCGGCCTCAGCGTGGCAGATGACAAGGCAAATGCTGTGGCCGGTCTGCAGCTGGCCTAAGCAGCCCAGACCGACACCGGTGGCGCATGTGGCAGCCAGCGCAAGCCAGCGGGGCTGCACCTGGCGCCCCAGGCTGCCCTCGGCGTCCCACAGCTGCAGCAGGCGGCTCATGCCGCGCCCGCTGCTGCCGGGAAGGCTCTCGGGCCCCGCGCCTGCGCCCGCCGCTGCGGCGCTCCCATACTGGCCGCCCAGCACCGCACACTGCAGCTCGCAATGCAGCTTCACCAGCTGCACCGCACGCCCCAGCTTGTGCACCAGGCAGGCGTTGCTGGTCATCAGCGCGAGCATGGTGGCCTCGTGCGCCACGGCCCCCGGCGCCGCCCGCCGCTCCTCCTCGCCGACTGGCCGGTTGTCCAGCATGGCCAGGGAGGGGCCCAGCGTGGCGATGGCGTGGGCCCGGTAGTTGGGCAGGTCGGCCATGGGGTTGCCCTCGAAGCTGGCGGCTTCCAGGGCGATGCCCGCAGCGGGCAGGGCGCGCAGGCACTCGAGGTCGCCCAGCTCGTTGTCGGCGGCCGACAGCGCGCGCAGGCCGCGGAACTGCTCGACGCCCGCCAGGCTGCGCAGGCTGTTCTTGCTGACGTACAGCGTCTGCGGGGAGGCAGCAGGGGAGGTGGGAAGGTGGGAAGCCGCCCGACAGATGAAAGGGCCTGCAGCTGGTTGAGGAGAGGGTAGACGGGTTAGAAGAAGCGGCGGGCCCCACCTTGACAGCAGCATAGCGCTCGGGGAGGGCATCCAGGGAGGCTATGCTCTTGTCCACCGCCGCAATCTTCTTGCCATCGAAGCTGCCCGGCTGTTGGGCCAGCACCGCCGACAGCCCGACGGCGGCAGGGCGACGGCCCGGCCTGGCCGCCGACGACACCCGTTCCGCCTGCCGCTCCTTGTGCTTGACGGCATAGCCACTGGCCGACATTTGTGGGGTGTGCCGAGGGCTGGAGCGCCGTCTTGGTCACCCCGAAAGCGCGCCCGCGTTTGGAAAACTGGCGCGCTGCTTTAGAGGGGCAGCTGAGTTATCCAGGCCTTTAGGTGAATGATAGGCTCAATCCAATAGCAGACTCGCGCTGCCCGCTGCGAGGCGTTGCGGCGGCCCCCATTCGCTGTCCTGCCGCCTGACCGCCTATCAGGAGCCTAGCTGGTCAAGATACGAATGGGAAAATCCGCAACCGGTGGGCGACGAGGCGGCTAGGGCCCACAGCACGCGAAGCAGGGCGGCGGCGTTCGCCGACAGCTGACCGCAGCTGGCGGCGGCAGCTGAGATGTATAAAACGAACGCAACACAGCAGCCAAACGCTCCCGACATCCATCACATCACTGGGTCGCTCAATTTAATGACAGAACTTTGGCCGGCTGGCTGCGTGGACGCGTGGACGGCCTTTTTGCGCATCAAGCCGGATTTTAACTTGATAATGGTGCGAGTGTACCGCTTAAGGCCGGCCCTCGTTGCTTGCCCTCTCCCGCATCTGTGGGCCTGATGCCCTCCTGCCCACCCTGCTGGCCTGTAAATCCTGCTGGGCACTGCCATTGGCGCCGCGCTGCCAGTGGCCTGGATCCTCATCGTCAAGGTTTGAAACGGCTCCCGCAGGCGCAGGGCCGGGGCCGTCACGGTGTCCTCTCTTCTCGTGATCAAGGCGGAGGGCGGCTCGGACAGCCACTTGGGAGGGACCCCTCCCCGGCTCCCCGCCGTCCCCCATGGCAAGGAGGCGGAGGCCTGATGGATGCGTGCCCGTCGCTGCCGCTTGCGCACGTGTGTTGCTGCTGTCCCATTGCTTTTGTCGCCAATTGTAGTAAGGAGAGAATTCGTCGCTGGGCACGTAACGACGTTTATGTTGACTGTAAATAGAGCAGCAGGCCCCAACAGCTGCAGCCGAACTCATGTTGCATTCCCACAGCTCAGCACAGCGCAGCGCAACCAGCAACCATGCCGCTATCCTCTGCTGCCCTGTGTTGTCCGCAATTGGAGTTTCCACTCGGCTTTCTGATCTTTAAGGAGCCTACTGGCAGCAGGCACGTCAGGCAAGAGCACCTGGGGAGTTTTGCTGGCAATCGCCTCCCGCGACAGCGTGGCTCGTTGAGAAGCTCCGCCGAGAACATATGAGCCCTTGCAGCAACATGAGGGTGTGGGGAGCCGCTGTGCAAGTGTTTTATCGCTGATCATGTGCTCCCTTGCTCCCGTTCGTGTCGGGCGCAGAAACCATGTCGCAGCAGGACGGAAAGCCTGACTGCGGCTTCAACAGCCAGGTGGGTAGAGGTGGTGCGCCGCCGATGCCGCGCCCGCCGCCGCCCACCGCCGCCTGGCATCGGCAAAGTCCACACTCACAAAATCACTTTGTTTGCTCTGGGGAGCAGGGCAACTGGTACCGGAGCCATGGTGACGGTGCGGCAACTGGCGGCTCTTACTATTACAACAACTCTGATGGGTCCTATTACTACCAGAAGTGAGTGAGCACGGTAGGGTGGTTGGGCGTCAGGGCTGCCGTGATAGCGCGCAAAGCTGCCGCAATGCTGGCCGGCACACTCGCTTCGCTCCTCTGCCCGCTTGCTGTGCCTGCAGCTCCAACGGCTCCACCTACCATAAGCCCGCCGACGGCCCTGGCCGCTACAGTGCCCCCCAGGACAACCCGCGCACCCAGGGCAAGTGAGGTGGCGGAACAGCATGAGCATTGCGGCACGGCGGCCAAGCATCGAGGAACTGAAGCACTCTTGATCAGCAATGGCACTGGATGTGGTGGGCATGGCAAATTGATGCTGCCACCTGTTTTGTGTAACATCACAGTCCAACTGGTCTACACAGTGGCATCTGGCCACGGCAGCCGCCCGCCCGGCTGGCGCCGCCGTGGCCGGTACCCCACTGGCGACCCCTCAAGCTGATCAGCACATGCCGCATTGCAACCCATCTACTCCTCTCCTGCTTTGACGTCACAGCAAGAGATGCTGCCCCGCAGTTAGCGCAAACCCGCACGCCTGACTCTCTAGCTTCCGACAGCGCAAGCGCAGAGCGACCCGGCTGGATGGCGCCCGCCAAACCCGTGGATCCATGGGGCCAGGTGAGCTGCTGATGGGCGCCACAGCACTCAGCGTTGCCCGGGCGCCGTGACGCCTCGCCCTGCCGCTTCAGGAGGACGACTTGGAGGGCACGGCACTATACACTACCCTCGGCCTGGAGCCCAGGGCCAGGAGCGAGGACATCAAGAAGGCGAGAGCAGAGGGAGGAGCCGCCGCCGGCACCGCCGCCGCCACCGTTGCCTGCTGGTGAAGACCCCAACTCGTGCCTTCCCTAGCCTACTCCCTGCCCAGCCGCACTCGTTCTCCGCCCTCCCGACCCTGCCCCTGTCCCGCAGGCCTATCTCCAGCTGGCCAAGCAGCACCACCCCGACAAGGGTGGCGACCCAGCCGCCTTTGCCCGCATGCGGGCGGCCTTTGAGGTGCTGAGCGACCCCCCAAAGCGCCAGGTGTACGACACGTGGGCCAAGCAGCTGCAATTCAGGTGGGGGCAGCGCCGCTGAGGCAGCGGCGGCCCAACGCCACCCTGGCCTCGCAGGCTGCTGTCGGCCCCCGCTTGGCTGTTGCTGCTCCCGCCGGCCTGCCGCCCATCCACATCCCGCACCCTGCCGCTCCTGCCCTGGATGCAGATATGTGCGGTCGACGGCCGCTGCTGGCGGGCTGGGGCAGGGAGGCGAGGACATCTTGCTGGATGGGTTCGAGAGCCTAGGGCTGCACTGCGACGCCGCCACACAGGCGCGCCATGCCGGCCGCTGCCGCCCAGATGCTGACCAGCCCCATCCTGCTCCGCACCTGTGCCCTTGCTGGCAAGGCAGCGGCAGCTGCTGTACGCTTGGTGTGCCCACTCCGTCCACACCCACCCGAAACGGCACACCCGACCAGGCTGGCCTGGGTGCTTTGCCCTCCCCTGCCCCACTCTGGCCTCCCCTGCCTCTCTGACCTCCCATGCCCCTCCCCTAACCTCCCTGCCACGCCCTGGCCGCAGCTGGTGGTGACATGCGAGGTGTGCCGCCGCCCCGCCACCAAGGAGTGCTGGACGTGCGGCATGCAGATCTGCGAGTTCTGCACGCTCAAGCGCCACTGGAAGGTGGGGGCGCACTGGTCTGTGGCTAGCCCCTGGGCTGTGGCTGGCCAGCTGCTGGCGTCAAGGGCAAAAGCGTGCCAGCACGGCTTGGCAGCAGCGGCAGATGTGATGGAGTGGCATTGTGCATGCAGCCCTGCTGGGAAGCCACCAGCCCCAGCCGTCCCGGCCACCAGCCGCCTCGTGTGCTGCCGCTGTGGAGTGAGCCTCAGCTCGGCTGGCCCCGCTGCCGCTGGTCCCACCGTGCCTTGCTGCTGGCGCAGGGTGGCTTCCCGCTGCACTGGCCGCTGATCAACCGCGACCACATGCGGGACCGGCTGGGGCAGAAGGAGCTGGAGCGGAAGCGGGTGGAGGACTCCAACAGGCTGGCGCTGGAGGACCCAAACTTCAGGTGCTGAATGGGGAGGGCCAGGGTGGAATGTGTGTGTGTGTGTGTGTGTTTAGGCGTGTGCGAGAGAGGTCCCGCGAGGGAGGTGTGGGCTGAGGGCGTTGAATCGGGTTTGGGGGCATGTGGGAATGCCAGGAGCTGCACACTCACACATCGGACGGCCTCCCTCCTCGCTGCCGCCTGCCACCCCCCACAGGAGCGAGGCGGAGCTGCAGGACATCCGTGCCTTCAAGGAGGCGGCCGCCACCATGGCGCTGCGTGAAGACCGCCGCTCCGCGCACGACCCCCGCCTCGCCCGCTTCTACATGTGGGCGCAGACGGCGGCCACCGTGTTCCTGGCCTGCCGAGTGCCCACGGGTGCGTGTCGCTGACCTTCCGCGGCTGCAGCGGGGCGGGTACAAGAAGCAGAGGGCTGGAGGCAGCTGCGCGCTCAAACCACCTGGGGGCAGGGCTGAGCAGCGGGCTGGGCCTGACCTTTTGGCACCTGCCTGCCGTCGCCCCACCCGGCTGGCGTGGATGTCCCACCTGCCCCACACCCCTCGCCTGTGTCCTTGCAGGGTATGAGGACCGCGAGCTGGTGATTGAGTGCACCGCGCACGGGCTGCTGGTGCAGAGCGAGGACTCGCCACCGCTGATAGACCGCCACTTTGGGCACGGCGTGGACCACAGCAGGCCGGTGGAGACTTTCAGGCAGGGCCCTGCTGCTGCTGGTGGTTGAGCGTGTGGTGGCGTGGTGGGGTGGCGGCGTGGGGACTGTTATGAGGCCGCAGGGGAGCAGCAGCATGGGCAGCCTGCAGCGCTGGCCTCAACCTGGAGACCTCAGCCCCAGCCCAGCGCCTGCCCCGGCCAGTGCTGCCGCTGCCCACGGTGCTGAGCGCCGCGCCGCCCTGCCCCGCCTGCTGCCGCAGGACCAAAGACAACCGCGTGTGCGTGCTGGCGTTTGCCAAGGCCGAGCCTGGGGAGCACTGGCAGCGCATGTTTGAGGGGGACAGCGACGGCGTGCGGTGCATGCAGCCGCCCTACACGCTCACAGGTGCGTGGTGGGTTCTACAGGACCGGCCGGCAGGGGTGCCAGGGCAGCCAGGTGCCAGGGGTCCTGCCTGCGGCTGCCGGGGCAGCTACCATGCATCGAGACAAGCCTGCACAGTCAGCCATGCCCACTCATCGTGCCCTTTCTGCACAATGCAACACACACACACAGTCCCACAACACGCATGCCCTACCATCCCCATCATCGAACACCACCACACCACTATCGCCCCCCCCACCCCACCCCCGCCCGCCCGCAGAGACGGCTGACGATGTGCTTGTGGAGGTGGAGCTGCCCTTCTGGATCGACGCCGAGGATGTTTGTGTGCGGTTCGGGGAGGCGCGCCTGGAGGTGGAGGTGCACAACACCATGCGCCTGCACCGCACCTACTGGCGCAGCACGTGAGCGGGGAGGGGGGTGCCCCTGGGATCGTGTGTGGTGTGCATGTGTGTGTGTAGTCAGGGCGGCTGTTGGTGGGGCAGGGCAGGGGGGTGCCGAACGGCGTGGCGTTCCGATCAGCTTGTGGCTGGGGAGGCAGGGGAGGCAGCGCGCCGTGACGGGCAGCTGCTGAGCCTGGCTGCTCCTTCCTTCGGGCGGGACAGCAAGGCCTATCGCCGCGCACGGTGCCCTGGCCCCCCTGTGCAGCGACGAGGAGAGCCGGCGGCGCGACTACAAGGTTGTGGAGCTGGGGGAGTGCCTGTGGTCGCTGGAGGAGGACTGCAATGCTGCGGGGGAGCGCTGCAAGCTGCTGATGCTGACGCTGGCCAGGCCGGATCCCACAGAGGAGGAGGTGACCTTCAAGAAAGGCGAGCGGGTGGCGGCGGGGGCGGGGGGGTGGGAGGGCTGCGACAGGCCGCGACGGGCAGGCTGCGATGGCTAGCAGACCGCTGCTGGCAGTGTTTTGGTGCGAAGCGCACCTGCCATGCCCCCCCTGGCTCACCCATGCACTCACCCCCCCACCACCACACACACACACACCGTCCCGCCAAGCAGGTGTACGTGAGGACAACCGCGTGGCCAGCCGCCCGGGGGGACGGTACCTCAAGGGGTACCGCTTCTTCCAGGACGATGAGGACATGTACCAGCTGGAAGACATCCTGCAGGTGGGGGGCAGATACCGCGCAAGGCGTGGCCCCTGTGCAGGGCAGGGAACTGTGTGGCAGGGGGTTGGTGCAAGCAGGATAGCCCCCGTACGGTGGCGCCACTGGGCTGGGCAGGGGTGGCTGCCAGGAAGTGGCGGCAGCATGCAATGCGCGGCTGATTCATGGCGACCTGGCGCGGGCGGCGGAAGGTGTCCCAGGGCCCCCCCACACACACACACTCGCACCGGCCAGCACCCGTGCCCGCAGGCCGTGTGCTTTCTGGAGGCGGGGCGCACGTTTGTGCCCGCCAAGCCCTGGCAGCGTGATGATGAGAGCAAGTGGGTGTGCGACCCGCGCCTGCTGACCGCCGAGGTGCAGCAGTTTGTGCAGCGCTTTGGCAGCCAGGCAGGCGAGGGCGGGGGGGCTGTAGCTGCCGCGGCGGCGGCGGGTGCCTGAGGAAAGCGCAGCTTCATGCATGCTGCTTCACTCTGATCTGATTCCGTTGTATGGGCCCCAGTTCCACTAGCAGCTCTCAGCTTGCAGCTTCACATGGTCTTGCATGCTGCTCACAAAGTCGCAGTCGCATGCATGCATCAATGAAACATCGGCCGTGCCGCAGCCAGGCCATGCCAAGGCGTGGCCCTGGCATGGCCCAGGGTGTGGAAGGCGGAGCCAAAACTGTGACAAAATCAGAAGTTTGGTGTCAAGGTGGCGCAGGGTGGTGGCAGTACAGGGAAGTGAGGACAGGCGGGGCCACAGAAATACAATGGCACATATTCGTACAAGTAGGTGCCGCCGATCAGGCAAGGTTCTTGCTGTGCTGGTGGCGGGTGGCGATGCGGCGGCCATCATGCGCCGTGCTCAGCTGCGCTCAGCATGCGCCGCTGCCGGTGCCGGCGCCGGCTTGGCTGCTGCCGGTGGTGGCGCCAGCGGCGCTGCTGCCGCCTGTGCAGCTGCGGCCGCCTGTGCAGCTGCGGGCGCCGGTGCAGCGGTGCCTTGCTCCATCGCAGCAAACAGGTTGCGGCGCACCGGGTCTGAGGGGTAGATGGCGCCCCGCCACTTGATGCGCTTCCCGGGGTGCATCAGCTCGCTCTCGGGAGAGCTGCTGTAGCAGTCGGCGCGGCAGGCGCTGCAGTCGCAATATGATGATGAGGAAGGCTGGGAGCCCTCCTCGCTCGCCGCATCCTGCCACGGCGGGAGGTGGGCGGGCACGGCAGCATCCTGCGCCGCCGCCGGAGCCGCCGCATCTGCTGCTGCTGCCGGCGCGTCGTCCTGCTGTGCCTGCTCCTGCGCTGCCGGCTCCGGGGACGGCACCGGCAGGCGCAGGGTGGGCAGGAAGTCGAGGCCGGGGGGCAGCTGGTGGGGGTAGTGGTCTGGGTAGCAGGCGGAGGGGTCCAGGTGGTGGATGGACCACAGAGTGATCTCTGGCAGCAGCGTCTTGGCAAACTGCCACACCTCTGGGCGGCCCGGGAAGAGGTAGGCCTCCCAGGCAGCCTCCAACGCGTCTGGCGGCTGGTCGCCGCTGGCGGTGGCCAGGCACGCCGCAAAGGCGCGCACCGCCTCAGGCAGGTGGCCCACGGCGGCCTCCACAGCCCGCGGGTCGCGCTGCTGCTGCGCGCCTTCCTGCTGCTCACGCTCAAGCTCCGCCTCCCGCTCCGCCTGCTGCTGCTCCGCCTGCTGCTGCTGTGCTTTGGCGGGTGGCTGGGCGCCGCCGCGGGCCGCTGCCTCTGCCTTGCCGCCCACGGTTATCCTGCGCTGCCGCTTCTGCCGCTTTCGAAGGGCGGAGGACGGCGCACCTACAGGCACGGGCACGAAACGATGGTGCCTCACACCCCAGCCCCTTGACTAGCGGCGGCGGTTGGGAGGACCGGCCATGCACTGCACCGTTTGCGACCGCCTCGCCCTTTACCACCGATCCTGATCACGGTTACTCACCGTCCTGCTGCCACATGACTTGTGGGTTGTGCTCGAGTTGAGGGTTGGTTGAGGGGGGGTCTGGACAATGTAGAGCTAAAGGGCCCGCGGCTGCCTGGATCCGGTATGCAGAATGATCGATGGATGTTTGAATCCACCCGAAGCTCGAAACTCTCCGCTTCTCCTGCGCCTGTCGACCTGGCGCGCCAGCGGGGCAGAGATTCCAGAGGGGGCCTCACCAGGGCCTTGGATCGCTCGTGCCGTGTTCCGCATGCACTTCTGTCGCAAGCAAGCTGTCCCCGCTCAGTCTCCGAGCAGAACTTGGACATCTTCCGCTCTAGGAGAGTTCAGCACCCTTCCCGGCCTACGCGCTCGCCCCTGCGTGATCACACCAAGCGCTGTAAGGCGCGGCTCATAGCACAATCCGACATGTGCGCCAGTATGGTGCATGTGTTGCCCCCTGATGTGGCACCCTCCCGATTGGGCAACCCCCGCCCCCGCTCCCTCCTGGCAGCCCGCGCGGCGCTCCCCTCCCATACGTGAACTGACCCCATATAGCCCTGTTTGAGGGTTGAGCGGGGCGGAGCGGGGCTGCTTGCACACGTGATGGCATGCACGCTTCAACGCTCCCGCTGTCATCTCACCTCTCTAGCGTCAGAAATACAACTCTTACAAGCCAACCAACACGAACAGAGAGACCGAACAACAGAAATGAACAGGAAATATGAAGCCGCCACAGGCGGCAGCACCTTCCAGCGGAGACGGCAAAGCGTACAAGGCACACTTTTTCAATGGTTCTTGCAATTGCCACCCTTACCGGTTATACAGCCACAGTGCCGCCCACACCGCGCACCATTCTTCTTGCAGCTGCAGTTCCGGGTGCAGGCGCCGCGGCAGCCGCAGCGCACGGCTGCCTTGCCGCCGCCGGGCTGCGCCCCATCGCCACATTGAGAGACACCACAGG